>NC_056726.1:1370106597-1370266597 GCF_019279795.1 Protopterus annectens
ATGGGCCCACCATTTTTCCATTGTTACAGACATCGGCCACTGCACATGCATGGTTGCTGCATGCACAGTACAGATTGTACATGTGTGTTGGTCCTACATGTGTCTCCTGTAGCCATGTTTGTATGCATTGCTATTGGTGGACATACATAACACATGGACTGTGGTATGATATCACGGGTGTCATGGGCGACTACTACAGGGGAATGTGTCCTCCGTCAACATTGCTACCTCCTGTACTGTGATCATTCAACAGACATGGATCCACCTTCAATTTGCATGCATATGATTGCTTAGGCCACTGTTCTGCATGGGGGACAGCAAAGGCTCAGCTATGTACATATGTGTTGTGTGTGTGGTCCATGCACACATCCACTACAATCACATGTTTGACATATCCAAACATCCAAACTCATCTGTCACAGCTGTGTAAGTCCCGGGGCCCCTGGTATGTCTTGAGCTGACCTGGTCATGTATAGTGGTATACTTGCAATGCATAACACCTGTCGGACCCCTGTCAGTACATGTGTACTCTGCACAGTTGCTGTAGACCTCTGTACAGTCCAATGGTCATGTGTCACATGGTGTTGTGGTAATGTATGGCTGTGTACTGCTGCAGCAATGACATGGTGATGTCTTGAGGGCTACAGTGTAGACTGCAGTGTGTATGTCTGGGATCTGCACCTGTGACAGCTGTGATGGCAGCTGAGTGTGTACTGGTCACTGCATGTGTGTGACCGCTCTGTGCGTGGGGACAGTTATACCTTACTGTGCCCTTCCGTGTTTAGACTCCGTCTGCATGCAAGATGGCCCTTTGCAACTGCTAAGTGTGTGAGCATGCCTAGTACGCTGTTGTGTAGATGGACACACATGACAGTCCAAACTGAGCCCTTGCGGGTTGAGACTCCATCTGCATGCAAGACAGCCCTTTGCAACTGCTAAGTGTGTGAGCATGCCCAGTACGCTGTTGTGTAGATGTACACACATGACAGTCCAAACTGAGCCCTTGCGAGTTGAGACTCCGTCTGCATGCAAGACAGCCCTTTGCAACTGCTGTGAGTGAGCATGCCCAGTACGCCGTTGGGTAGATCGACACACAGTACAGTCCGAATGGACGTGTATTACTAAGCATGTGGCCATGCCCAGTGACACCTTGTGTCAGTGATGTCCCTCTGTGCATGGCCATTGACATCCTGTATAGCCATGGTGGTCATCCAGGCAACAGATGTCCATTTTCAACGTCACGATGGATGCCTACTGAGTACACACTGGTCGACTATCTTGAAGGGTGTACTGTCTGTGGGGCATCCTGTGACTATGTCATGTTGTCGTGGTGCACCGTAAATCTTACGTTGCCACGATCACACCACTGCCGTGTGTTTGTCTACGTGTACCGTGGGACAGTAATATGTCTGTATGCTTTCAGACTGATCACTCTCTATACAATCCCTGTCGGCGTCCTTGTCAGTGCGGATGATGACACATGCCTAGAAGTATGCCTGTGGGATGGCTGTGTTTAGTAATCTCGGTAGCACGTTCTGTAAATGCGTCATGCTGTAGTGTGTTAGGGTAGTTAGGTGTATGTTCGACTCCCAGCCCTGCCAAGTGTGTATGTGTGTGTGTGTGTGTGTGTGTGTGTGTGTGTGTGTGTGTGTGTGTGTGTGTGTGTGTGCGTGTGTGTATGTTTGCGCACATGCTCCCGTCCGCCTGGGGACTCAGTCTTGCTTTCAGACACCTCACACCACAGAAATTTCCTACCAACATCTTTGCCTTTGCGGATGATGACACGCACCTAGATGTCTGCCTCTGGGATTGCTGTCCTTAGTAATCTTGGTAGCGCATTCTGTAAATGCGTCATGCTGTAGTGTGTTAGGGTAGTTAGGTGTATGTTCGACTCCCAGCCCTGCCAAGTGTGTGTATGTGCGTATGTGTGTGTGTGTTTGCGCGCATGCTCCCATCCACCTGGGGACTCAGTCTTGCTTTTAGACGCCTCACACCAAAGAAATTTCCTACCGACATCTTTGCCTTTGTGGATGATGACACGCACCTAGATGTCTGCCTCTGGGATTGCTGTCCTTAGTAATCTCGGTAGCTCATTCTGTAAATCCGTCATGCTGTAGTGTGTTAGGGTAGTTAGGTGTATGTTCAACTCCCAGCCCTGCCAAGTGTGTGTGTGTGTGTGTGTGTGTGTGTGTGTGTGTGTGTGTGTGTGTGTTTGCGCGCATGCTCCAGTCCACCTGGGGACTCAGTCTTGCTTTTAGACGCCTCACACCACAGAAATTTCCTACCCATGTCTTTGCCTTTGTGGATGATGACACGCACCTAGATGTCTGCCTCTGGGACTGCTGTGCTTAGTAATCTCGGTAGTGCATTCTGTAAATGCATCATGCTGTAGTGTGTTAGGGTAGTTAGGTGTATGTTCAACTCCCAGCCCTGCCAAGTGTGTGTGTGTGTGTGTGTGTGTGTGTGTGTGTGTGTGTGTGTGTGTGCCAGTTTTGCGGGGGTCTAGTCAGTCGCCTGGTCTTTGTGTGTGTTTTCAGCTGCATGACAACAGTACATTGTTTTTATAGTATTCACTCTCCATAACATCTGTGCGGCATCTTTGCCTTTGATGCTGCTGTCTGCAGGCTAGACGTATGCCTGTGTGAATCATGTGATCCACTAATCACAGTAGCGCGTTCTGTAACTGCGTAATGCTGTCGTGTGGTTCAGTGGTTACGTTTGTGTTCTGCTCCCAACCTTGCCACATGTGTGTGTGTGTGTGTGTGTGTGTGTGTATGTATCTACATATATATATATATATATATATATATATATATATATATATATATATATATATATATATATATATATATATATATATATATATATATGTATATTGAATATAGGTATGTATGTTGGGATTATCACTCTTGAATGTGCTGCATTATCTGTACGTGAGCACCTTGGATGTATGTACATCTGCTATGGCTCTGTGATAGTGCACATACTGTGTGCTGTAATGATCGTGGGTTATACTTGTGTAGTGACCGGTTATTGTGTTGCTGGGTATTACACGGGCATTGGAAACAATGTTAGTACAGCACCTTTGAATGGTCGTATGCAGATCTCGGCAACAGTCAGCAGTGGTTATTACATTGGAGTGTGAGTATGGCTCATATCCATCTGTAGTAACAGACAATTCTATGCACCTCAGGTTAACATTACAGACTCATGTTAATCCACAGGTTGTGGTACAGATCCCAGGACTGTATGTGTATACATTGACAGGTGCAGGACTGGGTTGTGTTGGATGCATGGTGGGGTGTCCATGGCCAGTAATGGGGATCTCTACAGCCTGGCAGGTACAGGTTGTGACTGTCCCACAACCTCCTGTATATGGCTGACACATGCTGTACCTGTGTATATGCAGACACACACACATACCACAAACAGCTATGGCTATCACATACACAAACCCATTGCACCACCATTGGGCCATGCAATAACCATTGTCCCTCACACACACACACCTACGTGTACATTGGATGGCTCAATGACAGCTCTGGAAATGTTAACTCCACACCCTGTGCATATGATGTCACCTGTTCCACCACCTGTGATGTGTAACATTGATGCAGGATCTGACTAACCTGGTGCTGATGCACACGGTGGCTTTATTCCACTGTATTGATGTTAGCATGCTGTTAACACACAGTGTGTTACTTTCAGGTGTATATCAGCAGGCATGATGCATTGCAGCTATGACCATCACTGTAGCATAGTTTACAGCACTGTTACTTCTGATGATGTATTCTCCATCCATGTGCCATTCCACTGATGTAGTATTGGCAGCATGTGTGTCTGAGTGTGCAGTACGTGTGTGATGTGTGTAGTATACATGTATACATGCTTACAAACGCATACACGACATTTCACGGGCTTCACCATTCGTCCACTAGCTTACTCGTTCTTCCACACTCCACACGCTCACATGGGCTAACACGTGCGCACACATGCTTACTCGGGCTTACTGGAATGCACGGGCGCAGACACACTGTGGGCAGGTTTGCAGGTCACATCGGTGGTATCCATGGCATACACCATCAGTCTCCTGACGTTCCCTAGGATAGCTCATAACATGCCTCTTCCACTGAGTACTGACAGCAAACATGTGACACTGCTCTGATGAGGTTACAGTGTTTTATACATACACACTCATGTTGTCACCTATCTTCTACTCTAATAGTCCCCTTAACCTATACTACACTGTAAAGGCTTGGCCCATATGGCATGACATGCTGTGATTCACTATCCTCAGCCTCACTTGCATCACATTGCCTACAAATGCTTCGTTACATCTCTGACAGAGCACTTCCACACATAAGAACCAGTACGCAGTAGCAATGTTGTCTCCAGCTTGCCATTCATCTGCATGGCATACTAACATCTAACTAAAGCTACATTTTGTATGTATGTTATACATATATGTCTTGTTTTGAAGCACAGCACGTTCTTGTGACGTTGCACTATGCTTCCACACCAGTGATCAGGGGAGGACAACTACTGGTTTATTGATATCCAATGGACAGAGCTGCCACTGGCCTTGGACTTGGACATTGGCATGCTTCTTCGACTGTATTCATACTGTATTTGCAGCTGTCATTGCTCCGTTTAGCAACGTGCAGAACGTTAGTCGCATAACATCCAGGTACATTTCTGCACATAACTCTGCTCTTGCACGGGCAGCTTACTGTTTCATGTATCACGTAATTACATCATTTGCATAGCTTACACATACAAATGGGGTATGTTGCAAATCCCAGCATTGTCCGTGCAATGTTCGTGTTATGGGCGGTCTTGCATGCCCCTACGGGTGTTTGCTGAATAGCCTGGCAGTCATCTTTCCTTGCTGTACTCTCACTCAATCCATACACGCCGGAGGCTTCGTGTATCATGGCCTAGGCTTTGCTGTGTGCTATGTCTATTTGTGGTGTATGCATGGCTGTGGGTATGTCCCACTGTCATCATTGGTAAAGGTGACGCCCTATAGGTACTTTATGTAGACTGCTGTGTCATTTGAAATGTCAGCACATACCTGCAGACAATACTGAACTTCCTACTGCAGCACTTTTCATACCTTCTGAGTTATCTTGCGGTCGATAATGCTGTTTCCTCAGACATGTATCTGTTTCTGATCATACCTCTCAACCTCCTAGAGCAAAACACCTGTACAAAGCCTAACATGATGGGGGGACAAATAGGGGAAGATTCTACATATTGCTCTTACAAACATAGATAGTTGACAGTATAATAGGTTTTGCATTAGTATGACCTTTCTGGGGGATTTGGGGTCTTAAACTCATATGTTTGTCATTATTTAATGATGTCAGTTCTCAGGTATTTGGCAGACAGGTACAGATTGTAAGAGGAACACACCAAACATATGAGGCATACACCTGCACATTCGTACAGTTGCGAGGTATGTTTCTGATACTGGAAATCAATTTTCTTACACCAATACACACAATATATGGCGCCATCACAGGCCAGTTGCCATTACATTCCTATTGCAGGACACACCCACCCAGAGGGTTATATTCCTCACACAGGCCAACAGGTGCTTATCCACACTAAATATTCTATCATGTACCTTATGTGTACGCCGGTATTTGCGCTTTCCGTCAGTGGCAGAGCCCACGTATGAGTATGGGGGACTGGACACTGTATCGGTGACACTGCATGACACCCTGAGGGACACACGTCTTTTGAGTCTATTAACCTTCCACATTGACTTTCACAGGGCATACATTGTCATTCACATTTGTGGAAATACATGCTTTTGACTTGTACATGTTTTGTCATTTGTCCTGCCGTCTTTCTTCTCACCTGTCCACCTAGTATCACTAGTTCTGTACATTTATTTAGGACGGGTTACCTTCATACCTCTCACCTGTACTCATTATGGGTAAACGCCCCGAGGTTTGACCTATGATTCTGTTACATTTGTCATAATAATGTGCCTTTCTGGTAGATTGCTGGCAAGGCATGACGGACTGTGCGGTTAGGTGATCATGACTGACATTTCTATTTCATGATTACTAACTCTCATAACATTTGTATTCCTGACTACGCAATTATTCTGTCAACATTCTGACTTTGTCTGGGGTATATTTAATATAGTCCCTATTTGTAATTCATGTACTATGCCTTAGTCCAGCTGTCTTATTTTGACATTTTGGCAGGTATGGTTACCATCTTGGTCATACGCATGTCCATCCATGATAATCACCTACATGACACTGATATAGGTCCCTATGTCTTCCCCCAATGGTTTACACAATATCCAGTAGATGGGTTGCACCTTTTTGGAGAATATAGGCTTGTGCTATACCCACATAGGTATATTGATCACTCCCATGGGGCGTACCTAATAGATCTGTGCCAAACAACACCATGGCCCATTTCTGCATACCCATGATTCCCATACCTGACACCCCTACACAGTACCCATTAGACATGTTTAATGCGAGCGATAATAAAGTGTGAGGACACTTCTGAGCACTCCCCACTCTGCAGATATCAGGTCGTATGTCATACATTCTATCGACCCATGTGTTATTACCCTTGCACCTGTTACTGTTGCATGTACACCTATATCGTAGTTGCAATTGTGATGTCTTTTGCATCAATGATGGTTTGCCCTTCATACAGGATCAATTTTTGGGGTCCTGCAAAGGACACCTATATTCATGTTTAACGTGTAGAACTTGCAAGCACTGTCGCACTGGTACTTTCCGGGCAATGGTTTGGAAAGCAACGGTGTATTCTCCTTTCATGCATGTCTGTCTGTCTATCCATAATAGCTATACCGTGACCTAATTTATGTACATGTGTTATATGTACAGGGACATATGTTTGTTGTGTATATATCTATTCATGTATCGTGTGTGTATAGATATATATATGTACATATATACATATGTCTGTACATTCCTCATCTCATAATTTGCTTTGGTTTATATCTGTGGATATATGTGTATATATATCTCCATATCATACCTTTCAACTGTACAGATTTCAGCTGCATGTACAGCTGTTTGCCTCTTATCTTTGGTCCATTTTTCATAACCTTGTGTCTATCTGGCAAGTTAGTGGCATATCATTAAAGACTGACGTTGGTAAATAATGACAAAATTTCAGGTTATGACTTCATACCCTTCAGAGAATCCATGCTAGTGACACACCTGTTATTCTATCCACTTTCTATGTTTGTTAGGGCAATATCTGGGGATTGTCCCTATTTGTACCAGTTGTTGTCATGGCTTTGTCCGGTTTCGTACTTTACGGGGTTAACAGGTATGAGCCATGTACATAGAACGTGGGGAAAACAGCATTAATTTTCTATTCTGTGAGCGGATTACATACGTGCAGGCGCACTTGCATATCCTTATTGTGGGTTACATATGTTTCATAGATAATTGTGCTTACGTGAACTTTCATAATTCTGACTGTAACAGTTACATATCTGTATTCCGGTTTACAGACTGCTGCGAAACATACGTTCACCTTTACATATTTAAATGTGTGTGCAGCACGAACACATTCATTACACTTTCAAGTTATATGTGCAGTGGTCATAGGTCAACCGGGACTGCATTCATGTTGGCCGGATGCCAGAACCACTATTCTATTGGTGTTCTCCCTCATTGATATGCATACCCATAGTACTTAGCTACATCAACATATGCCTCATCGCTTCACCTACAACACAGGCATACATTCTCCTGCTGGGAAAAATGCGGTACTACATATTACACATTCACTATTGCCTACTGCTGTGGACTCCGGCTGCATTGTTAATCACTCCGAGGATATGCACAACACCAAGGCATATAGTCCAGGCACATACAGGTCTTTCGTTGTCAGGGTGTTCATGTAGTGATCTGGGTTTAGGCTTGTCCACCTGGTGAACTGAACTTCCCTGGCCAAGTTCAAATGTCAGACGAAGCATATGGACAGGGATTATCTCCCTATTTTGAAGATTTACCTGTATTCATAGACACAGGTGTTTGGGCACCTGTCAGCAGCTTATTCTGTCGGCATTACATATTATGGGTGGGGTTGTTACAGTCTATACTCCACAGTGAGGGGTGTTCCCATTCACATTTGACTATTACCTGTATACAGTCATACGGGTATTATTATTTTGGACATGAAGTGACTACAGGTATGCAGTTGTACATTACACAAGTGTGAAGGGTTGTTACTGTAAATATGTACGGACCATACCTCTCAACCTCTTAGAGCACCAAACCTGCGCAAAACCTACATGATGGGGGGACAATTAGGGACACATTTTAACGATTGCTCTTACAAGCTTAGAACGTTGATGGAATACTAGGTTTTGCATTAGCATGACTTTTCTGAAGGATGTTGAGTCTTAAACTCAGGATATTTCTCATTATTTAGTGACATCATTCCTCAGCTATTTACCACACTTGTGCAGATTGTCGGAGGCACACAACAACAATATGGGGCAAACCTCTGGTCATTCTTAGGGTTGCCACCTTTTAAAATGCCCAAAGTGGGACATGTTCTGTAGAGATGTCAGATTTTCCAGGACAAAACATACCTACAGCCGTGCATAGTACAGAACTTAACCTTTTTTTGCACATATAATAGCTTATTCTAGTAACATTTGAATTGCTTATGCTACTTCACATAACATATAGAAGTTTCATATATAAAATAATTGTTTTATGCGACTATTAAAGAAAATTAGGAAATAACTTTGTCCTAAACTCTCAGGACATTTGCTATGTCTTGATTTTTTTCACAGGACACAACTGCCTACAGAGGGACTGTTACTCGCAAAGTAGGACAGGTGGTAACCCTAGTCATTCTGCAAATATCCAGACAGTTGAGTGGTATGACACGGATCTCTGTAATATGCTGTTGTGTTCTGACAGCAGTAGCTCAGCATTAAAGACTGCAGTCGGAACGTGCTGACAGACAGTTGGGTATCAGACTTCATACTCCGGACATTAATGCCAATGTGCAAACTGTTATTCTATCAAATGTCTATGTTTCTAAGAGCTATCCTTACAGATTGTCTCTGTTTTTGGACCTTTGTCTCACTTGTATTCATGGCTCTGTCCAGATATCTTGCTCACACAGGTTGACAGGTATGGTCGGTCACGACTGCACACAGTCAGTGTCCCTCACACTTTATCAGGGTTGACCTGTTTACATCAGTGTCTTCCTCACCCTCATGCTGTTTTCCACTTTGCAAATGTGTGCATTATATTCTCCCTCCTATTCATGTCTTGACACATGCGTCATGGGAAGGTATTTTGTCCTGGGTGGTAGGTTATGTATGCCCACTTAGGGCTGGACATTGTCATGGACCTCCACTGCACATTCTGACTTGTGTCCAGATATCTACAGGATTGGACATCATGTCGTCATACCCATTCTACTATTTACACAAGTTGGTAATCCCATGAGGGATATCCCAAAAACTTTACTAGACCAAAACAAGTTAGATAACGAAGATTGTTGTGGCTTTACAAAACCGTGCAGGGGGTTTTACATGCAGGGGATACATGGTTTGCAATCCTGACACTGCCTAGGGTGACAATACCTACTACATATGCATAGGGGTCACTGTGTGTAGCTGTGTCTGCAACAAACCAGTGGACCAAGTATGGCTGGATTTGGTGGATGTTCTGGTATGGAGACAGGTTGTGTGTTGTGGAGGGTATGCTGGATAGGCCATTATACATCCAGGTGTGTTGCATTTGTTATGGCCAGTTCCATCAGGACCCATCTGTGGGTATGTGACGGTGACGTATCTATACATTTGTCTCGCACATTTCCATATTCATATGTTTGTGGGATTGTGTTCTACACTATGGCCTGTCTGCTTGTATTGCAGCTGTTTCTACATGTGTTTGTGTTTCTTTCCACTTCACCTGCTGCCCCCTCATACACCTCCAGTTCACCTTTTCTGCATATGACACAGTATCGCCTTTGAGGAATTTACCATTAAACACCCACCCCTCACACGCGAATTCATCACACCCCATAGAGCACTACTTTGGTTGTTGGCCCATGACATGGGCAGAGTTACACATTGACTACCCTACATGTGTCGGGTACCTTTATGGTTGTGTGGACTACCCTGCCATGCTTGCTTTCCACATGCTATACCTCACGCACATAGGCACATGCCCATACTTCACTTTCATTACTTGGTTGGTGTATACAGGTACTACCCGTTCGACTGTGTCACATACACGTTCGGATTATACAGCTGCCTTCCGGATTTTGCCAGCCTGTTGTACTCATTGGTAGGATGGCACCTTTTCCTATGTCCAAGCTATTCCTTACACATGCCCGACTGTTGTGGACAATGCCTCCCCACAGTCGACGGTTGTGTTTCCACCTTTTCAATTGGCCACAGTGTGACATAGGGTTACCACCTGTCCTGCTTTGCGAGGGACAGTTCCTCTTTGGGCAGTTGTGTCCTGACATGTAATTGTAAACATGGCAAATGTCCTGAGATTTTAGGACAAAATTATTTCTTATATTTTATGTAATAGTGCATAAAACAGTTATTCTGTATCTGAAATACCTAAATGCTATGAGAAACAGAATAAGCAACTAAAATGCTACAAGAATACGCTTTTATTTAGGCAAAACAGTTACGTTCTGTCCTTTGTACTGGCTGTGGGTATGTGTCGGCCTGTAAAATCTGATGTCTGTACCAAACATGTCCCACTTTGGCCATTTGAAAAGGTGGCAACCCTAGTGTGACATTTGCGGTGAACACAGCATATTTTACAGGCCGACACATACCCACGGTCAGTTCGGCAGATAGAACTTACAATTCTTGCCTATATCTAAGCTTATTCTTGTAGCATTTCAGTGTCTTATTCTGTTTGTTATGACATTTATGTAATATACGTTCAGTGAAATATGTTTAATGCAACTATTACATGACGTCTACGGAATAATTATGTCCTATATTCTCTGGACATTTGCCAGTTTTACATTTGTGTCAGGACACATCTGCCCACAGAGGGACTGTCGCTCGAAAAGTGGGACAGGTGGTAATTTTGGTCGACGGTACGGATCATACTGTTCCTTTCGGCCTACATGTGTCCGTATTGTTATGGCTGTCTATATGCTCCTTCTGTTTTGTTTACATGCGTATGCTATTTCCTATCACATTTGGTATGTGAAATACGGACATACCTTTTGTATGTGACTATTACATGACTTGTGGGATATGATTCAGACATATGGTCACTACATATATCTACATTTCTCCTCGTGTATTTTGTTACGGACACATCTGCACAGCTATGTTCCCTCCCTCACATTATGGGTCAGCTGGTGACCCTCTCCATTGGACTGGATGTACCTACTGGTGGCGTGCTAACAAATGATACGTTTCACTTCCACATGGTATAGCTATCAACACTACGTTGGACTACGGGCACATGGTTTTCATGTCATTTGTTGAAGGGTAGGGACCCATTATTCCCTACCGTGCATTTGTGTTTGATTCTTCATTTTCTGTTCGCAGGGACTATGCTTTGCATACGTTTCAGTATCCACGGACACTGATAGGTACTATTACTATTGCTGGCGGAATATAATATTCAGCAGTTTAGGTTGCTCCTCGACAGCCGACATTGACACGCCTCCCTGTGCAACTTCGATACTCCCCTTGCACTCGCGCACGTTTCCTATGCACGTGGCTGTGGTGGCTGCATGCCTTCATTAATATGCATATGGCGTGACTACTCCATATATACACTGCACGGCCGGCGCAAACCTTACGCCGGCCTTGCGCCGAGCTTCATGAATCCCACGGTTACTGTCTAACCTCATATTGTAATATCCCTAATTTAATATCCCCAAACCCTTTACTCACCTATCATATACAAAGTTTGAGATGACATTTCTCAGAATATTCCCTTTACTCCATGGTATGGTGATATTGGAGTTGATATATATATATAGGTTTGGGGGTGCAGGGGGGTTTGCCCCCACCCCATTTGCTCTTTTCTGTGTTTTTGGTCTTTGTTTTGGCTTCTTAGCACCTGGCATTTCCAGTGCCTTCAATTAAATAAGGAGTCACATATAACTGTGAAAATACAGTAAATCTGTGGAAACAATGTATATATTTTATTGTATAGTATACTCTACCATGCTTGCTAGGATTTATGTAAAAGGCTACAATGTTAGCTTAAAAGCTAAAGACTCCAGACTTTTGATGAACTGTGCTCTGTTTTCTTATTTTGTCAGAACAATGGCTGGTACGGTCTTCATATTCTGTCTATTTAATTTTATATATGTGTTTTAGCAATTATAATATAAATGTTTGTTAAAATGTATAAAATGCTGCAATGTTAGGCTGTAACAGCTGAAAAATTTAGTGTGTAGTACCTACTGATACTGATGTCAAATGTAACTTGTTAAAATAGTATATTGCCTTTTTGCCTGTGTTGTGGTTGAAAATTATCTTTGGACCAGTTCACACACTCGGTAAACAAATAAAATGATAAATATATAGGTACTTAGATAGATAGATAGATAGATAGATAGATAGATAGACAGACTGATATACAGAAACAAGCTTATCTGTACGTTAGACAGGTTGGGCAATGCATCTCTGAAAAGTCTGCTCTGACTGGAGAGTAATATGTTAATTTTAACCAGACCCCCCAGAATCAAACATGCAGTCTTCAATAAGGGCAATAAAGGAAGCAACTACAAAAATAATTTTGATTCAGTTTTATAGCAGAAGTATTATATACATAAGCATGCCTTCACTGCTTCAGGAGGTATGTTGGATTTAATGACTGTGATCTAGCAGAAGCATGTCAGAAAGAAGCAGGTACTGAATAAAATGAAGCAATCTAAAGTACGTGCTTATTATAAAACCCCAGCATTCTAAAGATGACGACAAAGATAAGTGAGATAACAATGCTGAGATAAAGTCAAGGCTCTTACTTAATGATAATAATTACCCACAGAATCATTAGAGAAAAAATTAAATTGCATCTATCTCAGCAAAGTGTTCCAGAACAACAGATCATAACGGATATCTAACAAAAGGAGCCTAAAGTAAATTTAAACACGTTAACCTTTAGTGTTATATAATGGTACTATTTTGGGATTAAGAGCTTGTAGTGTGCCGAGCTACTCTGTTTATGCAGTCTACATATATGTGTGTGTGTGTGTGTGTGTGTGTGTGTGTGTGTGTGTGTGTGTGTGTGTGTGTGCGTGTGTGTGCATGTGTGTGTGTGTGCATGTGTGTGTGTCATAGCTCTCAACCTTCCATCTGCAAAATGTGGAACACTATCTCCCATAATGTGGAACAAATGGGCAAAATGTTGAACACCTGCTAACAGTTTACTAACAACTTCAAATAGAAAGCTGACAGGATGGTTAAAATTTGTTAGTTTTTCTTATAGAATGGTCTTTTAATAACTTAATATGATTTAGTTATATTTGTCATGGATATCAGATACAAAAATGTCCAACACTGAATGTGTAAAAGACTCAAACTCAACTGCATTAATATTTGACTTTTGTCTAGTGCAGGTAAAGAGATATTAGCTGTTGTTTTAATGATAATTTTCAGATTTTTTTAAATATCTGAACAACCAAGTTACACAGACAGGACTCCTTAGCCTCATATGAAAGCTCTCAGCTAGTTGAATAAAATGCTGCTGACAGTATTTGTGTAACTTGAGTGATTGCTGAGATATTGTAAGTTGTTCACAAAACATTACAAACATAACAGTTACTGTTTTTACTGTGACTTATAAAACTCATTTTGAGACCTAGAACCTAAAGAATACTACCACTGTAAAATAGTTTTTGCTGAATAGTTTGCCATTTTGACTTCTTTCATAATCCCTGTGGTTCCAGAGATATGAACAGTTGTTTGAAATGAGAGGACATAATTTGATTCTGTCAAATGGGTTAGGCTCCACCCATTGGAAGTTACAGTGCAAACTTCCAGAGCTCTGTTGGAGTGAATGAGTTAAAAGATTAGATTCAGAACATCGGAGGTTTGATGTATGTGACCTGCCTGTTACAGATGCATGATATAGAAAGCAAGGTAAGTAGTTGTGTGTGGAGATGGGGGGGGGGTTGTTTGTGTGCAGGCGTGAGTTTGTGTCTGTTAGGGTTAGTTAGGTAAAGGAATAGTGTGTGTTTTTGGTGTATGTGTAAATTCTAGGGTTAGTGAAGGGTGAAGGGGTTACATCAGGTGATAGTTGTGTTTTGTGTGTGTGTGTGTGTGTGTGTGTGTGTGTGTGTGTGTGTGTGTGTGTGTGTGTGTGTGTGTATGTGTGCGTGTGCCTGTGTGCATTTTATATGTTCTTTGTCTAAGAAATCAGTATTGGTAGTGTTACAGGAAGGGTTTTTCTAAGGATGTGTTGGGGTTAGGACCAGGGTTAGGGCTAGGGTTAAGGTTAACAGGTAAGGTGGGTAGTGGGTCTTCCACAGCATTCTTTGGTATAAGTTTATAACCAGAAAGTGCACTGAATGTAAGGTATAATATAAAGTTCCTGAGTCAAGTTAGTTACATCTTCTAATCTCAGTTGCTAGTGATAGTGAGAAGACGTGAGGGAGTATTTGTTTTTTCTTGTTACTATACTGATAAGTTATTGTGTTATAAAATGAATAAAACATTTTGGAAAAAAAGAAGATGTGACGGATTATTTGTCTTGAAAGTCCTAGTTAGGTCAATTAATGCACCTCCAGCTAACATTTATTTTCTATATCTAACTATATGGTATTTATAATTGGACAAATCCGGTAAGCAATAGTAAAATAAAATAGGTAAGAGAGAGATGCAGTAAGAATGTGTATAAGTCGTTTAACACTAAGTAGACCTACCATCTGAAGAAATGATAGACTGGATTCAAAGCATTGATATAGGTGCTGTGCCTTGTATAACATACCAAGAAGATGGGGTATTAAGGGCATATCAAAATATTTTACAGGACAGAAAGCAATGCTGATCTAAAGAAAAACCTGTTACATTTTGATTGTCACAATTTCACGATTTTCAATTGGTATAACAATTTTAAAATTGCAAATCCTAAAATTTGGTGAAAAATATAGAAAAGCAGATAGATAGACAGACAATGTAGATTTTAATTGACACACTGAACTTTTGTCTTTTTTTATTGAAAGGTTTTGTTTTCAAGTGCTAGAAATGTTGATGCTAGGGTCATCATCTTTCCATATGGTAGATGTGGTTATAGTTAGGGAAAACACATTTCTAAAGGCAATATTTAGAAATGGGGTTAGGGGTAGCATCACGAATAGGGTTAGTACACATGAGTAAGATGAAATGGGTGGACTACTGCACTTTTTCTTGGTATACTACTTTTTTCAGTCTCCCAAAAACAACCTAGTCAACTTGCTAAACTAAATTCCCTTATCTTTCTGTCTTTCTCTATCTCTATCTAGCTAGCTGCCTGTTTATCTGTTTATTTGCTTGTTTATTTCATCTGGCTATCTCTACACATTTACATTTGCACTTGTGGGTTAGGTTTTGCCTGAAAACTGGCAAAAGGTCTGGGGAGCAGTTTGCTCACTGAGTTATGAAATGATTGAATTAAAAAAAAGAGAAAATCACAAACATACATGTTCCTCTGACATTAAGCTTTTTATTTTCAATCCTGGCTGCCTCTGATTGCACCCATAACTCTGTCAAGGATAGGATGTGTATATAGGATCATACATCAATAGGAGCCTACTAGGGAAATGTTCTTAAAATCATTTTAAACCTAGTCAATCATGCCCCAATTTCCCCGTTATCAATGCCCAAGCACTAAAATGACTGATATTTGGTTGTGCCTTAGTGCATCTACAAGCTGTACTATGCCCATAAGAAACATGGGTGACAAGCTGGTGATGAATTTGCAATTTCCCATCCATTGGTCCAAATTCTGTTTGAATAGGCTTACGGAAGAGATCTGCTTCACATGAATGGGGATTTCCTTCCAGCAGAGGGGTATTCTCTGAGACACATACCTATCCCTCCAACATATTTTGTTTATATCACAGATGAGGTTTAGATCCTTAGTTCAGATTATTATAGTGCTGTTTGTTTTGTGAAAGTGTAGCAGGTCTACCAGGGCTGGATCAGAGAATGCCTTGAAGGTTAGACATAGTTTGACTCTCAGCAATCCATAGGAGATCAAACACAGGGACAGGACTTTGAGGTGGTCTGCACATGAAGTGTTATTTGAAGGAAATGCTTGAAGAGTGCAGTGAGGACTTGTTTTTTAATGCTAGTTGAGGGAGAAACTGTAGAAGATATTTCCTGAGGAGTAATAGGGGGTGATAGGGGAGAGAAATTGGAGATAAATGTATTTGTGTCAAATTTGCTGTATCCTCTGGTTCAGTATAGGAAGTTCTATTTGCTATTAGTTCAGCACACTCCTTGGTGTTCCCTTTAAGGTTGCATACATAACTGAAAAATGCCTTATGGTTCTCTTTAGCTTCGGAGGCTATTTTTGCCTCAAAGTTGCCTTTAATGGACTTGATTAGCACTCAGAGTTGCTTGTTGAGGCCGATGAGGGACTCTCAGGAGTCTATGTAAAGGCTACTTACTATTCATTGAGCTCTCCAGTTTAGATGACATAATTTAGCATCATAACCTCTGTTGTTTGTTTGTTTTTTTTTTTGGTGCACTGTGGCTGCTGCCAGCGTGTGACACATCATACACATCACCACTTCCTGCAGGGGTCTTGTCATATTCACAACCACTTCCAGCATGGAATTGTCACAGAAGAGCATCTTGTTGGTTAGTATCAGAAGCATGCTGCCTAGTAATGCATACATCTTCCTGTGTGTGCCTGATATGTATATACCCCCAGAAGTTGTTCTTCACTGTGGGTGCTGCAGGAAGCCCCTTTCATCCAGTGCCGATGATACTGCTGCTGCACCCTCAGACAATGGCTGAGTGGTTTTCACTTGCCAGAGCCATGTTATATTTCAGTGAGTATTGAGGTTTCTTACAGCTCACATCCAATGCTTTGACAGCATGGGAGGTGCACTTTCGTACTCACCTTTCAAGGTGAGCAATGCTTTTGTTGTGCACCATGCTGGACAGCACAACTGTCAGGAAGTACTCTGACCAGTATGTGCCAAGTGAACTGGAAGCTCCCTGACAAGAGTAACACAATCAACTTGGTCCAGATTAATGCTCCAACCTGTTAAAGGTACAGAGTTTGAATCTTTCCACCTTTCTTTGCCTACTGTGTCACCTTGAGCAAGTCATTTAACCATACAGTGTTTTGGAGCAATTGGGGATTTGGGCTAGGCTCCATAATGGTCTCCTAAACTACATGCCTAGTAATGACCTATGACATCTGTTTCAAAATTACTGAAGATACTGAGAGGCCTCATCCATTGATACAGTGCTCAGAACAGATTAGCACAAGTAAAGTGTTTAAGTTAAGTACACACTTATATATTGAGAACACATCAGTGACTGAGACATAAAGAACAAACTAACACATGCACTTGGTGAATACAGTGCTGAGCCCAGGGAGAAAAACTTCAGACACATTTCTTTAGAATGTGGGAGGAAACCCCCCACAGACACAAGGAGGACATACAGACTCCACACAGAAGGCACCCCACCTGAGAATCAAACCACAGATCCTCTTACTGTGAGGCAACAGCACTAACCACTGCACCACACTGCATGTCATGCATTTTATTGTTTTTGTACTGTGCATCAGATTTTATTAAACAGGAAGAGAAATAGAAAATTGTCTCCAATGACAGTCATCATCACTTGCATGGTTGACAGTGGACACATCACACAATGGAAGAAAACATGCACAGTGAAAGACTCAGAACAAGACAGTTATTTTGATAGATAAAACCTTATTGTTGGCATGGGGAGAATTCACAGGGCATACCAGATTGTGTTCTTTAGGGTGTTCCATGAGGTGCCCCTATGATATTCGTTTGTGAGTACTGCAGTGTGGAATCACCTTACTGGTCAGAAGCCTTCCAACTCTGGATCTTCCAGTATGCCTACAGCAGATGAAATTTATCTTGGTAACACACTGCCTGGTGTTACATCTCAGGAGCAGCATGTGACTGTGTGGAAATGATAATGCAGGCCACTGTGGCTATACACATTTGAGGGAGACAGGACTTCTGACAATAGATGCATCCACGGAAGTCCTTCAGCTTCTGCATATGCATGTGCCACATATGCCCATGCATTAGTATCCCCCTCTCTATTTTGCAACATCTGGTAGGTCTGAGATTGCATGACATCATTTTTCGGGCTCTGGCATCAGACACTGTACTGGCCAAGTGTGCATCCTCTTATAATAACACTGCAACAACATCTTTGTGCAAAATGCAGATTGTATCAGTTACTGTCTGCATGGCAACAGAATGTGTTTGGATGCAACTCTTTGTCTTCTGGTCATCTAACTTCATGGACTGCTGTACTTGTGTTAAAATGTCATGGAGATATGTCTCGACAGCACCTCAAGGCTGGGACTGGATGGCAGGAATAGTGAGATTCTGTTACAGCCCTAATATCCAGTTCTGCACATTCCTATGTTAAACAGCTATTTACTCAGTTGAAATTAGTACATGCATGCCTACTGAGAGGAATAGATGTCCACAGCCATCAGTGTCATTGGTAGATGCTTCACAGTATCAATGTTCTTTTTTTGATAGAATGTGCGCCCCTTACTCTGTGTTTGTTCATATGCTCATACATGCCAGGCTACTGATATGTGAAAATCTTAAGAAGCCTAGTTTTAGATTCCCATGGTAGTTTTTAGGTTCATAGGTTCATAGGTAGATACTAGGCTATCTGCCCTAGGGCATTTATAAGCCTAGCCAGAGTGTATTTGGCTTCCGCCTCCCTATTAGATTAGCCTACTGTGCCTCTGTAAAGTAGGTCACAGAAGGTACCCTTTTAAGATTAGTTTACTGTGCCTCTGTCTAGCAGGGACACAGGACAGATCCCAGGGGTGAATTTGCGATTTCCCATCCACGCGTCCAAATCTCACTTGAAAAGGGTCAGCGAGGGGCTATGTCTAACATGAATTGGGATTCTATTCCAGAGTGAGGGGAGCCTCTGGGAAATGAATCTGTCCCTCCAGCATGTCCTATTTATTTTTGTGCTGAGGTTTAGGTCCCTGGAGCGTGTAGCTCTAAGGGACTTGGATTTTTTGAGGTGGAGCATGTCCATTAATTCTGGGTTTGACATGGCTTTGTACATCAGGCATAGATCGCCTCTGAGTAGGCGGTAAGCAACTGAGTAGAGCTGGAGTTTCTTTAGTCGAGCTGCATAGGACATCTGTTAGTAGCCCATGATCCTCTTGGTGAGGTACTTTTGGGGTCTCTCCATTTGCTGCAGGTGTCGGGTAAGGTACATCCCAAAAGGGGCATTGTATTCAATTATGGGCCTGATGAGTGACGAGTAGAGGGTCACAATGACCTCTCTTGATTTAGATGCGAACCCTTTCGTGATAAGGTGGGCTATATAGAAGGTCTTTCTAACCACTTTGGCAACGTGATTATCAAAGGAGAGATTACTATCTATGTTGGTCCCCAAATCTCTAATTAATTCTTCCATACTTAATGGATTACCACCTATGTAGTAATTTGTGGGCACCTTGTTTTTCCCAAAGGGGATGACTATGCACTTTTTAGCATTTAGCTTGAGGCCGTGGCTCTGCCACCAAGCATCCGTCTCTGTGAGACCCTTTTGGAGGATGCTTGTGTCAGCTGGAGATTCAATTATGGCCCCCAGTTTGCAGTTATCTGCGAACTTTGTCAGCCATAATCCCCCCGTGTTAGCCTGAACCTCAGAGAAGTATATACCGAACAAGAGAGGTCCCAGAACTGAGTCCTGTGGGATGCCACTTGTAACTGGTTTAGATTCGGACATGACACCTGTGATTCTGACCATGTGGGTTCTATCTCTGAGCCAGTTTGCAACCCATCTTGTGATATAGGGGTTGATATTTAAGCTGGTAAGCTTATTTATGATGCCTGAGTGGGGTATTGTGTCAAAGGCTTTTGCGAGGTCCAGGTAGGTTGTGTGGACTACCTTGCCCTCATCTATGGCTTTGGTAACTGTTTCAAAGAAATCAACTAGGTTTAAGAGGCAAGATCTGCCCTTAACAAAGCCGAATTGGGTAGGGTCCAGTGTCTGGAGGCTCCCAATGTCTTTGTTTATGAGTTCCATGATAATACGCTCCATAGCTTTACAGACCAGACTAGTCAGGCTTATGGGGCGATAGTTTCCGGGGTCTGTTGTGGCACCACCTTTGTGGAGTGGGACTACTGTAGCTGTACGCCATTCTTTCGGTACATATCCTGTAGTAAGGCTAAGTTTGAACAGTGACTTAATGTGAGGGTTCAGTTCTTCTTGGAGCTCGTGTAAGGCACAGCCTGGGACACCGTCCAGTCCCATAGATGCTTTGTTTTTTGCTTTGGAGAGGGCAGCTTTCACCTGTGCATCTGTGATGTCAGGGAGGTTATATTCAGTTGGGATAGGTGTTTGCTCCTTTGGGGGGGAAGGGGGGAGAAGTTTGCGCTGATTCTGTCTGCCAGGATGTTGGCTATGTCTGTAAGTTCGGTATATTTTGTACCGTTATGCAACAATTCAGAGCATATCTGGGAGTTTCCGCCCATGTTTCTGACATAACTAAAAAAGGCCTTGTGATTATCTTTAGTGTCTAGGGCAATTTTTCTTTCGAAGCTGGCCTTTGATGATTTTATGAGGGATCGAAGTTTCTTGCTAATACTGATCAGAGATGCCGTCCCTTTTTGGGATTTTGCTCTGTCATGTAGTAGCTTCCTCCTTCTTTTGTATAGCTTATTTATGGCCAGGGTCCACCAGACTGGTCTCCTGTTTTTGGAGAAGTGAGTCTTGGTTTTATTTGGGATAGCACGATCCATGCATTCCTGCAGGTGCTCATAGAATGCATTTGTAAAGGATTCTGTGGATTGGGCTGTATTATCCTCTGGCCCAGGGGCTTTGAAGGATTCCACCTCAGTCTTGAGAAGTGCAAAGTTGGCTTTTGAGAAATTCTTTACAGTGATTTCCTTGGCTGGGGGTGGGGACGGGATATGGATGTCCAGGAAAATTTGTTTATGGTCTGATCTTACCAGTGAGGGGTTTACCTCTGGTGTGGAACATAGAGTTCCCATGTTGGTGATGACCAGGTCCAATATGTTGCTCCCTCTTGTGGGAGTGGTGAGCAGTTGTTCCATTGTGTTAGAGTTTATAAATTCAAGGAACCGTTGGGCGAGGGTGTTTAGGCTTGAGTAGTTTTCCCAGTCGATGTTTGGGTAGTTGAAGTCACTCAATAACATAGTGTTTGGAGAGACCTTCATATTCTCCAGTGTTCTCAGGAATGCCAAGTGGGGTTCCTGTAATAGGGAGGGTGTTCTGTAGCAGGCTACAAACTAAAAGGCAGTTTTGCCCGCTGTTAGTTGCACATGGATGGTTTCCGATGCTTCGTGCAGTGCCACTAACCTGGAGGTGTAGGTATCTTTGATGAATATAGATACTCCCCCTCCTTTTGTGCTTCGGTCCGAGTATTGGGGCCGGAACGCATGGTATGAGTTATAACCTGGTAGTGCTGGGGTGCTCTCAGGAGCCTTAAACCAGGTTTCTGTTACTTCACAGACATCAATTTTCTCCATACTGAGGAGAATTTCGAGTGCGTGCATCTTGATGTTTAGACTTCTGGCAATGAGTAGCATTACCTTTAGTTTTTTTATCTTTGGGTTGTCTATGGAGGTGGGTTTGTCCTTTCAGCCTTGCCTAAAAAAGGCACTATGGGGTGGCAAGAGCCTTGGCCAGTATAAGAAAGCCTAAGGGTGACAGGTGCAAGCCGTCCCTAGCGAAGCAACGTGGCTTGTCGAGCATGTCATCCCAGGCTGACAGACACTGGATCCCTTTTGAATGACACCAATACTTTAGCCAATTGTTGAAACTGATCATTTTGTCTTTATACTGTGGCATCATTCTTGGTGAGGGCAAGATGCTACTCATGGTCAGGGGCATACCAGCCTGGGCTACATGGTCAGAGAGCTCCTCTATGTCTCTTTTCATGTAGTCCAGGGAGGTACGTCTCAGGTCATTCACACCAGCATGGACAATGACAGAGTCATACTTGTACTTGCTTTGGAGTGACCTGAGTGCTTGCATTATGTGACAGATCCTGGCACCCGACAGGCAGCTTACAGTGACCTTCTCCTTGTTCAGTCTGGTGAGTGGGACGTCAGTGTGCCAGACAATAGAGTCCCCTATAACAAGTGTATTTGGTGTGTTGTTTGGCCTTATGGGCTGTGACTGTGAGGCACACTGATTTTGTGAGATATGTGATTTGTGGGTATTGTTGAGGGGTGGCTGTTGCTTGGATATCTGCTTAGGAGGTCTTTGCTGTTTAGGCAGATTTTTATTTAGAGCCTCCAAGTATGTTTTTGTGTTTTTATGTGTTGGGTATGCAGATGCAATAGGTCTGTGTGAGACTGGATTTGTGGTGTGGGTGGTTACCTTTTCCTCCTGACTGACTGTGCCAGTCTTGGGTTGAGAGAGCTCTGCCTCCAGTTTGGCTGTGTAACTGCATCTCTCACATGTATTAGAGTTTGTTGGAAGGAGGAGAGGGTTGTCTGTGTACATAAGGCAATTGTAACATTGCCTCAAAATTCCCAGATTCACCAGCTGGACTGGAGAGTAACCTTGAAAATGACCCTTGGACATACCAGATTAGTATAGGGAACTGTTTTTTTTTTACTGATCAGATTAGGGGAGGGAACTGATTTTTCACTTGATCAGGAAGGACCAATCGGGAGTCTAATACTTATGAGAAGTCAAGGAGGGTGTAGTGCTTTAGTTAGTTAGTGTTTCCTTATAAGAGCTGAGCAAGTGCAGGTTTTTAGAAAGAGAATAGAGTGATTACTTTGAGAGTTTGAACAGTTCTAAGGGAAAAAGTGAAGAGCAGACTTTGTGGAGCCTGGAATACTTTAAACCTGTTTAGGCGGTGCTGCCCGACGCTGCTCAGTGCGGAAAAACGCGCAGAAAGAGAGTTGTAGGGTTTTAAGAGAGAGAGATCAAGGAGTTTAGAATTGACCCAAAATGGCCAATAAAACTACAGCTTCTAGGTAGTAACCACTCCTCCAGGGACAGGCAGGCTGTTCAGTGTTAACCACTCCCACTGGTGAACACAGAGACTTCCCTTTAGCCCAAGCAAGCACTGGCCTTCTAGAAACTTCCAAACAGTTCAGAACAGCAAATCTGTAACTGAACTTTCTTAACTTTCAGAAAGCGGGAAAAAAGCAAGATTTTTTTTTTTCTTTTTGTTGTAGTTTAAAGGTAGCAGAGATGCACAAGCAGCAAAATAATCACAACAGTGTAATAAATGACCCCACACTTGAGTGCTAGGCCAAAATCAGGTAAAATGCAGTTTTTAGAGAAAAAAAAAACGATTTTAAATTAAGTGCAACACAGGAAATGCAGTAAACAGGCTGTAGATGTCTTCCAAGTACTGTTACTGCTACAGATATAAACTTTAGCAAGCTGTAAAATGCCAAAAAGTAGGCGGCAAAGCAGTAAAACTTAACAAAAAATCAGAAGAAAATACTTAAAATCACAAAAGTGGCTCCTTTTCTTCTCTCAGCGTTTTCTCCTCTTGGTAGGTGTTTCACCAACAACTAGCAAGCCTGAAAAGATGCCAAAACCACGAGGCAGCCTGGTTTTAAGAGAGAGAGATCAAGGAGTTTAGAATTGACCCAAAATGGCCAATAAAACTACAGCTTCTATGTAGTAACCACTCCTCCAGGGACAGGCAGGCTGTTCAGTGTTAACCACTCCCACTGGTGAACACAGAGACTTCCCTTTAGCCCAAGCAAGCACTGGCCTTTTGCACAAGGATAATGAAGAGAAGGGCTGAACAAGGATATGTTGGGACACTTAAATACTTTCCCTATCCAGGAGGGACAGTACTGCTAAACTGGAATAAATTTGCAGTTATACATCCAATTATTCAAAATATCTTTGAATAGAGAAAGAGAAGTACTTTAAGTCCTTTGGTTTATTTGGAGTGAAAAACAGTTCAGCAGAAGCGATCTTCTCTGTGATACAAACCTATCCTTCTAATATGTTCTGTTTGATTTGCAAAAGAAATTGAGATCCCTTTAGGTGGTGTCTATGATACCACCTGACATGTGAATGTGCAATAGAGCTGACAGAACAGAGTCTGTTGATGCTCTATATGCATAGCAGAGGTCGCCTATTAATAGCTAGTATGATATTGACCAGAGAGAAAATGCTTTGCCCAGCTATGTGAGGCTTACCCATACTTTCCATAGCAGGCACCAAGATATGAACATCATTGTCATCATCACCATCATCATCGTCATCTATTTGAATAGTGTCCAAATCAGGCACAGATCCTGAATTCAGGACAAAAGAATTCATATCAGCATCATCAACTGCAGTTTTATCTGTGAATATGAATATCAATCATATGAGCAGCTGATAAGATGCCAACCCAAGTGAATATATCACAAAACTGCATGCAATGCAATTTCAAAATGAATGTGAACCTTGCTGCTATATACACTGAGCTACCACTAGATGCAAACCAATCCTATATTCATAGGTTCATAGGTTCATAGGTTAGTACTAGGCTAACTGCCCTTGCGAGCCATTTTAAGCCTAGCCAATTATCCCTTGTCAATTATTCCAGTGTCTCGTGATATACCCCAGGATTCATGAAGCTCGGCACAAGGCCGGCGTAAGGCTTGCACCAGCCGTGCGGTGAATATATGGAGTAGTAGCGCCATATGCATATTAATGAAGGCACGCAGCCGCCACAGCCACGTGCATAGGAAACATGCACTAGTGCATGGGGCGTATCGAAGTTGCGCACAGAGGCTTGTCAATGTCGGCTGTCGATGAGCAACCTAAACTGCTGAATATTATATTCTACCTGCAATAGTAATCGCACCTATCAGTGTCCGTGGATACTGAAACATATGCAAAGCATGTAAGATAGCTCCTGCGAACAGAAAATGAATAAGCAAACACAAATGCACAGTAGGGAATAATGGGTCCCTAACCCTTGAACAAATGACATGGAAAACCGTGTGCCCATAGTCCAACATAGTGTAGATAGCTATACAATATGGAAGTGAAATGCATCATATGTTAGCACGCCACCAGTAGGTACATCCAGCCCAATGGAGAGGGTCACCAGCTGACCCATAATGTGAGGGAGGGTACATAGCTGGGCAGATGTGTCCATAACAAAATACACGAGGAGAAATGTAGATATATTTAGCGACCGTGTGTCCGAATCATATCCCACAAGGCATGTAATAGTCACATACAAAAGGTATATCCGCATTTCACATAACAAATGTGATAGGAAATAGAATACACATGTAAATGAAATAGAAGGAGCATATAAACAGCTACAACAATAAGGACACATGTAGGCCGAAAAGAACAGTATGATCCGTAACGTCGACTAAGATTACCACCTGTCCCAGCTTGCGAGCGACAGTCCCTCTGTGGGCAGATGTGTCCTGACACAAACTTGTAAAAATGGCAAATGTCCAGAGATTATAGGACATAATTATTCCTTAGACATTATGTAATAGTTACATTAAACAGTTTCTCTGTACGTATATTACATAAATGTCATAAGAAACAGAATAAGCCACCAAAATCCTACAAGAATAAGCTTAGATATAGGCAAGAATTGTAAGTTCTATCTGCTGAACTGACCATGGGTATGTGTCGGCCTGTAAAATGTGATGTGTTCACCGCAAATGTCACACTGTGGCCAATTGAAAAGGTGGAAACCCTACCGTCGACTGTGGGGAGGCATTGTCCACAACAGTCGGATATGTGTAAGGAATAGCTTGGACATAGGAAAGGGTGCCACCCTACCAATGAGTACAACAGGCTGGCAAAATCTGGAAGTCAACGGTATAAGCCGAACTTGTATGTGACACAGTTGAATGGGTAGTACCCGGGTATACCAACCAAATAATGAAAGTTAAGTATGGGTGTGTACCTATGTGTGTGAGGTATAGCATGTGGAAAGCAAGCATGGCAGGGTAGTCCACATAACCATAAAGGTACCTGACACATGTAGGGTATTCAATGTGTTACTCTGGCCGTGTCATGGGCCAACAACCAAAGTAGTGATCTATGGGGTGTGAAGAATTTGCGTGTGAGGGGTGGATGGGTAATGGTAAAATCCTCCAAGGCGATACTGTGTCATATGCAGAAAAGGTGAACTGGAGGTTTACGAGGGGACAGCGGGTGAAGCTGAAAGAAACACAAACACATGTAGAAACAGCTGCAAGACAAGCAGACAGGCCATAGTGTAGAACACAATCCCACAAACATATGAATATGGAAATGTGCAATACAAATGTATAGATATGTCACCATCACATACCCATAGATTGGTCCTGATGGAACTGGCCATAACAAATGCAACACACCTGGATGCATAATGGCCTACCCAGCATCCCCTCCACATCACATAACCCGCTATTGTACCAGAACGTCCACCAAATCTAGCTGTACTTGGCCTACTGGTTCGTTGCAGACACAGCTACACATAGTGACCCCTACGCATATGTAGTAGGTAGTGTCACCCTAGGCAGTTTCAGGATTGGAAACCATGTATCCCTTGCATGTAAAACCCCCTGCACATTTTCGTAAAGCCACAAAAATCTTCGGAATCTGTCTTGTTTTGGTCTTGTCAAATTTTTGGGATATCCCTCATGGGATAACTAACCTGTGTAAATAGTAGAATGGTTATGAAGACACGATATCCAATCTTGTAGATATCTGGACACAAGTCAGAATGTGCAGTAGACATCCATGACACTGTCCAGCCCGAAGTGGTCATGCATAACTACTACCCAGGATAAAACACCTTCCTGTGACGCACGTGTCCCGACACGAATAGGCGGGAGAATATATTGCACACATTCGCATAGTGGCAAACGGCATAAGGGTGATGAAGACACTGACGTAAACAGGATAACCCTGATCAAGTGTGAGGGACACTTACTGTGTGCAGGCGTGACTGACTATACCTGTCAACCTGTGTGAGCAAGATATCTGGACAGAGCCATGAAAAAATGTGAGACAAAGGCCCAAAAGTAGGGACAATTTGTAAAGATAGCTCTTTGAAACATAGAAATCTGATAGAATAACAGTTTGCACATTGGCATTAATGTCCTGAAGAGTATGAAAAGTCTGAAACCCAACTGTCTGTCATCATGTTCCGACTTCAGTCTTTAATGAATAGCTACTGCTGTGCCAGAACACAACAGCGTATTACAGAGGTCCGTCCGTACATATTTACAGTAACAACCTTTCACATTTGTGTAATGTACAACTGCATACCTGTAGTCACTTCATGTCCAAAATAATAATCCCCGTATGACTAAATACAGGAAATAGTCAAATGTGAATGGTAACACCCCTCACTGTGGAGTATGGACTGTAACAACCCCACCCATAATATGTATTGCCAACAGAATAAGCTGCTGACAGGTGCCCAAATACCTGTGTCTGTAAACACAGGTAAAAATTCATAATAGGGAGAAACTCCCTGCCCATGTGCTTCGTCTGACATTTGAACTTGCCCAGGGAAGTTACGTTCACCAGATGGACAAGCCTAAACACAGATCACTACATGAACACCCTGACAATCAAAGACCTGTATGTGCCAGGACTATAAGCCTTGGTGTTCTGCATATCCTTGGAGTGATTAACAATGCAGCTGGGGTCCACAGCAGTAGGCAATAGGGAATGTGTAATATGTAGTATCGCATTTTTCCCAGCAGGAGAATGGATGCCTGTGTTGTAAGTGAAGCGGTGAGGCGTATGTTGATGTAGCTAAGTACTATGGGTATGCATATCAATGAGGCAGAACACCAATAGAATAGTGGTTCCGGCATCCGGCCAACGTGAATGCAGTCCCAGTTGAACTACAACCACAGCACATATAAGTTTAAAGTGTAATGAATGGGTGTGTGCTGTAAACACATTTAAATATGTAAAGGTGAACGTGTGTTTCGCATATGTCTGTAAACCAGAATACAGATATGTAACTGTTACGGTCACAATTAGGAAAGGGCACATAAGCACAAATATTTATTTAACATATGTAACCCACAATAAGGATATGCAAGTGCGCCTGTGCATGTGTAATCTGCTCACAGCATAGCAAATGAATGCTGTTTTCTCCACGTTATATATATATGGCTCATACCTGTTAACCCCGTAAAGTAAGAAACCGGACAAAGCCATGAAAACAACTGGTACAAATAGGGACAATTCCCAAATATTGCCCTAACAAACATAGAAAGTGGATAGAATAACAGGTGTTTCACTAGCATGGATTCTCTGAAGGGTATGAAGTCGTAACCTCAAATGCTTGTCATTATTTTCCAACGTCAGTCTTTAATGATATGCCACTAATTTCCCAGATAGTCACAAGGTTATGAAAAATGGACCAAAGATAAGAGGCAAACATCTGTACATTCTGTGAAAATCTGTACAGTAGAAAGGTATGATATGGATATATATATCTGTGCATACACATATATCCACAGACTTAAACCAAAGAAATTTATGAAATGAGGAATGTAGACATATATGGACATATGTGTACACACACAATATATTAATAGATATATACACAACAAGCAAACATATGTCCTTGTAGATATAACACATGTACATAAATAGGTCATGGTATAGCTATTATGGATAGACAGACAGACATTATTTATTTATTTATTTGCAGTTGGTTTACCAGGATAGTCCATTGGGCCAAAAAGAGCCCGTTTTCAATGGAGTCCTGGGGAGAAAAGCTCCAAAATCAGGCAAAATTAGGTACTTATAAGATTACTACTAAAATTATACAAAGTAAAAAGATAGAACATTATCGTCAAAATTACAAGCATTCAAAAACAATACAATACAATGAAGGTAAACATGATTAGATAGTCATGATATATTACAATATGGGGTGGTTTTTCAGTAGGCACATGTAATTTGTTAGGTAAAGTGAGGTAGTCTTATGTTTAAGAGGGGTGAGAGCAAGAGCATTCCCATTGGGATTTTAGATGTGTATGAAGAGATTTTTTGAACATGTGCTGGTTGGAGGTGGTGCGTATGGATGGTGGGAGTGCGTTCCAAAGGCGGGCTAGGTTAAAGGATAGTAGGTGTTTGCCTGGGGGATGGGAAGGTTTATGAACTTCTAGTAGATTTTGGTTGTTAGATCTTAAGATTCTGTTGGGTAGGTGCATTTTAAAGACTGAAGACAGGGAGGGACAAAGAGAGGGGCTGAGAATGAGCTTATGAGCTAAAGTCAGTTGTATATAAGTGAGGTGATTGGGTAGTTCAAGCCAGTTTAGTTTTAGGAGAGAGGAACAGTGATAGGTGGATGATCTGTGGCTGTTAGCGAATTTGGCGATTTTATTATAGCAGGAAGCAAGCTGTTTTTTTTGAGAGGTCTGCAGATTAGTTAACAATGGAGCTCCATAGAGGAGGGAGGGGATAAGAAAGGAGGAAGCGAGAGTGATTTTGGAGGAGCTTGTAAGGAACTGATTCTGCCGGTAGAGCATACCTAGTTTTGATGGGTCTTTTAATATTCAGTTGTAGATGGGAATTGAAATTGAACCGACTGTCAATTTGTACACCAAGTAACTTGGTTTCAGACACCAGTTCCAAGGGTGTGTTATCTTGGCTTGTGATAGAGAAGGTGTTTGTGTCAAGTAAGTGGATTTAGAAGGGTAAATACCATTAGCTTTGTTTTGGAGGCATTGAGGGCTAAGTGATTTATTTTCATCCAATGTTCTGTGATTGAGAAAGCTTCTTGAGTAAGTTTTTGAAGCAGGGAGGAAGAGGTGGCAGAGCAGATAATGGTAGAATCGTCTGCATATTGGATGATGTTAGCGAGTGGAATGGATTTGTGGAAATCATTTATAAATATATTAAACAGAAGGGGACCAAGAATTGATCCTTGGGGAACTCCAGAGGGGGTATTAAGGAAAGAGGAAGTGGCCTTTTTCCATTTAACGGCTTGGTGTCTATTAGATAAATAGCTGGAGAACCAATTTATGGTGGAGTGAGAGAGGTTAAGTTCTGAAAGTTTGGTTAAGAGCAGGCTGTGTGATATAGTATCGAAGGCCTTAGAGAGGTCAAGTAGTAAGGTAGAGACAGTGTGGCCTGAGTCGCGAGCTCTATTAACAGTCTCAAGGAAGGACAGGAGGGCTGTCATAGTGCTATGGTTTGGCCTAAAACCATGTTGTGTAGGCGTTAGAAGGTTATTATCTAAGAGATGTGGTAAGAGTTGGATTTGGATACATTTTTCTAGAAGTTTGGAAATGGGGACAGGATGGCAATAGGACGGAAGTTGTTGACATTACAATTGCTGCCTCCTTTATGCAGGGGGATGATGAAAGCTTTCTTCCAGAGTTCGGGCACTGTGCATTCATTGATGGAGCGGTTGATTAGGATGCTAACAGGATAGGTGATTGCTTCTGCAGCTATACTTAGGAAGAAGGAGGAAATGTTATCAGGTGCGTTAGTACATGGCTTTAGTTTCTGAAGGAGTTTCTTTATAGTGGAAGTTGGTATAGGTTTTAAAGAGAAAAGAGTAGAGAGGGGAGAGAGAGAGTGTGAGGATGATGAGGGTGATGTGGGGGTTAGAGAAGTGGATGAGGTGGAGGAGGGAAAGTAGGTAGATGAGAATGTGGGGGAAGAGATAATGAGGGAGGGGATGTTTGTGGTAGAGGGTGGGGGTGAATTAGATGTAGAGGTGGAGCATGAGAAGGAGGAGGTGAGTTTGCTAATAGATTCAATGAAAAAGGAGTTGAACTGTGTGGCTAAATCTGTGTCAGAGGTATTTGGGTCGGGGTTTGGGGTGTGTGGTTTGCTGGGGTTAAGGAGGGTAGAGATCCCCTTCCAGAATATTTGAGGATTAGTTTTATTATTGTTTTGGAGTGTATGGAAGTGTTGTTTTCTATCAGAGATTATAAGCTTTTTTACTTTGTTACGTAGGTTTTTATAAGCAATGTGTAGTTCTTGGGTCTTATTTCTCAGATAGAGTCCCCATGCTTTGTTTCTAAAGCGCATGGTTGATAGTGTGGTTTTGGTTAGCCAGGGGGCAGAATTAGTTTTTATTCTTTTAGTTCTCAGAGGGGCTTGGGAGTCAAGTATATCTAAGAATGTTCGGTTAAAGTGGGCAACTGCATCATCTAATGGTAGTATTCTTAGATTGTTCCAGTTAATTGCTTTTAAAGATTGTAAGAAGGTTGAGGTTGACATGCATGAAAGGTGAATACACTGCTGCTTTCCAAACCATTTCCTGGAAAGTACCAGTGTGATAGACCTGCAAGTTCTACACTTTAAACATGGATATAGGTGTCCTTTGCAGGACCCCAAAAATTGATCCCATACTAAGTGTGTACAATAATCATTGATGCAAAAGAGTCACAACTGCAACTACGATATAGCTGTACATGCAACAGTAGCAGGTGCAAGGGTAATAACACATGGGTCGATATAATATATAACGTACGACCTGATATCCGGAGAGTGGAGAGTGCTTAGAAGTGTCTTCATACTTTATTATCGCTCACATTATATATGTCTAATGAGTACTGTGGAGGGGTATCAGGTATGGGAATCATGGGTATGCAGAAATGGGCCTAGGTGTTGGTTGGCACAGCTTTATTAGGTCCGCCCCATGGGAATGATCAATATACCTATGTGGGTATAGCACACGCCTATATTCTCCAAAAAGGTTGAACCCATCTACTGGATATTGTGTAAACCATTGGGGGATGACGTAGGGACTTATATCAGAGTCATGTAGGCGATTATCATGGATGGATATGCGTACGACCAAGATGGTAACCATACCTTCCAAACTTTCAGAATAAGACAGCTGGACAAAGGCATAGTACATGAAATACAAATAGGGACTATATTAAATATACCCCAGACAAAGTCAGAACATTGATAGAATAATGGCATAGTCAGGAGTGCAAATGTTATGAGGGTTATTAATCATGAAATACAAATGTCAGTCATTATTATCTAACTTCACAGTCCTTAATGCCTTGCCAGTAATTTACCAGAAAGGCACATTATTATGAAAAAAGTAACAAAATCGTAGGTCAAACCTCGGGACATTTATCCATAATGTGTACAGGTGAGAGGTATGAAGGTAACCCATCCTAAATAAATGTACAGAACTAGTGATACTAGGTGGACGGGTGAGAAGAAAGATGTCAGGACAAATGACAAAACATATACAAGTCAAAAGCATGTACCTCGACAAATGTGAATGACAATGTATGCCCTGTGAAAGTCAATGTGGAAGGTTAATAGAATCAAATGAAATGTGTCCCTCAGGGTGTCATGCAGTGTCCCTGATACAGTGCCCAGTCCCCCATACTCGCACGTGAGTTCTGCCACTGACGGAAAGCGCAAATACCGGCGAACACATAAGGTACATGATAGAATAATAAGTGTGGATAAGCACCTGTTGGCCTTTGTGAGGAAGACAACCCTCTGGGTGGGTGTGTCCTGCAATAGGAATGTAATGGCATCTGGCCTGTGATGCCGCCATATATTGTGTGTATTGGTGCAAGAAAATGATATCCTGTATCAGAAACAGATACATGTCAGAGGAAACAGTATTATCGACTGCAAGATAACTCAGAAGGTATGAAAAGCGCTGCAGTACGAAGTTCAGTATTGACCGCAGGCATGTGCTGACATGTCAAATGAAACAGCAGTCTATATAAAGTACCTATAGGGCTGTCACCTTTACAAATGATGACAGTGGGAGCTGCTCTGTAGAAATGCTAGACGTAGCAGGTCACAACATACCCACAGCCATGCATACACCACAAACAGACATAGCACACAGCAAAGCCTAGGCCATGATACACGAAGCCTCTGGCGTGTACGAGTAGAGTGAGAGTAGAGCAAGGAAAGATGTCTGCCAAGCTATTCAGCAAACTCCTGTAGGGGCATGTAAGACTGCCCGTAACACAAACGTTGCATGGACAATGTTGGGATATGCAACATACCCCATTTGTATGTGAAAGCTATGCAAATGATGTAAATATGTGATACATGAAACATTAAGCTGTCCATGCAAGAGCAGAGTTATGTGCAGAAATGTACCCGGATGTTAAGCGAGTAACATTCTGCACGTTGCTAAACGGAGCAATGACAGCTGCAAATACAGTATGAATACAGTCGAAGAAGCATGCCAATGTCCAAATATAAGGCCAGAGGCATTATTGTCCATTGGATATCAATAAAACTGTAGTTGTCCTCCCCCGATCTCCGGTGTGGAAGCGTAGCGCAGCGCACGAAAGCTGCGCTTCAAAACAAGTCAAATATGTATAATATACATACAAAATGTAGGTTTAGTTAGATGTTAGTATGCCATGCAGATGAATGGCAAGCTGGAGACAACATGGCTACTGTGTACTAGTTGTTATGTGTGGAAGCGTTCTGTCAGAGATGTAACCAAGCATTTGTAGGCAATCTTATGCAAGTGAGGCTGAGGATAGTGAATCACAATATGTCATGCCATATGGGCCAAGCCTCTACAGTGTAGTGTAGGATAAGGGGACTATTAGAGTAGAAGATAAGTGACAACATGAGTGTGTATGTATAAAACACTGTAATCTTACCGTAGCAGTGTCACATGTTTGCTGTCAGTACTCATCAGTGTAAGAGGCATGTTATGATCTATCCTGGGGAAAGTCAGGAGACTGACGGTGTATGCCATGGATACCACCGATGTTTCCTGCAAACCTGCCTACAGTGTGTCCGCGCCTGTGTGCGCCAGTAAGCCCGAGTAAGCATGTGTGTGCATGTGTCAGCCCGTGTGTGCGTGTTGAAGAACGAGTAGGCTAGTGTATGAATGTTGAAGCCGTGTAATGTGTATGCCAGTGTACGCATTTGTAAACATGTATAAATGTGTACTACACACATCACACACGTACTACACACTTAGAAACACATGCTGCCAATACTACACACATCAGTGAAATGGCACATGGATGGAGAATACATCATCAGAATTAACAGTGCTGTAAACTATGCTACATTGATGGTCATAGCTGCAATGCATCATGCCTGCTGATATACACCTAGAAGGATATCACACTTTGTGTTAACAACATTCTAACATCAATACAGTGGTATAAAGCCACCGTGTGCATCAGCACCAGGTTAGTCTGATCCTGCATCAATGTTACACATCACAGATGGTGGCACAGGTGACATCATATGCACAGGGCATGGTGTTACATTTCCAGAGCTGTCATTGAGCCATCCAATCTACACATAGGTATGTGTGTGTGTGTGTGTGTGTGTGTGTGTGTGTGTGTGTGTGTGTGTGTGTGTGTGTGTGTGTGTGAGGGACAATGGTTATTGCATGGCCCAATGGTGATGCAATGGGTGTGTGTATGTGATAGCCCTAGCTGTTTGTGGTAAATGTGTGTGTCTGCATATACACAGGTGCAGCATGTGTCAGCCATATACAGGAGGTTGTGGGACAGTCACAGACCGTACCTGCCAGGCTGTACAGATCACCATTACTGGCCATGGACACGCCTCCATGCATCCAACACTAACCCAATCCTGCACCTGTCAATGTATACACATACAGTCCTGGGATCTGTACCACAACCTGTGGATAAATGGGAGTCAGTAATGTTAACCTGAGTTGCATAGTATTGTCAGTTAATACATACGTATATGAGCCATACTCACCCTCCAAAGTAATAACCACTGCTGACTGTTGCCGAGATGTGCACACGACCATTCAAAGGTGCTGTACTAACATTGTTTCCAATGCCCCTTGTAATACCCAGCAACACAATAACCGGTCACTACACAAGTATAACCCATGATCACTACAGCACACAGTATGTGCACTATCACAGATCCATAGCAGATGTACATACATCCAAGGTGATCACATACAGATAATGCAGCACATTCAAGAGTGATAATCTCAACATACATATCTATATCTATATATATATATATATATATATATATATATATATATATGTATATAGATATATACACACACACACACACACTTGGCAGGGTTGGGAGCAGAACACAGACATAACCATGGTATCACACAACAGCATTACGCAGTTACAGAACACGTTACCGTGATTAGTAGATCACAGCATTCACACAGGCATATGTCTAGCCTGCAGACAGCAGCATCAAAGGCAAAGACGCCACACGGATGTTATGGAGAGTAAATACTGTAAAAGCAATGTATTGTTGTCATGCAGCTGGAAACACACACACACACTTGACAGGGCTGGGAGTCGAACATACACCTACCTACTCTATCACACTACAGCATGACGCATTTACAGAACGCGCTACCGAGATTATTGAACACAGCACTCCCAGAGGCATACTTCTAGGCGCATGTCATCATCCGCAAAGGCAAAGACGCCGGTAGGAAATATCTGTGGTGTGAGGCATTTAAAGGCATGATTGAGTCCCCAGGTGGACGGGAGCATGCGTGCACACACACACACACACACACTTGGCAGGGCTGGGAGTAGAACATACACCTACCTACCCTATCACACTACAGCATGACGCATTTACAGAACGCGCTACTGATATTACTGAACACAGCACTCCCAGAGGCATACTTCTAGGCATGTGTCATCATCCGCAAAGGTAAAGATGCCGGTAGGAAATATCTGTGGTGTGAGGCGTCTAAAAGCATGACTGAGTCCCCAGGCGGACGGGAGCATGCGCGCACACACACACACTTGACAGGGCTGGGAGTCAAACATACACCTACCTACCCTATCACACTACAGCATGACACATTTACAGAACATGCTACCAAGATTATTGAACACAGCACTCCCAGAGGCATACTTCTAGGTGCGTGTTATCATCCGCAAAAGGTAAAGATGCCGGTAGGAGTATATCTGTGGTGTGAGGCATCTAAAAGCATGACTGAGTCCCCAGGTGGACGGGAGCATGCGCGCACACACACACACTTGACAGGGCTGGGAGTCGAACATACACCTACCTACCCTATCACACTACAGCATGACACATTTACAGAACGTGCTACCAAGATTACTGAACACAGCACTCCCAGAGGCATACTTCTAGGCATGTGTCATCATCTGCAAAGGCAAAGACGCCGGTAGGAAATATCTGTGGTGTGAGGCATCTAAAAGCATGATTGAGTCCCCAGGTGGATGGGAGCATGCACGCACACACACTTGGCAGGGCTGGGAGTCGAACATACACCTACCTACCCTATCACACTACAGCATGACGCATTTACAGAACGTGCTACCAAGACTACTGAACACAGCACTCCCAGAGGCATACTTCTAGGCATGCATAATCATCCGCAAAGGCAAAAATGCCGGTAGGAAATATCTGTGGTGTGAGGCATCTAAAAGCATGACTGAGTCCCCAGGCGGACGGGAGCATGCACGCACACACACACACACACACACACACACACACACACACACACACACACACACACACACACACACACACACACACACACACACACACACACACTTGGCAGGGCTGGAAGTTGAACATTCACCTACCTACCCTATCACACTTCAGCATGATGCATTTACAGAGCACGCTACCGAGATAACTGAACACAGCAGTCCCACAGGCATACTTCTAGGTGTGTGTCATCATCCGCAAAGGCGCCGGTAGGAAATATCTGTGGTGTGAGGAGTCTAAAACATGACTAAGTCCCCAGTCGGATGGGAGCATGCACGCACACACACGCACACACACACACACACACACACACACACACACACACACACACACACACACACACACACACACACACTTGGCAGGGTGTCGAACATACACCTACCTACCCTATCACACTACAGCATGACGCATTTACAGAATGCGCTACCGAGATTACTGAACACAGCACTCCCAGAGGCATACTTCTAGGCACGTGTCATCATCCGCAAAGGCAAAGACGCCAGTAGGAAATATCTGTGGTGTGAGGCATCTAAAAGCATGACTGAGTCCCCAAGCGGATGGGAGGGAGCATGCACGCGCACACACACACACACACACACACACACACACACACACACACACACACACACACTTGGCAGGGTGTCGAACATACACCTACCTACCCTATCACACTACAGCATGACGCATTTACAGAATGCGCTACTGAGATTACTGAACACAGCACTCCAAGAGGCAGACTTCTAGGTGCGTGTTATCATCCGCAAAGACAGGGACGCCGACAGGGGTTGTACAGAGAGTGATTAGTCTGAAAGCATACAGACATATTACTGTCCCACGGTAGACATAGACAAACACACGGTAGTGGTGTGATCAGGGCAACTAAAGATTTACTGAGCACTACAGCAACAATACATAGACACGGGACGCACCACAGACAGTACACCCTTCAAGATAGTCGACCAGTGTGTACTCGGTAGGCATCCATCGTGACGTTGAAAATCGACATCTGTTGACTGGAAGACCACCATCGCTATACAGGATGTCAACGGCCATGCCCATGCACAGAGGGACATCACCGACACAAGGTGTCACTGACCATGGCCACATGCTTAGTAATACACGTCCGTTTGGACTGTACTGTGTGTCGATCTACACAACGGCGTACTGGGCATGCTCACACACTTAGCAGTTGCAAAGGGCCGTTGTGCATGCAGACGGAGTCTAAACATGCAAGGGCTCAGTGTGGACTGTCCTATGTGTCCATCTACACAACAGCGTACAGGGCATGCTCACACTCTTAGCAGTTGCAAAGGGCCGTCTTGCATGCAGACGGAGTCTAAACATGGAAGGACACAGTAAGGTATAACTGTCCCCACGCACAGGGCGGACACTCACATGCAGTGACCAGTACACACTCAGGTGCCATCACAGCTGTCACAGGTGCAGATCACAGACGTACACACCGCAGTCTACACTGTAGCCCTCAAGACATCACCATGTCGTTGGTGCAGCAATACACAGCCATACATTACCACAACACCGTGTGACACATGACCAGTGGACTGTACAGAGGTCTACAGCAACTGTGCAGAGTACACATGTACCAACAGGGTTCCAACAGGTGTTATGCATAACAATGATACCACTATACATGACCAGGTCATATCAAGACATACCAGGGGTCCTGGGTCTTACACAGCTGTGACAGATGATTGTTGCTGTACACCAATGAACACACATGTTTGGATATGTCATACATGTGATTGCAGTGGATGTGTGTATGGACCACACACACAACACATATGTACATAGCATAGCTTTTGCTGTCCCCTGTGCAGAAAAGTGGCTTAAGCAATCATACGCACGCAAATGGAAGGTGGGTCCATATCTGTTGAATGCTCACAGTACAGGAGATAGCAATGTTGACCAAGGACACATTCCCCTGTACTAGTTGCCCATGACACCCGTGATATCATACCACAGTCCATGTGTTATGTATGTCAACACACATGTCCACCAATAGCAATGCATACAAACATGGCTACAGGAGATGCATGTAGGACCAACACACATGTACAATCTGTACTGTGCATGCAGCAACCATGCATGTGCAGTGGCTGATGTCTGTAACTCATCTGTGCCTAACTACATAATGCAGTCGCAATGCAGCCCAATCATTGACACCTGTATATGGTGACATACTGACAGTACGGTTGGTTGTACATCATGTATGGAAGGATGTGTGTACATAAAGTGGTGATCCACCTGTGTAGATGGATGTTTGCCGGGGATGGCTCACAGGTGTGTCACACGCCATCCTACCATGACATGTGCAAAGAGTACGCTATGTCACTGTTACTTGACTGTGATGACATAACACTTACACAGCGGTCAGGTGTTACCGACTGTACATCACATGACACCTGTAAGACTTACATCCTCCTGTGTGCATATAGCAGCACAATTGCCAGACATAGCATTGGTACACATAATGCGGACAATACCGCTGCATGTCTGTCAAACGTCTCATCATATGGCAGGTGTATCATTCCCAGCACTGCCATGTGTGTCCGCTTGTGTGACCACATATGCCACATATGGTGGGGATTACGTTCCAATTGTTACACACCCCTGTACACCATTGTAGAGATCTGTACATACTGTAGTGTGGAAAGCATGACATCGGCAGGTGTGGTGCATCACACACATTGGCTATCCGTATACACATTTGTGGTCACCACAGTGTGTGTGTATATGTATGTATGGCTGTCTGGTGCTTGGTGTGAGGGTGTATGCTACCATACAGTGAAAACAGGATCACCAACCCCTCATGGTGATACAGTCTACTACCCTGTTGATGCCATCGGTCCCAGCCGTACTGGCTACCTGTGCATGTTCCTTCTCTGTGTCACTTCATGTGGGTGCAAAGTACTGTGAGGGTGATGACCACATAGGCAAGGGTCCTCACCTCAACACTATGGGGTGTCCATTATAGTGTTGTAGACCCCATGAATGTGAGCATGTTCCTGTAATGTGACAGGGTATTACTGCTACACAGTGTGGCCTCATGCTATCAAGTGGCCTCTAATGTCATCATTGGCCAGACTGCTGTGTACAACCCCTGCACCATGTCAACATACCTGTAATGTTTCCTGGTATGTATGTCACGTCTCTGGCCGCTGTAGCCTGTTCAACTGACCACATGCTTCAGGTGCAGTATATGTGCAGACATCTGTGTCATGTTACACTTTCCAACAGTCAGGTTGAGGGTACGTTTAGCATGCTGATATTGCCATATGTGCCTGTGAGTACTCCACAGTTACACCTGGGGGACTGCAAACACTGCTACCTGTAGGCACATGCCAGTACACCATAGGAGGGAACCAGGGCATCATTACCAACATGCTGTTACTGTTGTAACCGAGACACATACTGTGAACATATCACAATGCATGCTGCACCTGTACTACATGGTATGTCTGGTGCATGTCAACAGTACACAACCGATGTCATATACACGTCTCTCACTATTCACACACAACCAATGCAACATACACTTCCCCTCACTATGCATACACAAGTAATGTAAGATACACCTCTCATTATTCTGTTCACCCTGTGCATCAGACCATTTGAGCATATCCCTGCACCGATGGTGTGGATGACAGGGATGCGGCACAGGCTTCATCATATGCACAGGGTGATAATGTTTGCCAGGGGCATAGGCTGCACCAATGGATGACATCATGTGTGTGGATAAGGGCTGGTGATTTGATTGGACATGTCTGTTCAGTATGCATGTGGGTATTGTGGAGCCCTACAGTTGTGTTTGCTGTGTGCATGTATGTGTGCACACAGCTCTGTCATTTGTGAGGCCTACACAAGGGTATTATCGACAGCTCCAAATTGTACAGACCAGGTTGTACAGCTCACTGTGTCCGGCCACGGCCACATGTCCTGTGCCTGCCAGGGGTTGCACGGGCACTACCAGGCAGAGGTACAGAATGGCTACTGTCCGATGACACATGGCCACTGGAACCGTGTCCCCACTGGGAACATCCAGGGCTACGTCCACGTGACCTGCTGTGTCCTGGTGTGGACAGCGCAGCACCAGCTGCACTGCTACTGCTACAGGCACTATGGGAGCAGCCATGTGAGGTGGCATGCTCACGTTGACCTGCACTAGGTGGTGTAGCTGGCCTACGTTCATGTGGCCTACGCCTCACCCCTACTAGATGTTCCAGCACAGACAGCTCACACTTGCGGATTGCCATGCCACGGTCAAGGATTCTGACCATGTCACCCAATTGCCTGTCCAGAACATCAGCAATCTGCTGTTGAGCACCTGCCAATGCCTGGATGTTGCTGTTTAGGGTACAGATAGCAGCCCTCTGCAGCCTCTGCCCTTCTCTGTTCTGCCATTCGGCACGTGCCTGTGCCACCATTACAGTCTGGAACATGCGTCTGGTGATTCCAGCTGCTGCGCTATGTCTTGCAGGTGCATGTCTGCCAGAGGTCCTCCTACGAGCAGCACCGGCCACATGCCTGTGTGGCACATCTGCAGTCAGTACACTGACACCATGGTGTGGAGACACACCTTCTGTAGCCACCACACGTTCCTGTTCAATGCTAACAGATGCTGACTGTCCTTCCTCTATGGCCACTGGTGATGCGGTATGTGTTGGCAGCTGAGCTGTGTGCGGGTAAGAGGGGGACATAGCTGGGATGGCAACCACTGGCACAGATTCAGCCCCTGACAAACCTGCCTGTACCTCATGCATATGTTCATCACTGCTAGCATCTGCGGGGACACTAACATCAGATGGACTGCAGGATCGTAACACACATACATCACCTGTGAATGCAAAGAAAGACTCTAAATTACAATAGACATGCACTGACACACACACACACACACACACACACACACACACACACACACACACACACACACACACTGACACACCATACATGTGATATGACAGATGGCATGCAGCATGCCTGTGATACAGCTGACAGCATGTGGCTCAGACATCAATAGTGTTTGTAAGCATTCCCCCTGGAATGCATACTACAGCAAGCAGGTGTCATATCATTAGCCATGCAATTCACACGATCATGGTAGTATGCATACATCCTCGTGATACACCATGTGGACCAGAACAGGATAACAGTACACATGGCTGACATGACCTTGACATGTAATCTGCTGATGTGTGCATTAACATGCATACATGTCTGACACAATGGTGTCCTGACACATGCACAGTGTCGCCCTGGGTATCACATTGTGGTGTTGTCTATATGCCCTACAGATAGAATGCATGTTGAGCAAATGTGCATGGGCATGGTAGGGGACTGTGAGCCATCTACATTGCTGTATAGTGTGAAGTACAGACACTGTGCCATTGCATGGCATCATGAGGCATCTATATTGCTAAACAGTGCGTAATATGTACACATTGCATATCCAGAACTGCATGCATACCCATGACATACCTGTGGATTGTGACCCAGGATGCTGAGGTGTATACACACCACACCAAACCATGCTGTGTCATGTGACAGGTCACTGGAGGACATACAGATGACACCCCTGCACGATAACTACAGAGTGTTAGCTGCCTGGCAACCATGTCCACACATAGCGGACCTGTCACGTCACCATTTCACACATGACATTGATGTACCACACACACAAGGTGCGCAGCTAACAGTGATGTCTTATGGCAGCAAGGGAAATGTACAGTATCTGTGGCCTGGTGTCACTGTCAGTGGAAGCTGTAAAGGTGACTACTGTCATGCTATGACACAGGCATCATGTTCAATACATCTTATGAGGTAGACGTCAGTGACACCTCCACTAGCTGTGCACAGGCATTTAAGATGTGCAGCGTAACACCTCACCTGTACAATCGGTCTAGTAGGGCTGTAATTGAACCATGTGTGGACAAAGTGAGACAGGGTGTATCCACATCACAGCTACTGTGTGGCTACATGTCTCTGGCCATCCCCCATGGACATGTATGCACATATGTTGGTTATATGTGTGTGATGGCCATCTATTGCACATGTCTGTGTTGTCCCATATGACATACACCCATAGATGTCGGATATGTCACCATCCACAGGGCTATGCAGATAACAGGTGTATGTGTGGTATGTGGGGTATGGGTTATGGGAAAGTGTGCCAATATTGCAACCAAAACACTACGTGTCTGAGACATGTCGGATGGCACATCACAATGTGTGAACCCATTGCAGGGGCATATAACACAATGGTGACGCCTGTGGGCTGCCCATATCACTGCTCACTGTGTGGTACTATTTTGTGTACCACACATTTTGTTCCACTGTATAGTACATATGCCTCCATTGTAGAACACCTCTACCATTGTATGCACAGCTGGACACACATATAGCAATGCCAAATACTGTGGTTTCATGTCTGTGTGTCATTTCATTTGTATATATTGCACATGGGTGGCCTGTGTGAATGATGGGTGATGCGACCTGTATTTCATGTCTGGAATGAACATCATGTGTACAAGTATTAACTGGCCACATGGCGAATAGATCTATGCTTTGACATGCCTGATACCGATGACAGTCTCACATGCAATGTACTCTTGTCTGTGCGGCACGCCAGAGGTACCTGTATTGGGGTGACACAGCAGTATGAACATTATCCATGACTGTATGACAGCCACAGGGTGCACTGTGCAAGTTAACACATCCGCCTGTACAATAGCATATAGTAAGCACATGTGTGCATACCATACCTCTCAACCTCTTAGAACTACAAATCTGGACAAAGCCTACTATGATGGGGGACAAATAGGGACAGATGTGAAATATTGCTCTTACAAAATTAGAAAGTTGCTAGAATAATAGGTTTGCATGCACATGTTTTTTACAAGGAATGTGCAGTCGTAAACACAAAAGTTTGTCATCATTTAATGACTCCAATCCTCAGCTATTTGCCAGAAAGGGACAGATATTAAGGGGAACACACCGACAATATGAGGCAGACATCTGGACATTCTGCAAATACCTGTACAGTTCAGAGGTATGCTGCATACACAGGGTAGCATACTGTAGTATGAAGCATGTGTGTCCACATACCTTTCATATGTTGTTACATTACATGATGTACAGTGTCACATGCACGTACGTGGGATATACTGGCCATATGTTCAGTACTGACTTACCAGGCAACTCCAGGCTCATTGGTTGGGAGACACCCACCTCCACGATGGCAGCTAGTGTTTGTGGGAGCTGTTCCGAGGGTGTCCCCAGACTGGCCAGTAGCTTCTCTGTGTGTGTGAGTGGAGGCTGGGTTGGTGGCCCACCACCTGTTCCACCTTGTTCCCTTGTGATTGCAGTGGCACGCTGTTTTTCATGATGTATCAAGTCCGTGCTGTGTCTGCGCACCTGCTGGTAGGTGCGGTTGTGGCCACCTACTTCGTTGACCCTCCTGCAAAGATCCTGCCACAGGTCATCCCGCTGCTGTGCGTGCTGTGTCACGTGGCTAAATAACACCTCGTAGTTCTCATGGAGGTACGGGATTAGGACATCATCTTCCTGTCGGCTGTATGCTGGTAGGCGTGTACGAGGCATTATCTGTAAGACATGATGAAGGTGACAGGTCACATTTTCAGACATGTACAGCGATACTGCTGCACATACATTTCTAGTACATCTGCACAGTTATCTTTGCAAATCATAATGACACTAACATGACTGGCATGTATGTGTCTCACACATGTAACACCCATTATGCATTGGATATCATCTCCATATATGTGTGTAACCTCATTACAATGTTCATACTGCATGTGACTGCTGTCTTCATGTGGGCATGTCTGTTCACCTGCACTGGTGTTCTTACCTATCTACACATGCCTGGATGTGTCCACGGTAATGCCGTTGACCTTGATGCTGTGTATATGTCACATATCAACACAGACACAGCCTTAATGGACTTGGGCAGTGACAATGCACCAAGTATGCATGGAAACCTGTACATGCATATGTTTTGCCATAGACATCTACACTGCACTATACAGCTGTTCAACATCCTGCCACGGATCGCCTGTATTGCACATGTGATAGACATGGGACAATGGCTAGTAAGATGTCATTCGCAGGTAAGGTTATCGGCTATAGCATGTACGGGCTGGGTTTACTAGCTGTATCTGACACCCATTACGCCACCAAGAGGGGCATCAGTGACATATTACTGATCCAGACAGTTGATACTACATCTACCATACGGCCATCACACCATGTATGACAGGGATTATATGTGCAGCTATGTGGACAGGGCTGCATGGTATGGTGGGAGTATGTCACAGGTGTGGCACAGGGATCAGTCCAGCATGTGGCCATCCTAGTCATAAGATGGTGGTTGTCCATGACGTATGTCTTTCAGATCAGGCTATGGACATGTAGCATGTCCAACAGCATAGTGTGGCATATGTCTGTATGTAAGGTGGATAGCATGCTGCATACTGGAGGTGAGTATTGTGGAGGCTGGTATCCACGCATGGCCCCTACCCCTGGAAGGTGATGTGTTTCAATATGGGTCACACGGGTGCTGTGTATGCCTGTCCAATGATCTCTGTGCTCATGGATGCCACCCTGTCATGTCATGGGTACCTCAGATGACTACCTAAAGGGCCATGGAGATGTCTCCAGCTCAGGGAGGTGTACTGCACAACACCATCCCTAACACAGTGTCCATAATGTTGACCACAGCCTAGGTGGTACTTAAGGGCTACAGGGATATTCCCCTAGCAGTGACATCGCTCATATCATCCACCAGAATGTGCACATATGTCACACACTTCACACACACAGCCCATTCTGTATGTTGTTCACAACACTCTGACAACTATTGCCCATAGGTCATGGCCATTCACATCCTCACATACACAGATGGCTGACATTTGTCTGTGTGGTATGGGCTACAATGAGGGTGGGGTACAACACATTAACCCTGGTTTACTGTAGCTGACACCGGTATGATATGCACATGTCACTGTAGCACCTTTAGTAGTTGTGAGTCTGTCAACAGGCCACTGGTAAAACACTCCTGTGATATACAAAGGCATTTGTAGTCAAACATCCGTACTGTCTTGTACATCTGTACTGCTAACATCTACATTAATAATGGTTCATGGACTTGCAGACCATACCCGGCAGTGTTCTGATGCGGTGCCACCAATCATGACTCGTCAACACTTGTGGGTTGATATTATCCAACACCCTATCTGTATTTTATGGGCATGCTCGGCATTTGTTCAGAGCTTCTTGGCACGTTATGAGCTACTGCTTAGTATAGCACCCATTCCACACCAGTCCTCACAGGTACACTGTCTGTCCATACATTTCCATCTTGCTTACAGTACAACAGCTGTCGTACACACATCACTCACATATCTCGTGAGACATGGTGGTTTATACGGCATGTCCACCTGGCACGTACCAGTTATATACAGGCATGTCCAACTGGCAAGTACCAGTGCTATTGCCTGTCTATATGATGACTATGTTGTACATGTGGTAATAGAGCTATTGTCATGTACACAGTCAATGCACACCTCCCAACATACAACAGTACAGCCTGTGGGGGATGCACATATGCAGCCCTGCTGGAGGTTATACTGTCGCCAACCCTGACTGCACCTGACAGTCATGTGGGGATGTGTAACATTCGCAACACACCCCACTCATCACATAGTCCCACATGATCCCCACCACAGGCCACACATACGGAGACACCTTGTGCAGTACCCCTCCATACTCTGTGTAGGCACCAATGGCAGCCCACATCGCCAAAAACAACCACACCATCCTATATCCCACAGACACGTGTGCCCATCACATACAGCCAATAGGGTGTCATAACATACACAACACACATGTCATAGGTGACTCTGTTGGCAGTCACACTGCTGTTCCACTTAGCAGGCTACACAAGGCGATAGTCACTTACATCCTGCTGTTGGGTAACTGGTTCTGCAACATAACCTATGCACCCATGCCACACCTCAGCAGGTACGATGTGACTGTCATTTTCCATGTTTGTGTAACTGAAGTTGTATCTCAGGGCACAGACTACGTGTGCAGGGACATGCAATAGCCCACCAGTCTTGTAGCCCTGATGGTGTGGTCCGAGCCCTGGGGAGCATTTTGCAGTCATCCGGACCTGTTATCACTGTACAAGTTGCCCATGCTTCTGCTGTCATTCCACAGGTGTCTGGTATCTGTCCACTTTGACAGACCTGGTCAAACAACATGATGCTTTGGCACAGTTGACCTGCACCTGTCAGCCCTAGGAGTACGGATCACATGTTGGACTCTTGCTGCTTTTATACTGCCTGTCTTGCACAGTGTCTAATAACAGTCACCAGCAGAATGGAAACTGGCTAGCGAAACATGTGGTCATGTAACACAATGCTTGACATCATCCTCTGTGATGCACGCAGGCAAGGCACACCTGATACTGCACCACTTCAATATCTCTGCAGTGAGTGGGACCTGCCTCTAGGCTCTGCAGAGCACACCTGCAATGACTGGTTATAGACAGACCGTACCTCTCAGGCATGTACCTGGACTGGCACACCCACGGCTGAGGTATACCCATATTCCACTATGTTGTACACACATCCTGGCTGGTCACTTAGCACAATGCATCACAGGTGCTCCACGTGTAAATAACTGTGTCCGGAACTGCTATACACAGTGTTACAGGCTGCAGATTCAACATACCCCACGGTTAACAGACCTCATTTCTTGGTGTACTGGACAGTTGGGCTCATACTGCTGCTACTGATGTGAGACTGACAGTAACCTACACTTAACTGTGATAGCCACACATGTACCGACACATTAGGCGTACGCTGTCCGTGAGTCATAACCTCCGCTCGGCTGGATCGACCCATACACACCACCTCCAAGACCAACAGTATGCTTGACATGGACACTACCAACATGTGACTGCTGTTCCACACCTGGGGTTATCCCCTCATTGGTGGAATCTGAACATATGCTACTCACCCTTGTTAGCCACATACCGGCACCACACACTTCACGGCATACACAGTACAAGAGTACTACAACACCTACTACAGATGTCTTATGACAGCGGTAGTTGACGTCATGACACACGTGCAGGTGGACAATGCACATACAAACACTGAGACATACCCCAGTGCACTTCATTAGCACGACCACGACAAAATGAATCATGCTATTCCACACAGAGCCATGATGGTACACACCAGATAACAGAAGCCACTCTGGGGGTGCAGTTCCATGGACATACTTTACAACAACAGGTGGGGGCTGTTGCACAGTGGTGTACATTCCCATGGGTGGGGTAACTCACTGGTCAGCCTCGGTAGGACCACAGGATCCCTCATCACATACTCCATAACTAGCTACGTACACATTACTGCGACACATTCCGAGATATACCACAAGGCATTATGGTGGTATGTCAGTAGTCATATGCAATACCCACATCTGCTCACACATACAACTGTCACTCTGGAACATGACAGAAATAGGTGATGTTGGCAACATGCTGTCTGATGGCTTCAATGCTAACATTACACCCTCTCTCTCCCTACGGGTCCACATTCCTTGCAGGAACATTGCGGTGTCCCTGCAGTCACACCTACACAGTACTGACCTGCACTCTATATATCCTGGGACACTGGCCCCTTGTCACCCTACAACATCCCAGGCTGTGATGTCCACAAACCTCTGAACGACATGTCTCCCCACTGGGACACCATATTCAGTAATAGCCTTGTACCAGACATTGTGGCCCCTGACTGGCACACAGCAGCAGTTACACTCCACACAGGTGGCACCACAATGCATGACTGGGACAATTGACCTACACACCTGACTGGACTGTTCTGCACGGCTATAGGGCACATCATCATGGACATCATTCGCTGAGACTTTGTTGTGCTCCAGTCCTTTGATGCCAGCCGGGTTGGTCTTGTTGGGGCCACAGCATGCCTCCTACACCTGGTGAACTCCTTTCATACAGTGACCAGAGTAGTTGATGATGACACGGGGGTCCACACAGCCTACATTGTCCTCTCGCTGGCTTTCAGCACCGTTCTCCATTCTGGTATTGACAACATACACATCCACCTGCACATCAAAACATATGTCTCAGGATGTTATACAAAGTGGCTAATGGATGAGACACACACACTGAGGGTAGCATACCATATCACATACTGCATTTCAGTTACACTTGGCATACCACAGTCCTCAGTCATGGGGCCCTCATGTTCAGTACATGCTTCCCTGAGGTACAGGCTACCACAGAGGGACCTTCCCTGCCTAGCTTTACAGACCACTGCATACCAAGCACCGTTGTTGATCCACCAGCTGATACTGACCCCATCCATATGGGTGTCACTGTGATGGATACCTGATATGAACATCATAGCCTCAACCTGCATGACACTAGGTATGAACATCACCTTTGCAGTACACCATCCACCCACTGGTTATCACATAGGTGTTAGTCCCCTACATACATGTCGCATTGTACGTGTTCGTACTACACATGTATGTCGCACATACTCCTGTGATTACCACATTGCCACTGTGGCTTGGATATCCTCCTACATGTCCACACTTGTCAGTACTGGGTGTGTAGCTGTTACATAGCCACCCATTGTACCTCTGAACACCAGACTTATACACACATTCAAGGGTACAACACCCCGCTTAGGGTGTACCTTACACAACAGCTACAGCTTTACATAACACAACATTAACATGCCGTGACATTTATTGAGCTACGACAGTTAAAGTATGTGGATGAAGTACAGACACCATGTCTGTACACATTTGTGGACTACATACTCAGGGGTGATCTCTGCTGCAAAGACAGGGCCCATGTCTGCAACTATGTTAACGGATAAACTCTGCATACGTGACATAAACAATAGCCACTGAGAGCGTCATGCTCATGGATATGTGCACACACGAAACAATGTGTGGGATGTGCTTGGGGGTTACATTCCCAGACTGGACACTCACCATGCTTTGGAACAAGATTCTTATGTACATCACTCAGGGACACTCAGTAGCACTGTTCATGTGATACCTCACTTGGTGGATGGTGGACACATGTACGCCTGGGATCACTGCAGTGGCTGTACTGTGCAGAGATGCAGGTTACACATGGCTCTTCTGCTCACAGGACACTACCCTAGAGAGGTGCCACTGGTGTGAACACTGTAGTTGTTGTTACACATAGACTTGCCAGACTGCATGGTACCCCACTACGAACCTGTGGAGCTATTACATGTCCTTTGTGCATGGTTACTGGAGTAGCCCTTACATTTAGATTAGCTGTCATGCTATTACAATGTCCCATGACTACAGGCCATATGTATCCTGTTATTGTACACGCCAATCATGTTCTTGTTTGTCTGTCACATCTCTTCTGCTATTCTAGTATGGGAGAAATGTTTGCGTCCTTTGCAAATGAACAGAGTGGATTACATTATTTATTTCATCATAACTGTTTATAAATAAATTAATTAACTACTACTCACATCACTATATGATACCTTTGGTATGCATAATATGCCTGTTCTCCTGTGTAGCATATCTGACATATCAATCTACTATACTATACATTACACATATTTTACATGGTATCCCATAATGCAAAGCATACTTGCACAGCGGGACCACCTTAGACATGTCATTGTCGTTATATGCCCATACACATGTGTACTGTTACAGTATATCCACATATACTATCCCCTGCTATGGCACGTACTTGTTGGACATACCCTGCCACTGATGGCAGGTCGTATGGCATTGTTCTGTTTAAAGCCCTCATGTTGCATCCCTTGTGGTGTCTGTGCTGTTTACCTTGTGGCCCACTGCTGGATGCACAACTTTTACAAGCGTTAGTATGATCAGCAAGATATCACTACATAAATACCATTTCCCACTTTATGCATTGCGGACACTTTTAATTACTGCAAACCAGGCTATACATACACTGACATAAGTTAATACAGAACATGCTATACATACAGTTACATACCGAATGTTCTACATACCTTGATATCGTTCCGGTGTTTTGTCTCTATCTCGCTCTTCTGTATCACTCTTTAAACTGTTTTACAGTATGAGCATACAGTTTGCATATCTGGCAAGTCATCCTTATATACATCGATTCCTGCAACATGTGGTTTACTGCCGCCAATTGGTGTTCCTGTGTGACTAATTACGTGCACTTCAGCTGTGCAGCTACTCCATTCTCCAATTAAGTGGTAACAGTGGGGTATAACTGAATTCTCCACTTGGGCGTTGGCCATTTGCCCTACCTTCGGAGAGACGGCCTGTATTGTGTTTTGTTGTGTGCAATTGCAACTGCTATGTGTAGAGCCAAGTGTAGTTTGGAGTCATGTCCCCCGTGGACTGTGTGTGACGGCTTGAGTATGTGGTTCTACATGTGACTGTACCTGTCATCGCACCCGTCTGATAACGGACTATTGCGAACAACACCTGTAACATCGCCGTTTGTTCCATTATACAACGGATACAATTTTGCATGGAACCTTTAAATGTGTCTCTCACAAGGTATGTTAACGGTTCAGCAGATCTAATTGACTAACTGGATGTTTGTGCTGTAATTACGGTCTGTATTGCTATTGTTTCCAGTGTGGGGGATGTAGGCGGGTGTACTTAGCATATATGGTTTTGTGGGGCTTGCATTTCTACGTAGTCCATATATATGTGTGTGGGCTCCTTCCCTAATTAAAGAGCTATCACTTAGTAGACTTCTGTTACGGGATTTTACTGTGGGCCATTGTTAACTGGTTTCTATATGGTATGCAGGTGAGGTTGATACTTCCATACCTCCGGATGTACGGCGATATGTGCAGGGATATTTCTAAATGACAGCTATCCTGTGTATGTCTGTCCCAGATATTTGCAGTCATTGCAGTGGTGTTGGTGTCTGACCCAGTGTGGCATGCCTTGCCACCTTTTCATATGGCCATAGTTGGACACTTGCAGATTGCACAGTGGTGATTACAGGCTGACATATAGCCGCGGTCAGTACACAGGTTTGCACATACTTATATCCTCATTACATACCTATTGTTCTTGGACTTTGCCTACTTATCAGTTTGCATGTAACATTTCTGTTTCTTTCATACAGGCATGACTATTTCCTGCAACTATTGCATAATATTTGGGACATACTAATGTCCTAAACTCTCGGACAGTTGCCCTTTGTAATGTTTCATGTCAGGACACACCGGCTCAGGGAGGGGCTGTCCCTCCCAATGTGGGACAGGTGTTTACCGCATGCCTATGGCTAGCTATACCCGCACCTACCGTAATCATCTACCTCCGAGTTGGCACCTACAGACACACGATGCAGACACACACACACACATTACAGTCACACGGAAACACACATGGCACCCTCAACACACACATACACAGGCTACATCACTCACAAACACAGTTCGGCAGCGGTGACTACATGTCCTTACTATCGTCATATTGCTCACTGTTCTACTGTTCCGGTACTGTGTTCTTTCTGTCTTTCACCCTCGTGGTTACACGTGTTGGTGTGTGACACGTTCCATACTTGGCGGTATCCTATTTATTTGTACCTCCAAGGTGTTTTGAATGCCGTTGACCTATCTATATAGTTGCAGATGTCAGTGACTCCTTATAAATCGATATATATCACACTATCGCCCTTTCTATCTGTATTATACATGTGTAGATATATATATATATATATATATATATATATATATATATATATATATATATATACATATACACATATCTCTGACAGGGGTGGTGACAGGCACGCTACACCTTTCATTGTGTGTTTGTCGGTGTATACTGTGTTTCCTGGACTCCGCAAGTTTGTGTCTGTACCTGTCACATTACACACCTGCCATAAGTTAGGATTACCACCCGTCCCACTTTGCGAGGGACAGTCCCTCTTTCTGCAGTTGTGTCCTGCAAAATATTTATGAACATGGCAAATGTCCTGCGACTTTGGGACGAACATATTCCCTATAGTTTATGTAATAGTTGCATACAACACTTATTCTGTATCTGAACCACCTACATGTTACAGGACATGGAACACGTACCTACGACCATTACTAGAATAAGCTTTTATCTATGCAAAACACTGACGTTCTGGTTTTCGTACTGGCCGGGTGTATGTGTCAGCCTGCAGACATCTGACGTATGTCCCACATTGGTCATTTGAAATGTGACAACCCTACTGTACGTACATCTTGGCTAGCAATAGTGTTGGGTGATTGTATACATGATTGCCTGTTCAACTCCTGGCAGTGGTCGTTTTACCCTTCAGAGCAGGCGCTATTTGTTCAGGGGTGACTAATGCTGGTTTCACCTGTTCTGTACATCATTGACCGTGATCTGCGCAGTGCTCGGTGAAGCTTAGCCCTGTTTTGCGCATATCCGTATAGTCATATTTAAACATCGCTTACCAGCAGTGGGCAACGCATATTCCCGCTAATGTGTGCTACACATATTCTGATGACCTGCATCTGGAATGCAGTACCCGTGCCATTGGGATTACGTTACATTCTTGCAGGACGTGGGACCAGGAACATGCATGACAGTCACTGCACATACCACTTGGACATCTGGGGGTTGTACACGTATTATGTCATTTTGTAAGTGGAGTACACTACAGCAGTTACTCCACACTGCACTCACATGGATAGCTCCGTTAGTTTACATATTGATGAGTCCAGTTAATGGTATGACCATGTGATGTTTACTGGATGCACTCCAGCATTGGGTATGTATATCACAATGAGCTACACCCGATAATGTGCTACACCTTCATACTACCGTGAGTGCAGCATGCTGGGGTGACAAATACCTGTCATGGGTGCATCCCCTGCCTTGACACAACATCTATGATTACATTATGTGGAGCCCCTCATTAACACAGCGGGGAATCCGTGCTGAGTTTGTGAAGGACAATGCTTACACACATGTGCTCCCGTGATTGCCTCTGCTCCAGTAAGCGACAGTTGCTTACTCGATGTTGTGGCGATGGGAGACACTGTTTGCCCCGTTTGGTGTTTTGCCTCTGACAATCGGGCGTGTACCTACCGATGTACCTGAGAAAATATACACACAGCACCGACAGATGCTGATAGGTGCATGTACTGCAGGTGTTGACATTCCATGTTCCAATGGCTGTTGCGTGTACAAAGTTTGAGGGCTGCCTATGTAGGATTCCACAGTCGGCCACCTATACATCACAATTTACAAGTGGTTGTGTTTGTGTGCCATCCATTTTACTGTGTGTGCAGGTGGAGAGGGGTGTCAGTCCATGGGGGCCTACACTGTCAGGGTATGTGCTATATGTTCCCTCTTTGCCAAGGTGTAGGCATATTGGGCATGCCTCCGTCTGCCTACTGGGGCTGGCACAGTGTATCCGTGGTCTGGATCCCTCTGTGCCTGTGTTAGCCTTAGCAATTGCGGAGGGCTGTGAGGCCCTCCTCCATTTTGACCCTGCTGCAGCTATTTCCGCAGGATCATATTATGTAACATGGCACATACTATGAAGATGTGGGCACACATGCCTGGAGAGTACTGCAAGGCTCTACCAGATGTGTCAAAGCACCGGAACCGTGATTTCAGCATCCCGAACACACTCTCTATGATGATTCTGGTTTGTGCGTGTGCCTCATTATGGCGTTCTTGCATTGGTGTATGTGCATTTCTGATGGGGGTCATCATCCATGGCTCCAGTGCATAGCCAGCATCCCCCACAAGGTGGCCTTGTGGGATGTCCCCCCCCTGACAAATACCTGATACAGCTGTGAGGCATGCCAGATATGGGATTCGTGGTAGCTTCCAGGGCTGCCAGCACACACATCCATGATAATGCCCTGAGCATTGCACATGACCTGGCAGTTGATGGAGTGGAATCCCTTACAGTTTATGTAGCACCTACCATACTCACCGGGTGGTGACTTGATATGTATGTGCATGCAGTCTATCGCACCCAGTACCTCGGGGTAGTTTGTCACACTGTGGAAGTGACGCATATTGCTGGCCAACTCCTCCTGAGTTTGGGGGAAGTATATCTGCTCATTGGCATCCAGGAACTGGTGTAGTACCCTGGATGCCGATGCCTGTGAGATCCCCATTATATCTCCAGTTGGCCTTTGAAAGGTACCTGTGGCTAGTATTTGCAAGCTTACACATACCTTTGTGTCCACTGGGATGGGTTCCCCTCTGTTGTTTCTGGTTCTCAGGCGTGGCCGGCACAGCTCTACTATTTGCTGTAAGATGTCCCTGTCCACCCTGTAATGCTCTACTTTCTCCAGATCATGTAGCCCCTTGTAGGTTACCCTTGGTCTGAACACTCTTCTCCTCCTCCGAGGCCTACAGTGGTTGTCAGCATCATCCTCCACAACACCGTCGGTCTGTAACACATGTTGATGAATCACAGCTATGGCAGCTCCCAACATGTACATTTTAAAAGTTCCCCATCTGTTTACACCTATGGTGCAGTGTTTGGGAATACACAGGTGTGTGTTGGGTGCTTTCACATTTTATACTAGTTTGCTGTGAACACTGATGATGTCATAGGGTGTGTATGTACGATCGTGGCTACAGGGTATTTTCTGTGTTTTATTACCGGAACCACTGTTGTGCTGCCTTTGGTGTTGCATTACATTTGGCTGCCGTAAATTACCTCCTGCCCTTCACTTTACATTTGTGCACATTACACCTACCATTTGCTGGCATGCATCCAGCAGCCTGCTTTCATTTGTACTTCCCAAGACCTGGCTTATCTTGCGTAATGTGTTCTATTGCTGGTCTACTGTGGGTTTGCTTTGCTCTACTATGACAGTTCTCCTATTTTTGCATTCCAATTCCTCCCCTCCTTTCTTTGCAATCCTATGCCTCCTCTATCCTGTTTTGCAGGTTTCTGCATGCAGGCTTGTCTACTGCCGTCGATTGGCCGCCGTGAGTTGATTAGTGTTAATTGCTCAGTAGTACACCAATTACCCTACTTCGGCATTTCCTTCTTTTCTTCTCCTGACCTTCCTGTTTGTGCTATTGTTTGCAGCACGTGCATCTGCTTACCGGGTTTTGGGCATGTTTTTATCCCTGTACACATGCGCTTTTGGACACCATGTGTGCTCTCAGCTAAAGGATTCTATACCTTCCTCCCCACCCCTGTCCTGCAGCTTTGCTTAGCAATGGCCAGGCCAGATTTGCATTGCTCCAATGTGCTTACTGATATGGTGGCACACCCCTCTGCTGATGTCATGTATCACCTCTGAGACACTCCTCGGTGTTATAGCGCTGCGCTGTCTGGTACATCCTTCATCCGGCGGGACGTTTGCGATTCAGTATTACCTGCCTCATTTGCATGGCATTGACTACCAATTCATAGCTACAGCGCCGAACACTGTTGCAGGCCCTTGGCAACCCTTGCGCCTTGCTTGTGGTGTACCATGCCTACCATTGTGTATTATGGTGAAATCCTGATTTGTCTTACATTGCGATTTTATGACATTTGTATATATTTTCTTTGTATTCCTGTTTGCGCACACATGCCCTGCGGTTGTACTGTGCGTTACTGTGGACATGACATTAAATGTTGTTTTATAGGTGTTGTGCATCTTTTCTTGTGCCATTGGCTGTGTATTTAGCTATTGGCATATGTTAACTTTGTAATACATGAGTCTGGTCCGCTTCCATAGCTCCGATGTTCTGTTTGGGAAAATGTAAACCGTGTTTTTTGGTTTACATTTCCACGGACTTACGCTACGCCTGCACCACTTCATGAATCACTGTATGCCTTCATTAGCATGGTGCGACACTGCACATGGGGTGATTTGCATACCTATGCCGAGGGCTGTGCAGATCTGGCGTACGCCGGTAGTGCATGTGGAATTGGTTCATACCTGAATCGCTCGGCGGACATATTTGGTGTTATCCCGCATATGCTACGCCTGCACCTGGCGCAAGCTTCATGAATCCGGGGGAGAAACTTTTCGTGGGGAATATATGAAAATGGATCAATTATGTGATTATATAATGTTTTTATTTTCTTGAATAAAGCTTTGTAAAATTCAGGTTGTAGTTCCGTATTTCCTCCAGATCAAAAGGTTTTTACTCTCATGGTTACAGTGTACTCTAACAATTCGGCAGTCAGTACCAATATATATATATATACAGATATATGTCTTTATGAAACTGGCAAGTTTAATACTGAGTAGGATAGTAGTAGTTTTGTTCCTACTTAAAAACCCTCAGTTTAGTGTAGGGCCTCTGAATTTCTTAACTTATTATCTTCACATGCAAGGTACTCTAGATCAATACATACCCTTTCTATCCTTGACAAATGGATGATAACTACTACTAGAGATGACATAATTGAATAATCATCAATCACTATTCTACATACCAAAAGCACAGTTTACAAGTGACTCACCAAATGATTCCTAGTAAGGCAGTGTCCTATGAGCCAGACATAATCTGTATTAGATGCAATAGTATCACAGTAAAGTGTATAAATGGAAGGTACAGTTTGGAATGTTTGCAATACAAAGAAAGCACCATAATGGTGCCTAGAAGAGTTATTAAAAGGAGTATATCATCATTGTTCCTGACAATGTATTATTTAGGATAGACTCTTGAAGGTCCTTGAAGAACATATGTGGAACATCCAGATTATAAAAGTGACATCTAAGCTGGGAATTTCTTGCATCACAGAGCAAGGATGATGGAGAAATGTGAAGCAGCTGCACCAGTGGAGAGAGATGATCACATCTGAGAGACAGGCATACTGTCAACCTCCAATCTGCTATACATTCTACTAACTTTCTTCCACAGTTAGCCTACATCCTGTCAGTAGAGGAGGTAATCTTAAAAAGTCACTATGATAGCTGCCAGTTACTATTTGACCATTGCAGCTAATGCTGAATAGATGCAATGTTCTGTGAACAGATGGAATAAAGCTGGGAGCACACATAGCTGGATCAGGATATATTCCTATGTGATATGGCATATATCCACCAATGCCCATTCTGTATACAAACTACTATAGCCAGCAAAAGTGATGTCACCACTGTGTGTGTGAAAACATTCAGTACATGCATTTGCATGTATCACTAGCACAGCTGTTTATCTGTTATTCATTCATTCTTTGGTAACCAAGTTAGTCCCCCTAGGGTAGTAGCCTCTTTTCAAGGGATACCTAAAGTGGTATTTATTCTGCTAGGTTAAATTTAGCTAGGTAGTGGGAAACTTCCATCACTCTTTTCAATAGGTGCCATGTGATCTTTGACATCCATCTGAGCAACCACCAACTCCAACAGATGGGACCTTAGTTTAACATATCATCTATAAGACAGCACACTCAGGAGTGCAGCAACCCCCTTATGGTACACTGAAATATCAGCAATCCATCTACATGGTGTGAATAAAGAATCCACAATGTTCTGCACCAAAGGTGAGAGTACCACCTGTTGCACCTTCTTTCACAATGGCACAGCTGCATTTGGACTGCATTGTAATAACAAATACTTCTGCTATGACAGTGAGTACTGCCACTTGTTAAAACAGTTTTAAGTGATACTCTGGAAGGTTGTATATGGGGAGATCTATACTGTTACAGCTACAGGCTTTGAATGAAGTACCTTAGTATTCATAAGTGATCTGGAAGCAGTACTTCCTTATGGCCATCTACTTTCACTGATACGACATGCAGAATAACCAGAGCACCACTCATCCCATAACAGACAGGACAAATGTGTGACAGTTTAGCATGTTGAACAACCTTCCTGTCACTGCAGTTTCTATCTGTATTTGCAGTTCTGCTTACAATAATCTTTGATGGTCACTTTGCCTATCCCCAGTGTGTGGGCAACAAAATCAACACCAAGAACCTTCTGGGTATCTTCTTCTCTTTCAGCTGTTTCCATTAGGGGTCGCCACAGCGGATCATCTGTTTCCATTTCTTCCTGTCCTCTGCATATTGCTCTGTCACACCAACCACCTGCATGTCCTTTCTCACCACATCCATAAACCTTATTTTAGGCCTTCCTCTCTTCCTCTTACCTGGCAGTTCCATCCTTAGCATCTTTTTCCCAATATACCCATCATCCCTCCTCAGCACATGTCCAAGTCAACGCAATCTCGCCTCTCTGACTTTGTCTCCAAAACCGTCCAACCTGAGCTGACCCTCTAATATACTGATTCCTAATCCTGTCCATCCTTGTCACACTCAGTGCAAATCTTAACATCTTTAACTCTGCCACTTCCAGCTCTGACTCCTGCCGTTTTGTCAATGTCACCGTCTCCAACCCATACAACATAGCTGGTCTTACTACCCTCTTGAAGACCTTCCCTTTCACTCTTACTGGTACCCATCTGTCACAAATCATTCCTGACACTCTCCTCCACCCATTCCACCCTGCCTGTACTCTCTTCTTCACCTCTCTGCCAAGAACGTTCTGGGTATGTGCTACAAAAATTGAGATGAAACTGACATAGTCATGTCCAATATTCCTAACTACCAGGCTTTAACCTCTAGAGCATCAACATACCCTAGTTGTGTGGCCCAGTTTGGTAGAGTAGATCATAGCTAGTTTGCTACAAGATTGATCAAAGTCCACGGACTACCATTTAGAGCCATCATTTTTTTGTTCCAGCAGATAACAGATGCCAGTGTCAGTGCAATAAAAATGTAATATGACATACAAAACCTGATACATAATAAGGGATAAGCCCAGGACCCTAGTAGCCACCACCTGTAAGTGCATTCAAATTGTATTTTATACAGTTTAATGTTGTTTTTCTTATTGTTTGTAAGTAACTATTTTGATTATCCAGTCATGTCTGCCATTTTTTTATAGTTTGCATGTCTGCATGTATGGTATAATTAAGCAATAAACAATGACGTGGTGTGGTATATTGAAGATTTACCCATGGCTGGCATGGTTTAATCATGAGGGCAAAGCCCGAGTGATTAAATAAAGCCAACCATGGGTAAATTTCAATATACCACCACCATGGAGTTGGTTATTGCTATTAAACAATGACATTATTTAAGAAAAAAATACTTACTTTTCTTAAATAATGACTTTGTATAATGGCACATTACTGTTCTTCTGCTTGTGGTGGTATACTGTTTCCTTGTGTTGATGTACTGCGCATACGTATGGGACTTGCATTCCTACGCATACCCAGTACATCAATGCTTTGAAATGGAAGCAATGGGGAAAAGAAAGTCTCCACTGATCCTTTTTTTTTATTTTTTTATTTATTTATTAAAAAAAAGGTTTTGTTCTTGGGAGATTGGTGGGAGAATAGATGTAGGTATGTGATTTAGAAATTTTAGGAGGAGAAGGAGGTGACATTTGTATTAAATTTATATGCTTGTAGATGGACTATGTAATCTGGGTCTGAGTAGGTGATATCATTTACTATTACCTCTGCACAGTGGTGGGGATTATTTCTGTGATTTTTAACATAGTTAAAGAAGGTTCTGTGTTTATTTTTTGCCTGGACGGCTGTTTTTAAATCATGTCTAGCGTAGGTTAAATTGCTTAAGGTCCAGCCTTTCTTGTTTAGTTTACCAAGGGTGTTTGGCTTTTTGTGAGTTAGATGTATTTTTGTGTGCTATTATTATATATCTTTTATGACAGAGCTTGTTTATATTAGGGTTCCGCCATAGATGTTTATTATTGAATTTGGTATTGTTACTCCAAAACATTCTGACTAGAGTAAACCAAAGAATATGCAACATAAATGTGCTTTCATTTTTTAATATGATAGAACTTCCTCAGAATAAACCAAGTGAAATAGTAAATTCATATATTTTAAAAGAGTCACATAACATCAATTAACTATATATTTTTTATTTAAAGGAATAGTCTTAAAATCAACTTGTAACAGTTATATACCACAACTGCAGTTTTCCCCTTCCAATACAGGCATAATGGACATCAAAAGCATAATTTCCAGCCACTGGCACCTTGTCAGCAATAATTGGGAGCTTTCCCTTACATTGGGCTATAAACCTATCTTTTCCTACAAAAAACTAGGACCCTGGGTGTCTGCATCGAACACCACAACAAGTCTGCTTCTCCTCTTAGCCCCAGCTCCCTAGGCAGGACTGGCATGCTGCCTTGCTGGTCTTGTGTGTTGTGTGCAAAAATATTTTCCCGCTCCCCAACCATACCTTTACCCATTGTAATCTCATGGTCAACGTTTCTAAATGCTATGACTGCAACAGCAGCCTTGTGGTCTATGCTGATATTTGCTCCCAATGCAACATCTTTTATGCTGGAAAAACCATAAGGAGACTTTCTGAGTGCATTAAAGAACACTGTGATGCCATACACCACCAAAACTTCAAAAATGCGTTAGCAAAACACAGTACATTTTGCACTGACTTCCAGAAGTTTAGTTTCTTAGTCCTTGAACAAATCTAACCTTTTGCTTGCAACAAGGGCACCCTACTAGACATTAAGGAATTAAGGTGGGAGCTCTTTCTAGGAGCAGACTACCCCTCAGGGCTCAACGAAAGTCTCAGCATTAAGTGTGCACTTCAATGGTATTAGTGAGACACCCCTTTCAGTGCATTACGTAATCACTGTACTTACTGTAACTCACTGTCTATTAGCCACTTTACTTTAAAGCTCTCTTTGGCATTTTTTTTAAGACTTGCACCTATTGGTTATGAAGAAGAGACGGACCTTATATTGGCCAATTATAAAGAAACCAGATAATTTGGTAGAACATAACATTTCGCCTAACAACAATAATTGTAAAAAATTAGATGCCATGGTACTGAGTTATAATAATACATCTCAGAAACTAGTCAAGGTATTGGAAGAAAAATGGACTTTGTTTTGATCATATATCAAAATCCATACTGGGAGAGAGACCCAAGGTACTTTATAGGAGGGGGGAGAAATATTAAGGACATGATAAATAGTAATGTTAAGAATAGCAGTTATAAAGCTTCTTTGATGACAAAATGTGGGGCATGTCGTTATTGTATGTATATTAATGATGGTTCCCATGTGGTGATTAATACATATTCAGCAACTATTGGTTGCCCAAGAAAATGTAATTGTAATTCATCAATGATAGTTTATGTGGCTACCTGTATCTCCTGCGATGCGTTTTATGTTGGAAAAACTAATTGCAGGCTTAGGGACAGGATAGCTGAACATTTAAGGGCAATCAGGAAGGAAAATGTTTTAATGCATTATTTGTTCACAGTAAGAATTGTGAACTTTAAAAAATTAATCTTTTTTTGTCATTGATAAGGTTACTTATGATGAAAGAGGGGGTGATTTAAAGACCGAGGTGGAAACTAAAGAATTGAGATGGCAGTTACATCTGAATGCACAGAATCCACCAGGGTTAAATGAAAATGTATCTATTAAGCCCATTTTGAGACAAAGAGCAAATGCTATTAAGTACTTAAATAAGGTTACAATCTATTATATATTTAATATATACACACACATATATATATATATATATATATATATATATATATATATATATATATACATACATATATATATTTTATTAATATCTATATGTATTGTATCATGAAATTATGGTGGTTTTTATTTTATTTATGTTTAGCTTAATGTTTGTATTTTTAAATGTTTTAGTAATTTAAAGGAAATGAGGTCAGTGAAGATATAAGATTTAGGGCATTATGTGATTGGTTGCTGCTACTTTCAAATGTGATGTGTTTGTTTCAAACCAAATTTGACTCTGAGGATGCTAAACGATATTAACGAAAGCGCTTTGTCGTTTGGTTTAATTTTATTAAAGTTTGTATTCTACAGCCTTCAGTACATGGTCCGGAAGTTTTTTATTTTATTTTCTTGGGTTTTTAGTTAATTCGTTTATGTCTTCCAACAATTTTCGTTGTTAATTGTTTTGTATTTTGTTGTTTTTTTTTATTTCCCTTTCAGAAGGTCGAGCTTCTGAAAGTCGAGCATATGGCTTTGGCCATATGCATTTCGAGATTTCAGCCGTTCGACCTTCTGAAGGGGAACTGTATGTATATGTATGTGTGTGTGTGTGTGTGTGTGTGTGTGTGTGTGTGTGTGTGTATGTGTATGCATGAATAAACTTTAAATTCATAAAAATTCATTATAAACACATCCAATATTTTATTTAAAGCCTTTGGGTTAGTAAAAAAACTTCTAAAGAGAGGCTAGCCTGAACTGCCATTCTGCTTATTAATTCTAAAACAAATGTGCTAAAATTAATACACTCTTGTGCATGCTTAGCAAGGCATTACTGAGATCACATGTTTAATTGCAGTAGCATGCTCATAGAGTCATTTACATTCATGGACTTGACTATATGAAAGCAATCATAGATTTCACAGAAGGCCATATACACTATGCCACGTGAATTGCAATCAAAATGTCCTCTTGTCCAAACTTCTTTATGATAACTTTTTTTTTCCAAAAAGTTTTTTATTTTGTTTTCATTATAAACATATGCAAATGTACATATAAGAAATAGAATAAAACAACAAAACTATTTACAATATTTGCATTCATCGATGATAAATAATAATTTATCCATGAGAAGTTATCAGTATTTGTTCAAAAGGTTTTCCAATTTTTGCCATGCTATTTTTTTATCAGTAATGTTATGAGTTCTATAACAAATGGTTTGCAGTTCTTTTTTACAAACAACTTTTGCTAAATTAATAAATTCTTAAAACATCAAATCTTGTTTACTTTTCCAGTTCAAAGTAATAACTTTTCTGGCAATTCCAAAAAATGACCACAGTAACTGAATCTGAGATTTAGGTATGACATTAGGTAAAGGAACATTGAATAGGATTAGTGAGTTAGAAATATGACAGTTAACAGACCATAAAGCCTTTACAAAATATCTGAAGTCTTTCCTGTATTGAACAACATTTCTACATTCAAAGAACATGTGAACCCAGTTGGCCTCTAGTAATTCATCACATTTCCAACATTTACTTTCACTGTTTTTGAGTATAAGATTTATTTTATCTGGAGTATCTTCTTCTAGCTTTTCCCGGTTAGGGATCGCCACAGCAGATCATCCGTCCACTCATGATTGGCAGTGGAGTTTTATGGTATCGAGTTGCCAGCCCGACACTCAACCTTCTACAGAAGGCATACACACACACACACACACACACACACACACACACACACACACACACACCTAGGGCCAGTTTAGAGTGTCCAATCCACCTACTGCATGTCTTTGCGATGTGGGAGGAAACCAGAGCACCCAGTGGAAACCCACGTGACCACAGGGAGGACATGTAGACTCTGCACAGAAGGCACCCCAGCCAAGAATTGAACCGGAGAACCTCTTGCTGTGAGGTGACAACACTAACCGCTGCACCACCTTGGCCACCCTATGTGGAGTATAGAAACTCCTATTCATAAATTTAAATGTATACAATCTACAATAGTCATGGTGGTACAGCGGTAGCATTATTGCCTCACAGCAAGAGGTTCTCCTGTTCGATTCACGGCTGGAGTACCTTCCGTGTGGAGTCTGCATGTCCTCCCCCTGGTCGAGTGACCTCTGAAAGACATGCATGAATGGCCGTGCCTTTGCTGAAGGTTGGGCATCGGGCTGGCAACGCGGCACCATAAACAAATCTACTGCTGATCATTAGCAGACCAGAGTTCCGCTGTAGTGACCCCTAACTGGGTAAAGCCAAAAAGACAAACAAACAATCTCCAATATAATGAAGAAGAAGTACCATACGTAGATTTCAATAACAGTATTTTAGATTCATCAGATATTTGTTCTCCATTAATGTTTACATCGTAATTCCAAAAATCTGAGTCAAACTTTAGAGTGTCTTCTCTTAGTATCTTATAGCTAGGTGAGATACATAATTTTTGATCATCTGTCTTTTCAAACACCTAATAAAAAGTTGGCTCAAACTAGGTATAGATTCAGTCTCTAGGTTGATTGATATTCTCATTTTTTTTCAGGCCCCATAAGCCTGACTAGCTTGGTCTGCAAAGCTATGGAAAGGATCATCATGGACCTCATAAATAAAGATATTGGGGACCTACAGACATTGGATCCTACCCAGTTTGGCTTTGTTAAGGGCAGATCCTGCCTCTTAAACCTGGTCGACTTCTTTGAAACAGTCACCAAGGCCATTGACGAGGGGAAGGTGGTCCACACAGCCTACATGGACCTCGCAAAAAACTTCGATACAATACCCCACTCGGGCATTATAAATAAGCTCACCAGCTTAAATATAAACCCCTATGTCACTAGATGGGTGGCAAACTGGCTCAAGGACAGAACCCACATGGTTAGAATTGCTGGAGCCATGTCAGACTCCAAACGAGTTACAAGTGGCATCCCACAAGGCTCAGTCTTGGGACCTCTCTTGTTTGGTATATATTTCTCGGAGGTACAGGCCAACATGGAAGGACTGTGGCTGACCAAGTTCGCAGATGACTGCAAACTGGGCGCCATAATCGACTTTCCAGCCGACACAAGCATCCTCCAAAAGGGCCTCATAAAAACAGACAACAGGTGCCAGAGCCATGGCCTCAAGCTAAACGCCAACAAGTGTATAGTCATCCCCTTTGGCAAAAACAAAGTGCCCACAAATTACCACATAGGTGGTAATCCATTAAGTACAGAAGAAGTAATTAGGGACCTGGGGACCCAAGTTGATAGCAATCTCTCATTTGACAACCACGTGGCCAAAGTGGTTAGAAAAACATTTTATATAGCCCACGTAATCATGAAGGGATTCACATCTAGATCAGGGGAGGTCATCGTGCCTCTTTACTCATCCTTCATCAGGCCCATAATTGAGTACAATGCCCTTTTGGGATGTACCTTACCAGACACCTGCAGCAACTGGAAAGACCCCAAAAGTACCTCACCAAGAGGATCAAAGGGCTCAAACAGATGCCATATGCTGCCCGGTTAAAGAAACTCCAGCTCTACTCAGTGGCATACTGCCTGCTCAGAGGCGATCTGTGCCTGATGTATAAAGCCATGTCCAACCCAGAATTAATGGACATGCTGCACCTCAGAAAATCCAAATCCCATAAGCTATGCGCTTGAGAGACTTGAACCTCAGCACTGAAATAAATAGGACATGCTGGAGGGACAGATTCATAACCCAGAGGCTCCCTTCACTCTGGAATAAAATCTCAGTCCAGGTTAGGCAGAGTCCCTCATTGACTCTCTTCAAGAGGAATCTTGATGAGTGGATGGGAGAGCGTAGGTTTACCCCGGGTATCACTTCTGTGTCACTGTTAGACAGAGGCACAGTATACTAACCTCGAAAAAGGGCATAGCAAAATTAATTTAAAATGGGTGGCGAAAGCCAAACACACTCTGGCTAGGCTTATAAATGCCCTAGGGCAGATAGCCTAGTATGAACCTATGAACCTATAAACCTATAAACTGCTCTAATGACTATATAAATAAACAACTGTCTTGACTATTATCAAAACTACATAGAAGAGAGTTTAGTGGTTTAATACTCTTATTTTCAATAAACTGATGCCAGAATATCAAGTTATTTTTCTTTAATTTTTGCATTGCATTGATGTTGAAAGAATCTAGGCAATCAGGGAAGTATGCTATAGGGAATATAAGAAATATGAATTGTTTAATGTTGTAATTACAATCAATTATATTGTTAAAGTTATTAAATATTTGATTAATGCCATAACAAAATTATCAAACTTTGTATTAAATAAACAAAATTCACGTAAAAGGCAATGAACTCTACTTATTCTGTATTGTTCTTTAAATTGATGTTTTATAGTTCTGATATCAGTTATATGAATCTCATGTATTATTTTCCAGCCAGATATATAGGTAGGTGAGATCCTATGTAATATTACATTAATTACTTATAACTAATCTGGAAATAAGATCTAAGCTAGGCAATGCTATCCCATTACTGTTCAAAGCTCTAATGTGCCATTTATATGCAATCCAAGGTTTTAAGGGGAACCATAAAAATTTAAGAAGCATGGAATCTTTTTTTTTAAATAAGTTTTTAGGAGGGGGTAGTATCAGTGACTGTGTATAAAACAAAACTTTAGGTAAAATTATCATTTTAATTAAAGAGAGCCTATCCTCCATTGTGAAGAACATTTTATTCCATCTTTTGATTAGTTCACTAATGATGGTTATTACATTATTGTAGTTTAGTTTAACAGACTCTTTCCATGTACTCTTTGTACTGACACCCAAATATTCTAATACATCATTCTCCCAATTACACAGGCTATTCTCTCTTAGGTTTTTGTTAATCTTTTTCTTAATTAGCAATGTTTTGGATTTATTATTATTAAATTTAAGTCCTGAAATTCTTAAGGTATTTATAACATCATGCAAAAAAAATCAATATCTTCCAATGTTAACAACATATCATTAGCAAATAATTGTATCTTAGGATAATAGTCCTTATTAACTTGAAAGCCTTTTATATTTTGCTTGTTTCTGATATATGTAGCAAAAGGTTCCATTGAAAGAGCAAACAATAATGGTGACAAAGGACAACCTTGTCTAGTTCCCTTGAGGATTTCTAGTGGTGAGGATAGACATGATCTAATTTTCACATAAACTTGTGCCCCACTATAAATTTTCATTAATAAGTTGACAAAATCTGAGGAGAATTTAAAACCAGTCAGACTTCTTTGTAGATAAGTCCAACTAATAGAATCAAAAGCCTTTTCTATGTCTAGGCTGATAATAGTTGTTTTTTGTATTTGCATGTTATGTCTATTAATGATAGTTATTTAATAATGTTATCTTGCACTTTTCTATGAAGAATGAACCCTGTCTGATCATTATGTATTAGATTAGGTAATATTTTCTTTATCCTATTAGCTAATATTGTCATGAAAATTTTATAATCAGTGTTTAGTAATGAAATTGGCCTATATGAATCACAAGATTTTGGGGTCCTTACCTTGTTTTAAAATGGATGAGATAATTGAATATTTCCATGATGGAGGTGTTATACATTTTTGCTTAACCATAGTAAAGGCACTCATCATTTTCTTTATTATATATTCAGGAAAAATCTTACAGAGTTCAGGAATTATTCCATACAGTCCTGGAGCTTTATTATCTTTCAATTTATTTATTTGCTCTTTCACTTCTTTTACTGTTATTTATTTATTTAATATGTTATTTTGTTGCATTGACACCTTAGTAGTTATATTTTCTTGAATAAAAGTATTTATTACATTATCTGTCTCCAAACGTGGTGTGTTATTATTTATATCTTTATAGTAGTTTTTCAAACACTTCTAATATGCCCATTGATTTAGATGTACTCTTAACTGAACAATCACTTTTATATTTAATCTCATTAATAAGATTTTGATTGTTTATTTTTTATTTTTTTATTTATTTATTTTTTTGGATCTTACCAATATTTTATGTAGATATTTAGGATTTACAGCATAAGATTGTAATTTCAATTTTTCCAGGTTTACGGCTACCTTATGATTCAGAACTTCTAAGTATTTTTAATTTAACTTAGTAATTTTGTTATATGCTACTTTGTTATTTGGTTTTGTATCCATTTTTATCTTGTCTATGTTTTTTGTAAGTCTAAAAGTTCTTTGTTCCACTCTCTCCTTTTTTAAGGTACCGAGATTTTTTTCTACCATATATATAAACTTTAAAGGTGTCCCATAGTATAGTATCAGTCACTTCACCATTATCATTTGCTTCCATAAACATCTCTGTTTCTTTCATTATCCATTCCCTAAGTCTTTTAACTTAGTTATGTAAACCCAAATTCTCTGTAGAAATCTTAAATCATCTGTATGCGTAGTTAATGTAAAGTTTATAGCATTACGGTCTGAAAGTGGACAAGTCATTAGAAATACGTCACTTATTTTTGGGTATATATTATTTGTTACAAAGACCTTATCAATGTTTATTTGTGTACCAAATTGATATGAATAGTGCGTATAGAATAAGGAATAATGTTCTCTTAGACCATGTATGTCTTTAAGGTTCATCTGGTTTGTAAAGTTATTTAACTTCTTGGCTTGAGATGTTAGTTTTATTTCACCATTTTTAGTATTATCATTGCCTGATAATAGACAGTTAAAATCACCTGTTGCTATAATTTCCCCTTTTGCATTTAAAATAATCAGGTCCAGATATTTGTTAACATATTTAGTACTTAGTTCTGGTATCCAGTATGTATTAATCAAAGTATAATACTTCCTACTGATTACTAAAATAATCATGCTTAGCATCCCATCTTTATCTGAAATTGTATCTATAATTCTTGGCATAGTATACATATTTTTCCATAGAATAAGAGTGTCCCTTCTCTTAGTCTTAAAACATGAATCAGCCAGAATGGTATAGCCATTAAATGAGTATTTTTGTAGGTCTTTTTTTAATAGATGGGTTTCCTGTAAAAAAAATATATATATATCTGGGCTTTATGCATTTTGATATATTTAAGCAAACCAGCTCTTTTGACATTATTGTTCAAATCATTAATATTTAATGATAAACATTTATAAGCCATTGACTATAATGTGTATGTTGTTACTTACCTTTCTTCCCTGTTGACGTGAAATCTACTGAAAATGTACTTATCATTGGTATATAACGTGAATTAAACACTACTTTCAAAAACCCAAAGCTATTTACAAACACATACATGAAACATAAAGTTTCTGGTTTAGTTAAAAACTCAACTAAACAAACCATCCACCACCTCTCCAATACCAAAAGACACACATTATCCATCTCTGCTTAGAATGTAGTATAAAAACAAAAAAGAAAAGCATTATGAAAGCAACTAAAGAAATCTGAGTCCATGAAATATACATTAAAATGAGAGTGTCCAATATATTTTACATTACTTATTTATTTTACATTTGTTGACCGGGCTAGTCTAGCTGGATACATATCCTTTTTCAGTAGAGGCCCGGGGAGAAAAGCTCCCAACCATGAGAACAGTTTAGCTTTACAATTTTATAACTGAAGCTTTATGAATATGCCACATATAATAATAGCACATCTGATAAGTAGATATGTCAGAAATATACATCAAATCAGAGTATATATAAATATTAGAAGCTGAAGATTAAGAAGATTGTCAATATTTCCAAGACTTTTGAAGAAACATCAGATGTTTTAACCATTTTGTCAGTCATCTATCTCACATTTTTCATGTAAGGAGCTGTTAAAGATATATATAGCACTTATTTAAAAAAAAAAGCCTCACAACCCTCTGTTTAGTTACTAAAGGTTTAGTTATGTAACATAAGTCCAATGTTAATATGCATAATGAGTTTTCTAATGCAGCTCCTAGTTCATTTGATGTCATTTAATTGCTAAAAGTGTCATTGAATCTGCAGAATGTATGCATCTATAAAATAACCTAGGTATTTTCAAAGGAGTTGAACACTTTTATCAGAACTAATTATTTACCATTTAACATATCTAAGTCAAGGATAACATAATTTCAAGAGAAAAGAATTCTAAATACAACCATTTAACAAGTTCAAAAGGTCAAGTGATGTCATTACTGTTGTTTCCTCAAGCTGCAGCTTCATAAACTTGTTAAAAAGTATCTAAATAGGCTCATGCACAGCAGAGGTTGTCTCTAGTGAGGAAAAAAAAACATTTTTTGCAGGAAATCAAATCTTGAAGCTTTTAGAGTTTACAGAAAACAAAAACAAACAAACAAAAAAACACTCAAGCTGACTTGTTCAGTACCTGTCATGAATTTCCACAATGAGAACAGTCACACAGACCAACAGTTTCCTTACAAAACATCAACATCATGAAAAAAAATTAACCCTTTCATATAAAGACAACTATTTAGAAGTAACAACAGCTGCCTCAAATCAGAAATCATTTTATAACATTTCAATCATTTACCCACCAATTAACCAGACCAGCAGGAAAAAACTTAGTGTGTATATATATATATATATATATATATATATATATATATATATATATATATATATATGGGTCACCTTTAAAACCTCGAAATCGCGTTTGCCCGACACGGAATCCGACGGGACGAGAATACCGACAACGCAGATGACCGACAAGGTGAGAACCCGACGGACTCGGTAAGTGTGCAATCAAGTGAGGGATTTAGTGTTAGGGAGCAGACAGGTAAGTGTGCGATAGTGAGGGACTGTGGGTTAGGGGTGGGTTATGTGAGTTAGGGTTAGGGTGCATGTAGGGTGTGTGTGCGATGGTGAGGGACTGTGGGTTAGGGGTGGGTTAAGTGAGTTAGGGTTAGGGTGCAGGTAGGGTGTGTGCGATGGTGAGGGACTGTGGGTTAGGGGTGGGTTAAGTGAGTTAGGGTTAGGGTGCAGGTAGGGTGTGTGTGCGATGGTGAGGGACTGTGGGTTAGGGGTGGGTTAAGTAAGTTAGGGTTAGGGTGCAGGTAGGGTGTGTGTGCGATAGTGAGGGACTGTGGGTTTAGGGGTGGGTAAGTGAGTTAGGGTTAGGGTGCAGGTAGGGTAAGTGTGCGGTAGTGTCGGACCTTAGGGTTAGGGCTTGGGTTAGGGATAGTGCATATGTTATGTAGTGTACTGTGTTGTTTACGTGTAGTGTGTTGGTGTAATGGTTTTCGGTGTTTTGCGTTGTCGGCGTTTTTTGTTGTCGGTCTTTTCGTGTCGGTCATTAGTGTGTCGGGCAAACGCGATTTCGAGGTTTTAAAGGTGATCCATATATATATATATATATATATATATATATATATATATATACACACACACACACACACACACACACACACACACACACACACACACACACACACATATATATATATATAAAACTTATATTTAGCCATCTATAAAACACCATTAATCCATTAATGTATTGCATTGTTTATATGTGTCTAAACAGAGTGTCTAAAACATCTAGTTAGAAACATTAATTAGAAACATATTGTTACCCCGCCACTGACCCACTAGAAAAAATGCACTTTGGTATTAAGTCAAATTATACTATTACTGAAGAATTAGAAGACATATCATTTGTAGTTATTTAAAAAGGGAAAAGTATGTAAAGTACTTATAGTGGGGAAAAGAGAGAAAAGGAATATTAGTAACAAAAGGGAATAGGAAGAAAGGAGAGAGAGTGTGTTATTTAAATACTTAGTACTATATATAATTAGAAGAAGTTGACATAGAATGGAAAAGAGAAAGTTAATAATAAAGATGATTCACATTACCTTACTGTATATATATTTTCCAGAATCAAATAGATTATCATTCATAAAACAAAGCATTCAAACTTAGAAGGGATTTACTCATTTGTCCTTTAGTTTCTTTGTTTTGTTTGCTCCTTCCTTCACAGACAACCCATTTTTTGTTGCCTGTCTCTTCAAACTCTTGGATGACCATTCCATTTCTTCTATGTCCAACAATACTTTCTTCTTTTGTATAAATTCTACTGCTTCTTGAAGGGAATCAAAGATCTTCACTTCTTCTGGCAAGGTTATTTTTATTCTTGCAGGAAAAATAATGTGAGCTTTAATATTGTCTTTTTTCAAGGACTTAATTAGAGGAATACAGTCCGTTCTTCTGGATATGATTGTAGAGTATAATCATTGTCAAAACAAACAACATTTGTACCCATCTTGATAGGGGAATTAGTCCAAGCTGATTTCAGCACTAAGACCTTGTCTTGTGAGGAAAAAAATCTAACTATTATAGACCTGGCATTAGATGAACTCAGAGATGAAGCTGGATTTGCCAGGGACTCATGAGCCTTCTCAATTCCAAAAGAGAGGGATTCAGGTATGTTTAGTGCTGATGAAAAACACTTATTGAGGAATTGAATCATGCTGGCACTCTCTACTTTCTCAGAAATTCCATATATTTTTATGTTATTCCTCCTTGATCTATTTTCAAGGTCTTCCAGTTTCTCAATCAGCCTGGTGTTTTGTTTCAGAAGAAATTAATTCTGATGTTTATTTTCTGTCACTCTAGTATCCAGGTCAGTTAGTGTTTCCTCTAAGGCAAGAATCTGTTCAGATTTTTTTTTTTACTATTCTGTTTAGAAGTTCCAGTTGTTTACTGCATTCTTGTTTGATAATATCCATTTTGTTTTCAAAGTTGTCCATTTTTAGTGTCAGTTCTTTGATGTTTGTTATTATAAGATGTACTTCTTTCTTCACTGCACTGTCCCGGTGTGGGTTCTTCGAGTTGCTCATGTTGAGATCTCTAGTACAAAACTTCGTGACAGAAATAATTAAAAAAAAATTTTGACTATGTATTAATTTTTAGAAAATAATAAAGAGTCTATGTTAATCTATCTTTTAGTATACTTTTAGTTAGATTTTTCTAAAAATTTAAATATATTTCCTGTCAGGATATCAAAATCTAAGCAAAGCTATGGATTTCTGCTGCTATCAGACTGGCATCTTGGCCACGCCCCTTTATGATAACTTTTGATATAAATAAAACACATGTCTGTGACATACCTGCAAAATTTACCTTGGGTGCATTTATATTTTCCTATATTATTAAAATGTGTATATACTCTATTATGCAGTCTTTCTAAAACTGACCTTATATTATCAGTGCTTTTGTAAGTAAATAATGGCGTATCACTTAATATTGTAACCAAGTCAACATTTCCTAAAATAATTTTCAGATTTCTATTCAGAGTATTTCTGATATCTTCCATATCCTTGGAAATTGGTAAGGGAAATGCCCAAATAAAAGTGTTGCTATTTTTCCATCTTTGTTTCTCTGTACTATTGCACCCTGCTCAGGAGGCATTTTATCATATTCTAAAATAGGTCTAAATTTGTCTTGCTGCTTTGATGTTACTTCTGTCTTGATTTTCTTTAAAAATTCATAGCCATATTCTCTTGTTTAGAACAATTTCATTAATGTTTCTACTTCAATTAGCATACTACATCATTACTGGTCATTCTACGAAGTCTAAAAAATTGACCTCTTACAACATTTCTTTTCATATGCATGGGATGTTGACATGACCTATGTAAACAATTATACACAATCTTTCTTTCCTAAAAACTTTACTTTCAATCTTTTTATATTCAAATCTACTGTTGAGTGTTATGTCAAGGAAATTTACTTCCATGCCTTTTTTACTGAAGGTAAGTTTTAGAAAACCAGAATTCTGATTAAATTCCTCAAAAAAAAATCAAATTCATCCATAGTGCCTTTCCAACAAACAAACAAACAATCTATGAAATACTTATAGAAAAACATTTTACTGAAAAGTCTTTGTGTTGTCAAAGATTTTTCTTCCCATTATGCTATTACAATATTAACAAAAATCGGTAAAAATCTTAAACCCATAGAAAAATATTTTCTAAAACAATTCCAATCAAAATATGTATACTGTTTAGATAAGTATTATGAAAGTTATTATGTTTTGCTAGATAATTCCTAACATATTCAGTTTCTGGTTCTTGTTCAATACTAGTATACAATGATATGAGATTCAAAATCACCATAAACCCTTGACTATTTTTAATTTCACAGTCATGTAATAAATTTAATAAGTGCTACAAATTTGGAATTTTGAACTATGTGGTTCAATATATTGTTTAAATAAATAGAAGTAGTTTCAATTTTGAAGAAATCAGCAATTGATGTTGTCTTAAATGGTAGATTAGCTTTAGCTTTATGAATTTTTGGAATGCCAAAAATTCGAGCCATTTTTGGACAACCACCTTAAAATATCTCATAAAGTTGTTGGCCAGTGTAACTCTGGATTACTATATCATAAAGCAATGCATTTATATTTACAAAACTGTTAGCTATTTCTTGATTACAAACTTTTTATAGCAGTTTTTGTCCTGTAATAAATTTAACATAGATTGCATATAATCTTTTATGTTCATATTTACTATTCCTTAACCTTTGTCATATTTCACAACACAAATCTGTCTATTCACTGCTAAAGTATTTAATTCATATCTTTCAATATTGGTTAAGTTAAAAAAAACTTATAACCATTGTTTTTACATAACTTTTCTCTTAATTCATTTTCCGATACATCATTAAATACTTGCATGGACAAGGTTGAATGTAACAAGTAGCATGTTTTTTAAAAACTTTGTCATTCAATGAAAGCTGTGGAACATTATGCAATATATAATGAAAAATAAGCTTACGAACATACAATTTCAACTCTATTAGAATCTTAGTTAAATTACCTTTGTAAGAAGGTAAAAAAGAAAATCTTTTTTCAAGTATTGATATGTGACTAGCATTTATTTCACAGTCACTTAAATTCAAATATGATTAGAGGCAGCTATTTTCTCTTCCCCTTTGCCTTCTCATTTCACTGGCATTTGCTTTTTTGTGGAAAAGTCTTTGCTGGAGCTGGACTGCTGATGGAAAAAGGAAAGGCAGAAGAAGAAGCAATAGCTTTCCCTTTACATTGTTTAAACTGCTTGTGCAGAAGTACTGTATTTGCCATACTAACCAAATTAAATGTGCATAAAGAGCTCCTAGGATCAGCCAAAACTTTGCTTTCTTCTGTGTTTCTGGTTGGGATAGAATTTTAATTGGAAGATTTATTTACAGAAGGTTTTAATTTTATAAGACAAACAGTGCCATTTTGATATGCTTGTTGCATCCCTTCTCAATTTCTTTTATTTCCTATTCACAACAGTAGAAACCTGCCTATTCATTTTAGCTGAAATTCCATTATAATGAATAGTGCAAGCAAGAAAAACATATCTTTCTTGATACTGTTATTTAAAATCTTCATTTATTCCAGTATATCACTTTCAATTTATAGTCAGTGATAACCATTCTAAGCATTCCAAGTCCCATTTTATTGAATAGACTAGTTAAATTAATATATAACCTGTCTCCTTCTTTAACTCTGTTAGGAAATTTGAATAATCATAAACAAAAAAGGAACTTGCTCAATGCTGAGTTAGTATTATAAATAATATATCTCACATTGCCAGGTTTTAAGCTTAATCATCTTTTACTCAAGTTCCATGATAGCCTTTTTGGAATGTGAGAATCACTTGTTACCTGAATTGTTTGAATCATAGCACAAGTCCAAACTACCTCCATTGGTCTGTGTAAGAAAATCGTGAAAAGGATTAAAATCCATGTCAATTCATTTCTCCACCGAACTGTCACCATCCCTTTCTTCAAAAACAAAAGTACTTTCACTGTCAGAACATGAAGACAAAAAATTAAAAAGATATTGAAATGCCACCTGAACAAGGTACAATAGTAGAAAGCAATGAAGATGGAAAAGATAACAGCACCTTTATTAGAGCATCTCCTTTATCACCCTCCAAGGATATGGAAGATATCAGAGATACTCTGAAAAGAAATTGGAAAATGATTTTAGGAAGTGTAGGCTTGGTTACAATATTAGGTGATAAGCTGTTATTTACTTACAAAAGCACCAATAATATAAGGTCAATTTTAGAAAGATCACATAATAGAGTATATATACATTTTAATATTCTAGGAACATATAAATGCACCAAATGTAAATTTTGTAGGTATGTCACAGACACATCTTTTATTTCTATTAAAAGTCATCATAAAGAAATTTGGGCAACATGATGTTTTGATTGCAATTCATGAGGCATAGTTTATATAGTCCACAGTGAAACCTGTGGTTGTTTTTACATAGGCAAGACTATAAGAAAATTGTCCAAATTAATCTATGCGCATACTGTTACAATTTAAAAATGTGATATTAGGAATTACTTGGCTAAGCATGCACAACAGTATATGCATTTAGGAGGTTTGTAGTTTTTTGTCTTGGATAATGTTTATATTGCAGAATTTTGCTGTAATTATGATATACTTTTAGAATGTAAAGAAGCAGAATGGTAGCTCATGCTAGTCTCTGATAAGAAACCAGCTTTGAATAAACATATTGATATTAAATGTTTTTACTAGCCCAAAAGCTTTAAGTAAAATATTGGATGTGTTTATAATGATGTTTTTATAAGTTGAAAGTTTGTACACACACACACACACACACACACACACACACACACACACACACACACACACACATATGTATATAGGTTCATAGGTTGTTACTAGGTTATCGGCCCTAGGGCTTGTACAAGCCTAGCCATAACAATTCCCTGGCTATTTCTTCCAACAATATTTACTTCCCTGGACCACTGTCTAGCGTGACATGATCCCTGGGGTAAATTTCCTATCTCAAATCCAGTCATCAAGGTTCCTTTTGAAGAAGGCCAAGGAGGTGCTCTGCTTGACATGTATGGGCAGTCTATTCCAGAGTATGGGGGAGTCTCTGGGTTAGGAATCTATCCAGCCAGCATGTTTTGTTCATTGTGATGAAAAGATTTAGGTCCCTGGAACATGTGGCTCTGATGGATTGGGATTTCTTTAAGTGTAGCATGTCCAACAGCTCTGGGTTTGACATGACCTTGTATGTCAAGCAGAGATCGCCACTAAGTAGACAATATGCAACAGAGTATAGCTGGAGTTTTTTTAGTCGGTCAGCACAGGGCATCTGCTTTAGGCCTGTGATTCTTTTAGTGAGGTGTTTCTGCAGCCTTTCCAGTTGTTGCAGATGTCTTATGAGGTACATACCAAATGGGGTGTTGCACTCTATGATGGGTCTAATGAGGGATGAGTACAGTGGGACAATGACCTCCTTTTTTCTGGATGAAAAGCCCTTAGTGATGAGGTGCGCCACATAGAAGGATTTCCTGACTGTTGTGGCAATGTGGTTATCCAAGGTGAGACCACTGTCTACCTGTGTTCCTATGTCTCTTATAACACTTTCAGTGTTTAGTGTATTGCCACCTCTGTGGTAATTCATGGGTACATGTTTTTTTTCCCCAAAAGGAATGACTATACACTTCTTGGCATTGAGCTTGAGCCCATGGCTCTGGCATCAAGCATCTGTTTCTGTAAGGCCCTTTTGTAGAATATCCACATCATTTGGGGATTCAATAATGGCTCCCAGTTTGCAGTAGTCTGCGAACTTAGTCCCTTAGTGTTGGCCTGTACTTCAGAGAAGTAGATGCCAAACAAGAGCAGTCCCAGGACTGAACCCTGAGGTACTCCACTTGTCACGTGTCTGGAGCTGGATTTGGAGTCGGCTACTTTTACAGTGTGGGTTCTGTCAGTAAGCCAGTTGGCAACCCATCGAGTGATATAGGGATTTATGCCTAGCTTAGTAAGTTTATCTATGATTCCAGAGTGGGGGATGGTGTCAAAGACCTTGGCGAGGTCCAGATAGGCTGTGTGGACCACCTTAACCTCGTCCACAGCTCTGGAGACTGATTCAAAGAAGTCAGTCAGGTTCAGGAGACACGATCGGCTCTTCACAAACCCAAACTGGGTGGGATCCAATGTTTGAAGGTTGCCAATGTCTTTGTTTATAAGTTCCATGATAATATATATATATATATATATATATTTATATATATATATATATATATATATATATATATATATATATATATATATATATTTATATATATATATATATATATATATATTTGTTTATAAGTTCCATTTTATATATATATATATATATATATATATATATATATGTATATATATATATATATATACAATGTTTGCAAATTGTTTTAAGAATATCCCTTTAAGTATAACATTTATAGTTAATTAACTGATGCCATGTGAATCACTTAAAATGTATAAATTCATTATTTTACTTAAATGATTTATTCAGAGGAAGTTCAATCATGTTAAAGAACAAAACTGCTTAAGTTAAATTATCATGTATATTCTTTGGTTTACTGTAGTCAGAATGTTTTGGAGTAGTTTAAATTTGGTACTATAATCATGCAGCTAGATATAATTTTATTTTAGTTATTTATTTTATTTGGCATTTGTTTACTGGGAAAGTCTGACTGGGCATGAATCCCGTTTTCAGCGGAGGCCTGGGAGAAAAGCTCCCAACGTACATAGTTCAATTAATAAACTACACAATATTATCACATGACGTTCAATAACAAATAGTAGTATCAACATACAAAATAAATTAAGTCAGATCAGAAAATCATACAGTGAATATTAAACAACAATCATAGCATAATGAACACTGAGTAAAGTATAATCAGTAGCGATACCCAGTTGGTAAAGATATTAAGCATTTTAAATGTGGGCAAAAGACTAAGAGTAAGGAAAGAAATGTTGCAGTTGAGGAGAAATTAGGAAATCGAGTTAAAGTAGGGAGCTATCAGAGAAGTAACTGGTGCTTTGGCCAATAAAAGAATGGAAGAAAGGAAAGAGGGGAAAGAAGAAGGAAGAAGAAATGAGGAAGGAGTGGAGGGGAGAAAAAGGAAGAGAAGGAAGGAGTAATGGGTAGTGCCAGCCTGGTGTAAGACATATACACAGCCAGGAGTTAAGGAGAGATCTCTTTACAGACTGTTTAGATATGTGACTACATGGTATTGCTATAATGTCTACAGGAATACTGTTCCTGATCTTGGCTACTGAGTTGGAATATAAGTTTATGGATTTCATGGAGGTGTTTCTCAAATGAGCAAAGAGGGTGATTAGGGAGGTAATTGTTTAAGAATGGTGCTGGTTGCTGGGCAGGGTGAGGGTTTGCATACCATTTTATGAGCAAGGAGGAGATGGGTGAACTTGAGGTAGTGAGGTAACCCAAGCCAATTTAAATATCTGAGGGCAGAGCAGTGGTGGGAGTCATATGACTGACTGGCTGCAAATCTAGTTACTTTGTTGTAGCAAAGCTCCAGTTTTGATCTTTGTGAGATCTGAATTTTGGTGAAAAGGGGTGAGGCATATAGCACTGAAGGAAGGAGGTATGCATTAGCTAGAGTAATTCTTGAGAAATTGGTAAGGAATCTTTTACATTTATAGGGCATGCTCAGTTTTTGGTGTATTGTTTTTATGCACTTTTGCATATGAAGACCAAATTCAGTAGATCATCTATTATGACACCAAGTAACTTTGTGTGAGGTACAACTTCAGTTTCAATGTTGTTGAGAGAGGATATTTTGAAGGTGCCTTTTATGTGTGTTTGGATTTGGAGAGAAATAAAAGCAGTTTTGTTTTATTTGGATTTAATAAAAGCTGATTGTCACTGATCCAGTTTTCAAGATAGTTGAAAGTCTGCTGAATGATAGATTGTAACTGAGAAGGACTATTAAATGAGCAAATTACATTGGAGTCATCTGCATATTGTATAAGTGTAACTTGCTGACCGGTTGTATGTACATCATTTATAAATATGTTAAAAAGGGGAAGGCCACATACAGGGCCTTTTGGGACACCTGTATTAACTGGGAGAAAAAATGAGTAAGTCGAGAGCCATTTAACTGACTGTAGACTGCTAGACAGGTAGCTAGAGAACCAGGTGACTGTTGTACTGGAAAAGCCTAAAGCTCTTTGCATAGAATTTGGCAGTAAAATATTATGCATGGTATCACTGAGGTCATGGGGGCTTTCAAATTTATCCCAGGTCATAATTCAGTTTAAGTAAATTGGTCTTTATATATTCTCTGAATACTGAGGTACTGGATGCTACTTCAGGCTTCATTCATACTGTGAGTGTGACTGAGTTGTGGTCTGATCTGATCAGGGAGGAGGTTACAATTAATGGGTAGCTGAGTTAGCTGCCTCATATTAGTAAGGACCATGTCAGAATTTTATCACCTATGGGTGGGTTGTGGATTAGCTGGTTCAGAGAGGTTGTTCTGATGAAGTCCAGAGGTCTCTGTGCATATAGATTTGAAGCTGTATAAGTCTCCCAATTTATGGAGGAACAGTTGACGGCACCTAGGAGAACTGTTTTTGATTTAGCATATAGGGACACCATGCTTGTTATGTAAGAGGTATGGGTTCTGTAGTTTGCTATAATATATGTTCCCTCAAAGACCCAAGTAACTTGAACATGGGTATTTATATTTCTATATGCTTGTTCTGCTGTTCCTTTTCACATTCTCTTACCTGATGCAAATTAACATATACAAACAGCATGTGAAGACAGCAAGAGCATTATCATTCATTCACATAAATCTTCAAAACAATATTTGGTATATGCATATAAGCTTTACCTCAAATGCCAATACCTGCACTATTCTTTACCCTGCATCCTTGCAGCTGACTGGTTTCCTTGTACTGCTTGGTTGGGTTATGTTCCATATCTTAGAAACCTCACCAAACTATTGCATTCTAAGGTATTCTATAGCAAACCACCTTTCTGCCTTGCTACTATACAATGCCAGCAGTGCAGAGCAGTGCATGTCTCTGAATTCCTTACAATATTCTGTACTGTAGTAGCCAGGAATATGTGACTCGTGGTTTTACTACATTTTCCAAAACATGTTCTGAAACCCTACAGTGCAAGATAAAACTGTGCATACAACTCGAAATGCCACATATTTTATATAAAGATTTGTGCCTGTGGGTGGGGTTGTGTATGCATACTTTAAACCTATCACTACCTTTTACTCTCTCTCTCTCTATAAATATATATATATATATATATATATATATATCTATAAAGAGAGATTCATAGATTATTACGCTAACTGCCCTTGTGGGCCATTTTAAGCCTAGCAAATTATCCCATGTGAGAATCAAACCCTGCCCCTTGTATCTGTAAGGTAAACACCTTAAACCTTATGCAAGCCATATACAGACAACCATAGATACCATTGATACCTTAGCACCTATAATGCAGGTTATCATCAACAATCTGAATACTAATGAACCTCAGATAAACTTCCAAAATAATAAAACACTATTGTCTGATATAATTAAAATATAGCTTTCACTATCTTTTTAAAAGCCTCTGGTGGGTCTGCTCAAAGGCTTCTAGGAGACAAACAGAACATTATTTCAACAATATAGCAATTCAGCAAATTCATAAATTACTCCATTCTGCTTTAAGTCAATTTTAAAGAAATGGAGGCTACATTTTATACTACAAGAATAACTCAATTGATTTCAATTTTTAGGTCTCATGACTGGTACATCTAATGTATTAATAAAAAACTCTCTCTTTATGTAACAGACAAGTTAGATGAGAGGAATGTTGTAAAAATGCCATACATTTCAAATTTGATAAAACTATAAGGTCCACATTCCAAAAAAATATCTGTCTGAAGGATTAATTATCCATTAATTTCTAACTTCACATTCATGTTCTACATTTTGTGCTTTTTGAACATTGAGAATAAAGAATATCTAATGTCTGACATTACTGACTGACTGTAATGATTCATGATTTAGGAGGGATGGTCATATACTAGAAGGCATCAGAGGACATGAAAAGGAAAGCACATAGACACCTTGCCTGTGTTTGTCACTGAAGACATGCATTTAGATGAAGAAAAAGGATCCCAAGATCTCCTGGAGGATCATCACCTTTAGGGACATACTAGATTTGATAAAGCAGGGGGGAGGTGGTACACTGAAGCTCTTTTTTCCGATGAGTTCATGTTTTTTTGAAGCTTTTAGGTCTGCCCCATCAGCATCCTGGTTGGTCTCACCTCCTGATGCCTTAATAGAACCTATTTCACTGAAGGCTTGGAAGAAACCTGACATGGCAGATCCCATTCCTAAAAAAATGTACAGAATTTTAGTGGCACCAAATGACAGGAAACATTGGTCCAAAGGCCTTCCAGTAGATGCCATGGTGGTAGCAGTAGCCGTGAAGACAGAACTACCTGAAGAAAGCTCATCTGTCTATCCTCCTAACAGATAGTCCAGGGGATTGGCCAGACTACATAACTTACATACTTATTAAAAGGCAAGTAAGTATACACACTCTCTTGTCCAGTATTGTGACATAGTAAAACATACTCATAATATGTAAACATACAACAGTTGTCTCAGTACAAGCTAACACGTACAAACTCTTAACAGTAGCCATTTAGTAACGCATAATTCAAATGGTGGGTGCCATGCCATGATGTATAGACAGGAATGTTGTTTGTACTTCCATGTATCCATATATAATTGTTACCCCAATATTTATATATATTTTACAGTCCAATGTTTAACTGTAGGATGCCATGCCATGCTGCATAAGACGGAAAAGTGTTCCGAACTTTTTTATGCATTGTTTTTATGTATTAGTACATTTTATTACTTCTCTATGCTTCACCATTCTGTTATATGCATTTTAAGCATATTTATACATTTTTAAATATTTTGAATATTTTCAAACATTTTTAACAACAAAATTTTTAAAAGGTTCTCATATATTTAAATATTTTTTAATAGCTGTATTTTTACATATTATGAGTATGTTTTACTATGTCACAATACGGGACAAGACAGTGTGTATACTTAATTGCCTTTTAATAAGTCCAGAGGGTGTTTTGAAAGAAACTCTTAAAGGAAGTAATTACTTATTGAGTAGACCCTCATAGCGTTATCAGTGTGTTGGGAATAGCCCTTACCCACTGGCTGACTAACAACATGCTTGCACCATGGACTGTATTTAAATGCACTGGTTTTAGTGAATGCCTTTATCTGAAGAAGTCTCACCACCAGGTGGGACGAAAAGCGCTTTGTGTTCACAGTTGTTTTATTATCTATTTCAATATATATTCTGTATTTTTTTATTATTTTTGCTTGTGTTATATTAAAGAAAAGGAACTACAGTACTTGGAGTGGACTTACCTTCTTCCGCAAATGTATTGGATTGTTGTTTGGTCCCCTACTTTTCCTGGTTTTCTATTTCCAATGTTGCCATGCAACAGCTATCATCAAGAGCAGCTGATACAGGCATTACCATGTATTGCCATGCCTGGATGTGGCTATACAATTTCACAGAAAGCTTCAAGGCTGTAGGCCTTTATTCTTTAAGAAGCTTTCCATGGACTTGCACATGTGTATAAATACTGAGCACGTGTGAGCCAGACTGCCATTTTGTAGATAGCTGTTGAGATGTAAGCATGCATATATGTAATAGTCTGTCAGATAATCAGTTTGTTTATATTTTATGTTGCTGCTATCCATTATGATGTGTTTCTATATAAGAAAACCTATAAACAAACTACCCTGCCTGTTTGTCTTGAATCATAACATAGGACAAGCAACATGGTGTAAGAATGGGATCCAGAATCAAGTCCTAGAGGCATTCAGTTAATGTTGGAGGAATATAGAGGAATGGATCATCCCTACTGCATGTACAACTTGCAAAACAGGTCAGAAAAGAATTCCAGGTACAAAAACTTGCTTAAATGATTTCTTACTCAAAGAATATAAAACAAGGCACTCAGAACATTCAAAATGAATTTCTAGTTAAACAAAATGTCTGAAACTGCGACATATTGATAAAAATATTTGAAATAGTTACAAAATGTTTGAAACAATGTCTGAATCACATAAAATGTATAAAATAAAGAAAAAAATGCAATTTTTGCTATGTGCTACTTTGTCGCATTATTTAAAGCTACTCAAAATATCCAAAGTATACAAAGTGTTCACAAGTTTGTGCAGTATTGCAATGCAGTTATTTCATAAAATAAAGCCATTTCAAAGCATATTTAGCAAAGTGCAGTATTTTGAAGAGATATTGTACATTTGAATGTTATTACAAGTACCTGGTGTGTGTGTGTGCATGTTCATATTTAATTACAAGGGCCATATTTGCTGTGTGTTTATGCATATTTTGTTGGCATGGCTGAAGGAAAACCTGGTCCACTTGTATTTGATAATAATATTGCAGAGAACTGGAGAGTGTTTGAGCAAGAGTACAACATTTTTTATACAAGATGCATTTTCTGACAAAGATGCACATACAAAGGCATTTATTCTGCTTAATTTAGCTGGCTTAGAGGCCATAGAAAGAAAGTGTTCATTTGTGCATGCACCTGCTATGTTTGCAGGGGAGGGGGAAGTGCCATATAGTGGTATTGGCTGAAGTGCCTAAAGTGCCAAGTGCTTAAAATGTATATTTAGAGAAATGTGTAACCCCCCCAAATGAATATTACAATGGAAAGGGACTTATTTTACACAGGGGATAAAAAGGCTGGGGAAACTTTTGCAGCATAAATAATTGACTTGCGAAACAAAGCTAAAACATGTAGATTTGGTGATTTAAGGGATGAGTTGATAAAAGACAGACTTCTGTGTGGTATTAGAGATGATGTTGTGAGAAAGATTGCTTTGAATCTGAATAAGGCCATAGAGATGTGTCAGATATATGAACTCACAGAAAAACACACAAATATTCTTACAAATAAGAAATGCATGCTTCCAGTATCTTCTAGTGCTAATGTTGACAGTATGCAGCATGTGGTTAAAAGAAACAGACCCATGCACATGGCAGCAACTGTGAACCCTGTAACAGTCCTTGGTAAACCCCATATCTTTCTAGCAAATTCCAGAGCATGTACAGTCTTAGTGAAGCACAAGGGTGAGTCAACAAACTCAAAGCATGTTCCCTCACCTAGCCTCATAGTCATCCTCCGTAATTGTGGTGGAAATCATGTGTCTAAAAGAGAAAAGTGCTCAGATTTTGGTCAGCAATGCCACAGATGTAAAAAGTGGAATAATTTCCAAAGATTTTGTAAATCAAAACAGGCTCATTCTTTTATTATATGAGAACATTCAAAGAGAAATGTTATTCAATTAGAAAGCTATGACCCTACTTTTTATGTTGATTGTGTGTCTGTGCTTAATGAAACAGTCAATGCAGTAGATATATGGGTAAAGAATGAAGTATTTTGTGCTGTTCTGATAAATGGAAGACCCATAGAGCTCAAAAAAGTTGACAAAGGTTCAAAATGTAATGTTATGTCAGCAGAAATATTTGCTAGAATATGTGCTGGTGAGAAGCTTGATTTGGCGAAGTGTGCAAAGCTTGTTACTTATGGTGGTGAAGAAATTCAGACTGAATGTTCAGCAGTGCTTTCATATTACTCTGCTGGGAACAGCTATGCCTTGCAATTTTACATAGTCAAAAAGCATTTACAGTCATTATTAGGCCTCAGAGACAGTTTTAAATATGACTACTTTCATTTAATAAGGAAGTCCACCATGTAAGCTTAAAAGAAAACTGTTCTAATTTTGCCCAGTCTATATTCTCTACCTATGCTGATGTTTTCAAAGACAAACTAGGCAAACTCTGAGTTGTGCACTCCATGAAATTAGACCGTGAAATCAGCCCAGTTGTCAGACCAGCTTGGAAAGTTCCAGTAGCTATGCACAACAGAGCCAAGGCCGAGGTAGATAAAATGGTGTGGCTAGGTGTGATTTGTCCAGTTGACGAACCGACTAAATGGGTATCTTCCATGATGGTAGCTCACATGATATCAGAATATGTACTGGTCCAAGAGATTTGAACAAAGCACTGAAAAGACCTCATCATCCAATTTGTACAGTCCAAGAAGTCACTGCTCTTATGTCAAATGACACTGTTTTTTCTGTTTCAGATGCAAAGAGTTCATATTGGCAAATTATGCTTGACCAAAAATCCTCATTGCTAACCACTTTCAGTATTCCTTTTGGCAGGTACAGATTTTTGAGAATGACATTTGGGATAAATTCTCCCAGTGAAGTCTTCCAGCATGCCATGGAACAAATTTTTTCTATTATAGAAGATGGCATTCTAGTAGGAGGTAATGGTGAGGCTGAGCATAACAGCAACCTCAAAAAAGTTCGAGAAATAGCATGTGAAGTGAATCTTAAGCTGAATCCTCAGAAGTGCAAATTCAGGCTACAAGAAGTTACTTATGTTGGTCATTTGTTTACCAGTTCAGGCTTACGACCAGATGCTTCCAATCAAAGAGCAATTCTTCAGATGCCAGCTTCAGACAATGTTCAAGCCTTACATTTTCTTGACATGGTTAACTATCTAGGCAAGTTCATTCCAGACTTGAGCCAACTTTCAGCACCACTTAGAGAGTTGAGATGCAAAGATGTATCCTGGTTCTGGTCAGAACAACACCAATGACCATGTGATGCCCTGAAACAGAGAATTGCCAATCCACCAACTCTCAGATACTATGATGTTCACAAACCAGTTACTCTTTCTTGTGACGCTTCGAAGTTTGGTCTAGATGCAGTCATTCTTCAAGAGGGTAGACCAGTAGCCTATGCATCCAGAACTCTAACCCAGACTGAGATGCACTATGCACAGATAAAGAGCTCTTGGCAACTGTGTCTGCATACTCAAAGTTTCATGATTATATTTATGGCCGCCCAATTCAAATTGAAACTGATCGCCAACCTCTAGTCACTGTTGTGAGAAAGTCTATGCATATAGCTCCTGCCAGATTGCAACACATGATGTTGAGATTACAAAAGTATAATTTCTGTCTTGTCTATATGAAAGGCAAACCTCTTTATCTTGCTGATACATTATCTGGATCACCCAGAAATACCACTGAACAGCATGAAAATGAGAAACTTGATTTTGAAGTCATGGAAGTGAGAACTTTTTCTTCCACACATCTTGATGAGCTTAGAAGTCACACAGCCTCAGATCCAGTACTTCAGAAGCTCGACCATTTTATCAGTCGAGGATGGCCTTCAAAGCAATCTTGTTTACCAGTAGAAGTGCAACCTTATTATCCTTAGTGAGATGAGATTTTGTTTGACAATGGTATCATCACGAAAGGTCCAAAAGTGATTTCTCCAACATCCTTGCCACAAGAGTACATTACTATTTTGCATTGTGGCCACCCAGGAAATGATTATACAAAAAGAAGAGTGAGAGGGCTAGAACTCTGGCCTTCTATGTCAAAGGATATTGAGAGAATACTTTCATCTTCTTTTGTATGTAATAGTACTAAGGCACGTCAACAGAAAGAACCACTTCAGCTAAACAAGATTTCTGAACTACCTTGGTCAACATTTTCAAATGAAATGGTCAACATTACTTGATGTTAGTAGATTCTTATTCATATTGGTTCAAGATTGACCTACTTCCTAATCTACTGTCCAGTACTGTAATTACTAAGTTGAAGCATCATTTTATAGTCCATGGTAGTCTGCACAAAGTTATTTCTGACAATGTTACACAGTTTACAAGATAGCAGTTCAAGAGATTTACTGAAGAGTGGAACTTTATTCATGTTACAAGTAGCCCTGAGTATCCACAGTCAAATGGTTTGGCAGAACGTGCAGTTCAAATTGCAAAACAGTTATTAGAGAAGTCGAAATGAGACAGTAGTGATGTTTTTCTGAATCTCCTAAATCTCAGAAATATTTCTCGTGATAAACATCTTGGTTCACCTGCACAAAGGTTTTTGTCGAGACAAATGAGAACCACGCTACCAATTAGTAGCACTCAGTTGGTTCCATGTGCTAAGAACAACAAAGCAGTGAGAGATCAACTCATTTATTTATTTATTTTATTTATTTATTTATTCACATTTGTTTACCAGGAAAGTCCACTAGGTCAGGCTAGCCCATTTTCAGTGGAGGCCCGGGGAGAAAAGTTCTAGAGAACAAACACAGAGTACAAAACAAAACAAGCTCCAGGAAACATACAAAGCATACAAACCATAATAAAATTAAATGCATTTTACAAAACAAGTACCTTAAATATAAGAAGTACCTTAAACAAAAAAAGAGAATAAATTTACAGAAGATACAAAAACCTATTGGTGAAACAAAAAGAAAAATGTCATAATATAAAGTATTACTTAATAGAGAAATCTAGTATGTCATAAAAAGCATAATACAGAGGTGTTTGGAAGTAAATAATAACACACTGATAAACACTGAATCACAGGAATATTAATATATATGTTTATTTGATCAGGAAGTGGGAACATGGAAGTAATGTTAGTGTGAAGGCATAGAGGTAGGGATTAATGATGGCAAAGAGGTAAAGGAATGAGAAGTGGGGCAGGGATTAGTAAAGGTTAGTGGACAGTCAGGCAGCACAGGAAAAGGATGTTTGATATAGAAGAGGGAGACAGGGAAGTTGTGAGAGAAAGGTGAGGGAAAGATAAAGGAGGTAGTTTGGAAGAGTGGAGAATAGTGAGAGAAGGGTGGGGGAAGGAGGAAGGAGTTAAAAGATGAGAAGATGGGTTGTTAGATGAAGTATATTAATGGGAGTTTAAATGAAAGAAAGGATAATGTGAGTAAATGGGCTGGAAAAGTTAAGTTTAGGTTATGGCTGAGAAGGGAATTGAGCAGTTGTATATCAACATGGAAGAGAATTGATTATGCTGTGCACTTTTGAATTTAGAGGATTTTGGTTGAAAGCATAAAAATGCTGGAAGATTATTCCAAATTTTGGAGATTGTCCAGAATTTTCCTGCCAGTAGTTTGGATTTATGTACTTGGAGAAAGTATTGGTGTTCAGAGTGTAAGGAACAAACTGGAGTGTTCAAGGTAAAGAGGGAGCTGAGTGCTGGACAGTGCTGTGGTTTATATAAAAGTGTGTGAGAGGTTGTGAGCTGGATGAGGAGAAGGTAATGGGGGAGTTCAAGCCATTTTAGTTGCTTTAGGGCAATACAATGATGAATGGAGTGACGACTATTTGTAACAAATTTAGCAATTTTATTATAACAGGTTTCTAGTTTGAAAAGGTGTTTGTTCCATAGGTCCTATTATGATAAGTCCAGCAAACCACTCAATCCATTACGAGAAGGGGAGATAGTGAGACTGCAGATGTCCAAAGGTTTTGATCGGACTGGAGTCATGAAAAGTGTATGTCAAGAGCTGAGATCGTACATTGTAGAATCATAAAGAGTAGAATTTAGGTGGAATCAGAAACATTTAATACTAGTGTCCAAGCCTGTATTGCAGCATTTTGGCTGTGAAAAAGACTCTAGATCTGAGAGTGAGTTATCCAATGTTCCAGTTCCAGAAGACATTCCAGCAAATATTCCTGATCCAGAGAAGATTCCCGAGAGTCCTGAAACAGACCAATCATTGTCCCTGTTGCTGAACCCAGTCATAATTGCTATATCACTAGATCAGGTCGCATTTCCAGACCATGTTCGAGATACACAGCAACTTGGACATGAGCGTTGTGTTTATTTCTCAGTGTCTGTATAATTGCATGTCTTTTTCAGAAGTCATTTTATTGTGGGCAATTCATTAAAGAGGGAGGATGTAGATTAGTATGTATGTATGCCTTTAAGAAGCTTTGCCTGGGCTTGCACATATGTATAAATACTGAGCACGTGTGAGCCAGACTGCTGTTTTGTAGAGAGTTGTTAAGATATAAGCATACATGTATGTAATGTCTGTCAGTTAATCAGTTTGTTTATATTTTATGTTGCTGCTATCCATCCTGATGTGTTTCTGTATAATAAAGCATGTAAATGAACTACCCTGCCTGCTCATCTTGATCATAACATAGGGCAAGTGACAAAGGAATCCTTTATAAATGCCCCCTTCAATAGTGCCTAACTGTTTGGACCTAACAGAAAAGAAATGCTGAGCAGGAGAAAACAAGATGGTAAGACTCAGTCTGCTGTATGAATTTTTTTTCTCCACATCCTTTTCCAGGAATCAAAGTGGTGGGGAGAAAATGTGGTTCAAAAAAATCACAGGGTTTTCACCATGACACTCCTGGAGATAGACCTCTCTGAGCAGAGGTGGAGGAAATTCAAATGGACATTGCCCAAATGACAGAAGCAGACCACAGAATCATAGGTTTATAGGTTCATAGGTAGGTACTAGGCTATCGGCCCAAGGGCTTACGTAAGCCTAGCCAACAAGGTTCCCTGTGTTATGCCACCCAAGAAAGTTATTTTCCTGTGCCACTGTTGAACAGAGACACAGAAGTGATCCCCAGGGTGTATTTCCTATTTCCATCCACTCATCAAGATTTTTCTTGAAGCGTGCTGATAAAGAACTTTGTTTGACATAGATGGGTAGCCTGTTCCAGAGTATGGGAAGTCTCTGGGACAGGAATCTATCCCTCCAGCATGTCCTGTTTATTGTGATGACAAGGTTTAGGTCCCTAGAGCGTGTAGCTCGGAGGGATTGGGATTTCTTTAGATGTAGCATGTCCAATAGCTTTGGGTTTGACATAGCTTTATATGTTAGGCAGAGATCACCTCAGAGTAGGCCACAAAATCGAGGTTTCTGTGGCCTCTTCACTGAGAAACCTTACCAGCATCCCTGAACAGTTGCCCAATTGCTGCACTCTAAAGGCAGTTGGGAGATGGTTAATCTTACACCCTCTAGCTTGGCAAAACATAACATCCAATTCATGGGTGCTAAAGGGTAATCACCAGAGGCTATACCATATCCTTTTTGTCTTCTCTGAAGAAAAGATTGAAGATTCCCAATATGCCACCTAGTTTGATTTTGCAGTAACAGAAGTGTTAAACTTGCTTAAAAAAAACAGGCATCCTGAAGGTTCTCCCAAAGCAGTTGGAATCTGGAGTCTATTTCAGGTTCTTGTTTAGTTCCAAAGAAGACAGGTGACCTCATACCAGTTTTAGATATCATCCCATTCAATAAGTATGTCAAGCAGACAAAATTCTGGATTGTCACTGTGCAATCTATTCTGCCTCTGTTAAGGAAGGATGATTGGATGTACTTTGCAGATCTCAGGGCCACCTACTACTGCATTAGGATTTGAAGGAAATCCAGGAAATTCCTCTGTTTCTGGCTGAGAGCTAATCACTATCAATTCAGAGCACTGTCTTTCAGTCTCACCACAGCCACCTGGGTGTTTACCAAGATTATGACAGTGGCAGCAGTTCATCTATATCTGCAGGGGATCCAAGTCTTCCCATGCTTAGATTGGCTCCTAACTGCTACCTCCAAGCATTTACTATTGTAACACCAGACTTTCCTTCTCATTCTTACAAACCATTTTTGAATAACCATCAACTACATGAAGAGCAAACTGCTACCCACACAACAAACAGAATTTATAGGATGTCAGATAGAAACAGTTCAACAAATTAAAACTCGCCATTACAAGGATCTAGTCATTAGACTCATTACTCTTCAAATGATTCAGCATCCTTTTCCACAGGCAAGACTGATTCTCTGTCTGTTAGGCCTGATGGCCTCTACTGTTACGTTAGTCCCATTAGCAAGGTACTACATGAGGGTAGTATCCATCCAGTGGTGACAGAGCATTCACCCCTACACACCAGAATCCATCTCACTCAAGTATGCAGAAAACATATAAGTTAGTGGCTAAATTCTCCATCAGTGGTAGAGGGAAAACCCTTCTGCCCAGATGTCCTCCAAGCCACAGTAATTATGGACACTTCTTTCCTAGGTTGGGAGAGGCACTTCAATTGGAAGACAGTTCAAGGAACTTGGTCAACAGTGGAGACTGAACTTCACACCAATGTCTTGGAGATAGGAGCAGTCATCCTAGCACTTCAGGCCTTTCAGGACTTCCTGCCCAAGGATGGTATTTCCATTCAGTGAGACAATATGTCAGTGGTATGGTACATTAACAATCAAGGTGGAACTGATTCATATTCTGTTTGCCAGGAAGCCATGTGAGTCAGGCAATAGATGATATTTTCCCCTCACTTTCTGGTAGTATTGCACATTCATGGGATGTTGAATATACTAGTGCACAAGCTCCGCAGGTCTGTTCTATTACATCATGAGTGGGCTTTCCAATGAATAGTGGCAACAGAGATCTTCAGCCACTGGGAACAACCTTGCTGTGACCTCTTTGCTTCCTACCTAAACAGCAAATGCAGTGGTTACTTTACCCTCATCCCTCCACAGGGACAATCCCCAAGAGATGCTTTAATCAACATTTGGACTGTCAGGTTTCCTATATGCCTTTCCACAGAGACTTCTCCTAGCAAAACTGATTCAGAAAGCTACAAGGTGCAAAATCAAGGTGATCCTCCTTGCCCCATTCTGGGTCCATCAGGTTTGTTTCCCCTTCCTTTGGCCTCACTTACTGTATCCTCCATGGGTGCTGGATTTCATCCTGGATCAATTGACTCACCCATCAGGGATGCTTCTACAGGACCTTCAGACTCTAAAATTAACTGCATGGTTTCCTCAGTTTAAACAATACCCAGATATGCTAGCTTTTCTCACCAGTGGTCCATATTATATCTTCTTCTCAAAAGAACTCAATAAAAAGGACTTATAAGAGCAAATGGAAAAAAATTCTATTTGGGCATCCTTAAATGGTGTGGACCCTTTCCCAGCACCTCTTCGGAATGTTTCCAGCAAGGTTCTAGTTACTCTACTATAAAAGTTCAGATGGCTGTCATTTCACATTTTCACATAGATCATAATGATTCATCTGTTGGTTCAATTAGATTAGCTAAAGCTGTTCTCAAAGGAACTTTATTGTTATGACCTTCTGTTTGAGATTGAGCAAGCGCTCTCATGCAAACCCCCCTTTATCATATTCCACAAAGTATGAGTTTCAGTGTAAACAAATTCTTTCTTTCTTCCAAAGATGGCATCTGAAATAAATTCAAATCAACACATTGACTTACTTTTTTTCCCAAATTTTCTTTCCAAAGGTGAAGAAATCCTTCATACATTAGATGTCCACAAATAATTCAGATTTTACTTACATAGTACCAAAGACAGTAGGAAAGTAGGAAAAATTAAGAACTGAAAAGTTTAAAGGTTACACAGCTTTTTACTGTTATTTGCCCTTTGTGTGACCAACTAACCCTATAACGCTCCGCTGGGAACCGCAGCACTAGCCAAAGCTTCCTCTAGATTGCCCCTCTGATAGAGTATAGCTTTATTTTTCCCAGACACCAGCACTTAGGTAGCTGAATACTACTTATTGCAAGGAAGCTGGTAACTCAGATAAATCAAAATACCTTGCATTTACCCTTTGTATGTTGACCAGGCTCACTGATTGACTCCGCAGAACCGCGATCAGTGTTAGATATGCTCTATCTTAGAATTGAGTTGTATGGAACAGGAGGGGTTAGCAAAGGGGTTCGGACTTAGGGTGTGTGCCTGTTAACTATTTGACTTTAGTAGCAGAACTGAGATTAGTACAGATAACTATGGTTTAAGGTACACGTACATTGGCCAGTCCTGTTAAACAGTTCCTAGTTGTTAAGCTGCATGTATGTATGTATGTATGGATTGCTACTGCTGTATTGTGTTGTATAACTTGGTTCCTTATAAGAATAAGAAAGGTCTGCTGCATTTGCTTTATTTATTGTGCCTAACTGTGTTAGTCACTATTACTGCATTGAAGGTTTCAGTAACTATCTTTTTTATTGTTATCCCTAAACACCCTTTCTCCTTGTTTCTTTTTTCCAGGTATCACTAAAGCCTTTCACCCTACCTAGCCCACCCCTTAAGGAAAATGCTAGGGACTTCTGTGGACACAAGACCGTTGCGACTGATTTACAGTGTTTTTTTTTCCATCTAAGAACTGAAAAGTATAAAGGTTACACAACTTTATACTGTTATTTGCCCTTTGTGTGACCAACTAACCCTATAACGCTCTGCTGGGAACTGCAGTACTAGCCAAAGCTTCCTCTAGATTACCCCTCTGATAGAGTATAGCTTCATTTTTCCCAGACACCAGAACTTAGGTAGCTGAATACTACTTATTGCAAGGAAGCTGGTAACTTAGATAAATCAAAATACCTTGCATTTACCCTTTGTATGTTGACCGGGCTCACTGATTCACTCCGCAGAACTGCGGTCAGTGTTAGATATGCACTCTATCTCCTGATTACGCATATCAATTAATCCTGTGTTACCCATAGTCACCTGGTTCTTGGAAGCGGTGTTTCATAATCTCTGAATCCCTTGCGCCATTTTCCCCATAACCATTCATTTGCTTGTGCTCGTGGACCCCTTGGCAGCGGTAAGGACTCTGTTGTTTCACTCAAACCTCAGAACTGGTGTTTATCTTAACAGCTATACTGCTGTTCTTAATCAGTATCTACCTAATGCTTAACTGTGCAGTTCTGTAATTATTTCTCGCTCACGCTACTTACTGGGTAAACATTCACATAACTGCTGTTTCTATTGAATATTTGTTCTGTGTAACTCTATAGTGGGAGAGTGTGTATTAAGACATACAGGACTAATGCTTTCTTTATGTTAAATGGTAAATAGCATTTTTGCTAACTGCCCTAAGGCATAGACAGGATAGCGCTGTAGATAGTTATTCTGCCCGACATACAGGAATATCTCTGGAACTGTTGTGAAACCGAGGGACAGTAATCTAAAATCTTTTTTTCTCACATATCCACTCAACCATGTGTTTTGAGAAGCATGGCCTAATACTATTTATTGGATGTCAAATAACTTGGCTATAGTTGTTAACTTCAGATATTGCTCTTATCTACTTTTTCATGTAAGTGTGCATTTTGAGCTTGGCTTGCCTGTATAAATTATAATACCCAAGCAACCAAACTGATTGAAAAAGAGTGGGAGATTGAGCGTATTACACTTGCAAATGCTCTATCTTAGAACTGAGTTGTATGGAACAGGAGGTGTTAGCAAAGGGGTTCAGACTTAGGGTGTGCGCCTGTTAACTATTTGACTTTAGTACCAGAACTGAGATTAGTACAGATAACTATGGTTTAAGGTGCACGTACATTGGCCAGTCCTGTTAAACAGTCCCTAGTGGTTAAGCTGCATGTATGTATGTATGGATTGCTACTGCTGTATTGTGTTGTATAACTTGGTTCCTTATAAGAATAAGAAAGGTCTGCTGTATTTGCTTTATTTATTGTGCCTAACTGTGTTAGTCACTATTACTGCATTGAAGGTTTCAGTAGCTGTCTTCTTTATTGTTATCCCTAAACACCTTTTCTCCTTGTTTCTTTTTTCCAGGTAACACTAAAGCCTTTCACCCTACCTAGCCCACCCCTTAAGGAAAATGCTAGGGACTTTTGTGGACATAATTAAGACCTCTGCAGCTGATTTACAGTGTTTTTTTATCTAAGAACTGAAAAGTTTAAAGGTTACACAACTTTGTACTGTTATTTGCCCTTTGTGTGACCAACTAACCCTATAACGCTCCACTAGCAACTGCAGCACTAGCCAAAGCTTCCTCTAGATTACTCCTCTGATAGAGTATAGCTTTATTTTTCCCAGACACAAGAACTTAGGTAGCTGAATACTACTTATTGCAAGGAAACTGGTTACTTAGATAAATCAAAATACCTTGCATATAACCTTTGTATGTTGACCGGGCTTACTGATTGACTCCGCAGAACCATGGTCGGTGTTTGACCCCACTCCATTCACCTATGACTCACTCCGCTCCCCTACCCTACCCCCAAATTTCACCCACCCCCAGTACGCTTACCCTTATACCTCGATTAGCCACATCCCATCCCTGCATTTCCAATCACATATTATTACTCATTAGACTAGTACCACGTATCCAATTTGTCCCTGCTACTCACTACAGGGCTACCATACTACCTGAAACCTCTCTCCTAACTTTCTCTTTACAAATTACTACCACCCTTTTAGAAACATAATCCTTTTTTCCTCTTACAATACCCATAGTACGCATGTTTAGACACACTAAACTATTACCCTTATATGAACTCTTACTTTTCTATCTATATCCTATATCCTAACCACCTATGAACACCTCACCTATACTACATGTTACCACCCCATTAAACAAACTTCATTACCAATTGAAGCAACCACCCTTGACCACATAAACATAACACCTACATCCATCTACCTACTACCTTGGTACCGTAGACTAACCCACATTACCCATCCCTAAGCTAGAAAAGCATCTAACATACTCCGTAAATTCCTTCAGCTCACACACAGACTTAAACAACACCTGTTGCTACATGGTGACATACACCCCAACCCTGGCCCTAACAACAAAGACACCACAGACCCCCTTAGATCACATCCCTCCGCTTCATCCACCCCCATGAGAACTCCTAGCTCACTTTATATAGCCCATCTTAACATACAGAGCTTAAACAATAAAATTGCCAGCCTTCATGCTCTCTTAGAAGTTCATTCATTCGATATGCTATGCCTAACACAAACTTGGCTCAAACCGACAACCCAAGACAATGAAATCACCCCACCAGGATACAACATCTTGAGATCAGATCGCAAAACCAAAAAGGGTAGAGGTGTAGCAATACTGTACAAATCAGGGTTAATAGTTACTTCAGTAGATGCACATCTACCTTTATCCAGTAACGAAATCCTTATTTCTAAACTCCAGATCAATGCCTCCAAATCCATCTACATAATATGCTCCTAACTTCCTCCTGGTAATAACAGTAACACCCTTGGAAATATCCTTAGCTGGCTTTCTACTTCCTTCCCTCAAGAAACCATAGTCCTGGGCAACTTTAGTATAGATTGGAAAAACTGTACTTCAGCCAACCCTACCATTCACATCAGCCTATATGGTTTCTCCCAAACTATTACCACCACTATCAGAATCCATAAACCTAATAATAAAGAAAACACCTTAGACTGGATTCTGATAAATAGTCATCCCCTTGCATATAAAGCAGGTACCCTTCCTGATGACATCAGTGATCACTCACTGACCTATATAATTAGGCAAAAAATCAATATTCCCAACCCAACCTTATGTACAACAACCCGGACTAACAGAAATTTTAACCTAGAAAGCTTCCAAACTGAACTTAAGGCATGCAACTGGACACCCCTAAAACACCTCCAACTAGAGGAAGCAGTGTTATACTTCAACACCAAATTCCTACAAATCCTGGACTACCATGTCCCTATTTGCTCAATCAGAAATAGGACTAAAACTGCTCCATGGCTAACAAAAGACACTAAGTACAAAATCCTACAGAGAAACAAAACCTGGGCCAAATGGAGATCTTCAAAAAACCCAACAAACCATCAAACATTTAGACAGATGAGAAATGCTACTAAAAGATGAATACTTCTTGACAAAAAAAAAACTACTATTCTCAACTTCAAATACTCACCAAAATAAACCTCAAATGTTCTGGACAGGAATCAATAGACTCCTCCAGCCAGGACACTCCAAAACACCAACCCCATCTGGCACCACCCATGACAATCCCAGACTTATTGCAAATGCCTTTAATACTTTCTTTACCAAAGCTGTACAATCTCTAGCTAATTCCCTCCCCCTGTCAGCACAAACCTGACTTCCACCACAACTAGCTTACCTCCCTCATTTCATTTACAACCTGTCCCAACATCCCTCATCTGCACCCTACTTCATAAACTCAAACCGTGCACCCCCTCAGCTGATCATCTTCCAGCTGAATATCTGCAACTAGCTGCCAAAGTTATAGCATATCTCATTTCCATCCTAATTAACAGAACCATTACAGAAGGAACCATCCCTTCTGTCTGGAAAATTTCCAATATTATCCCAATACACAAGGGTGGTAACTCAGCAGAACTATCAAACTATCGCCCAATAGCCTTACTCTCTCCTTTAGCAAAAATCATGGAAAAATGCATCCACAGACAACTACTAGATCACCTTCTCCAAAATAATTTACTAGCTAGCTGTCAGCACGGCTTTAGACTATTCCACAGCACCACCACAGCCCTCTTATCCTTCTCTGACTGTATCAACAACAATCGTAATAACAATACTCTAACCTCAACACCATTTATTGTCCTCTCAGAAGTCTTCGACATGGTTAACCATCAGCTACTTTTAAACTTACTTAAATCCCTCTACCTTGACACACAAGCACTACTTTGGTTTAAGTCCTACCTAGAAAGTAGGCAACAGGCTATGCTCTGGGACAACAATCTATCCACAAATCTCCCTGTTACCCTTGGCATCCCTCAAGTATCTATTCTCAGCCCTCTCCTATTCTCAATATTTATCAACGATCTTAATGAAAATATTCCTCAAGCTACCTGCATACAATATGCAGATGACTTGACATTGATATGCTCTGCTACTTCTGTACCCGAGCTCCACTCTCTTACCCAAAAAGTATTTATTAAAGTGGAAAACTGGTTCCTACAGCACTGCCTTCTCCTGAACCCCCAAAAAACAAAACTATTACTCTTCACTCCAACACAAAAGTCACCCCTAATAAACTTCATAATTTCTTCAAATAATGGTACAGTCATATCTCCTGACCCAACCATAAAACTCTTAGGAGTTACAATTGACCACAACCTAAACTTTGACACACACATTAACTCTACAATAAAAACAGTAAATAGAAAACTAGGCTCCTTCTATAGGATTAAATCCTTCCTTACTCCAATAGCTAGAACTACTATTGTCCACACCAATCTTATCTCTACCCTCCTCTATGCCTCACCCATTTATACAAATCTATCGAAAACTAACCTCAACAAACTGACAACCTCCTATAACAATATTGCCAGATTTGCCACAGGCTCCCCATTTCGAACACACCATTGTCACAATTTAAAACAGCTAGGTTGGCTGGAACTTTATAATCAGCTTCAGTTTCAACAACTTATTATTGCCCACAAGATCCTTCATCATCCTAGCAATACTCCAATACTCACTAGCCGTATCACCCCCTACAAAAATCTTACAACCCTACGCTCTGCAACAAAGTCCCTAATAGCCATTCATAAATCCAACAATAAGGCAGGAGACTCATGGTTTTCCTACACCATGGGGAAAACTTGGAACTTGCTTCCTAGTGAACTCTCAACTCTTCCCTCAACATTACTTTTCAAAAAGCAACTTAAAGTTTACCTTAATTCTCACTGGCTATACTCTCACACTAACCCAGACTAATTCCTTTCCTGCTATGTTCACTGCATGCTTATCTCACTACTGCTGTATTCAGTTTACCTTGCTTCATGAACCTCAGAAAATATAATCTGTAAGCTACTGAAGTCTATCTTGATTTAGTCTTTACAGGGAAGCTCTACACAGTATAAACTCACTTAGCAAGCTATAAACTGTATAGACATATCCCTACAAACATCTACTTGTTTCTTTCTTTAAACTTGTTAATAACCTCAGTACAATGCTATATGTAACCACTTCCAGCCCTGGTCTTACTATTTATTGTACAGTACAGTACTGTATGTAACAATTTGCATCTCTGGTCTTACTATCAATTGTATGAATGTTGCTATTTTCTCTTTATTGTAGCTTATCTCCCTGGGCCTCTACTGAAAATGGACATATACCCAGCTAGACTAGCCTGGTCAACAAATGTAAAATAAATAAATAAAATAAACCAAACCAGCTATTTGCTTCTTTTTTCATAATAAAAGTAGGACAAATGGTGACCAAGGTTACACTGTCTAAATGGCTGGCATATTGTATTTCCTTTGTTTATAAAATACAAGGCTTGCCTTTACATTCAAAAGCTATGACTCACTCCACCTGGACAGCATTTGCAAAAAGTGTTCCTATCAGTGACGTCTGCACAGCAACAAGTTGGTCAACAGTTCACCCTTTTGTGTTTCATTATAAACTGGTTGTGCAATCCAGACCTCATGCATTTTTTGACTCTGTCTTTCTCAAGAATGTCCTTTCTTGAGTCCACCTAGGTCTGTTTCAGGCAGCTTGAGAATCTTTCCAAATACTGAATTGATTGAAAACGGACAACATTGGATACAAAAGCTATATACCATAGAATGTATTTTATTTTGTTTTTTTATTTTACATTTGTTAACTGGGTAAGTCCAGCTGAGCATTTAGCCTGTTTTCAGTGGAGACCCGAGGAGAAAAGCTCCACAGTCAGTATTAACATTTTACATACAAAATATCCTGGAGTGGGTTTAGGAATTTGGCAATTAAATTCATATCCTCACACAAACGTTTCATAGGTAACATAAATAAACAAATGTGCTATCAGAAATATTGGAATCTCTCATATGGCATTATTTTAAAAGATTAGCTTCTGGTCAGATGGAAACATTTAGTTGATGTGGACTACAGATTATCTATAGTGCCTTCATCCAGGCATTTGATCTGCCAAATACTTTCCCTCCTTCCAAACTAATAACCAAATCTCCGTGGATATGAATGAGCTCCTTATTTAAATGGTAGTAGCACTGTTTGTTTTTGTTGTATATTTGTAAATTTGTATATATGTTTATAGATGTTATTAAGAGAGTTATATAGATTATGTGCTTAGTATGGAAATCATACATGTGTTATATTAAGTACATTGCATACTGGAATAGTTATTCTCTGATACTCTATGTTGAAAACAATAAAATGCTATAATACTATTTAAAAAAAAAACATTTACATACAATTAATAAGACATTTTCAACTGAAAATTTTTAACAAGATAACTATTGCAGTAAATCATAACAGTTAAACAATTTAGTACACTGTCCGACATTGTACAGTAAAAAACATTTCTAATAAAGCATCCAATTGAAGAATTGTACAGTAAAAGACATTTATAATAAGTCATACAGAAAGCAGTTTTGTATAATGACAAAGGTCATATTGCAAAAAAAAAAAAAACTGTGGTTTAGAGTGATGAAAGGAAGTATAGTATTCATAATTCCTAACTGGTTATTAGTTACAGAAGGAGTAGACAAGGGATGAAGTGGATTAATTATAGAGATGGAGGGATAAGTGATTATTTAGCTAGGCAGTAGAGGGAGGAGGGAAACAGATGCTATGATAGGGTAGTTTCAGGGAGGATGACTACAGTGGCAGGACCATTTGTTTGTTAGGTATCTCTGAGTGGTTAGTTTGAAATGCCTGGTTTGGTTGAGTGACCTAATTTCTTGGGGTAGTTGGTTCCACGTTGTAGCAGGGTTATAGTTATAGAGTAGGCACCCTATTTTGGTTTTAGGTTTATAGATCTGTAGGAAGTCCTGGTCTGAGTAATGTAGTGTCCTAGTTGGGTAATATTTAGATATAATGGATAGAAGGCTAGGGCAGAAAGATGGCAGAAAGAGGATGGAGTAGATAATTTGCAGTTGATGTAGTAGCAGCATATGAGGGAATTCAAGCCAGTCCAGTTGTTTAAGAGACAGGCAATGGTGTGATTTGTAAGTTTGGTTTGCTGAAAATCTAGCAACCTTGTTATATGTAGTTTCAAGTTTAGTTAAGAGTGTGGTGTTAAGATTTGTGAATAATTGACAGCTATATAAAAGTGTGGGAAGAAGAAATGCATGGGAGAGAGTTATTCTGGCTGTATTGGTTAAATGTCTTTTGTTACGGGATAGGAGACCATAGATCTGTGTTGTCTCATTTTCATCCTGCTCAACATCCCTCCCTCCTTTCCCCTTCCAAATTGACATTTTATATTGTCTGGGGCTCAGATAGGCCTAGAAGAAGACCCTGCCCGTTTGCTACATGTCACCTTTCCTAAGTGAGGAATGCTTTTGGATCTCTTTTCCATTCCATAATATTTTGTATATAGAATTAGAATAATCAGCAAACTCAATCTGAGGTAAATCAGCTAGAAGGAGAGAATTGAGTGTAGGGGAGGAGTCAAAGCTCTTAGATCCAATACTTTGGCATAGAGTGCTGAGGTCAGATACAGTGGGATCCAACAATCCAAAAACTGAATCAGATGAAACTGAGACAACACAGATCGTAAGTACAGAACTTTTGTTTATTCATCTCTCCCTTTGTGAGCTAACAATGACATGTTTCTACTTGCTCTAGTCAAAGCACATACTGTTTTTGTTGCTTTTTTGTACTACTACATGCCGATTCTACCAAATTGCTAGTAACAGGATTGGACTTAATCTGTCATTCCTTTATTTTTTTTCATTTTCATTAATCACTTCAGTGGTGGTTATTGATTTGGCTGTGCTCTGCATAGACAACCATTTTGTTTTTATTGCATGCAATAGATCTAGCCAGGTTTTGGATTTGGTTGCAAGGGGGGGGGTGTACCAGTACTGTGGCATGTCTTCAAGGAACCTAAGGAGTGGAAGCACCTACCCAGCATTGTAAGGCTGTCCAATATATTACTCCCAAAATGAGGAAAGGATCCTATGAAATTTACCACACTGCATCATTGTTCCCCTTGGACAGTACACTTTATACCAAAATACTAACTTTTCCTCAATAAGGGGATTCAGGCTATGTATAATAAAGGAAGATAAACAGCAAGGGTTCATTTAAAGCACAATGAGGAGCAGACCTTCTAAGATTATAGCTTAAAATACTATGAATGAGTGACAATACTTCTGACATAAGTGATACAATAATGTTATAGTTTTCAAAACTGAAAGAACAATTCTACAAGTACCAGCTCTTCTGAGAAGATGCAGATGGAGTCAAATTCTTTCTAGTGCTTGTATTAATTTTTAATAATCCACATATTCCACACAAGAACTTCATCAGAATCTAACAAGCAACTCAAACATACTGTTTAAAGATGGAGACAAAACGGTCATGTGGTATGCAAACAACCAATAAATGCCTGTCCTTAGGTAATAGTAGGTTAAAAAAAGTGCCTGAACCAAAATATTTTGCATCAGATTTAAGACAGACTAGATACTATTTAAAACTTTTGTGCTGACAAAAAACTTTAGTATTAATGTAATCATTGTGTCCAGGGTATTTGTCAGTTATTAACCTGATCTGGTTTAGATATGCCTGCCCATCATTAGTTGTGCTGGACTCATTCCAGTTATATGATGAAGTGGTGTCCTGTAGGAAGTTAGAATTAAGTACTAATCTGATTGGGTAAGAATTTTAATAGTTGTTTTTATTGTCTCTGAGCATCACTGTTTGCTTGCAGGTAATGCAGACTTGATATTGTATGGACGCTCATACTGCTATGCAAACTGTTGAAATTCCAAGGATAAAAAAGGGGTTTGATTGTCAGTGACAATTTACATAGAAGTCCTCATCTGGAAAACATTGTCTTAAACTGAGATCTGACTCAAAAACTAGCTGTTGTGGAAAGGATGGCTATTTTATTGTCTCTTCAATAAAATGTATTCTACTACTGGACTGTAGCTTTTCCCATTATGTTCACAAAGTTCTACTGCTATTATTTGATATTGCCAGTCATGGAGTCTGTCCTTTGAGTGAGTCTATGTTCGCTACAGAATGGGCACTTAGATACAAGCTTGGTTATGTCAGCATTAATATTTGCGACCCCCCCCAACATACACATGTATTTGCTCTGCCTGCAATTGACTGACACTGGGAGGGGAGCATGGCTCACTCAAATCAAAATGGGCACTTAAATTAATGTTCTTACATACCCAGACAATAAAAACAAGTTTTATTATTCCCTAGTGTCAAAATGCTCCATCAACTGACAAAGTATTGCCAAAGGTAGAGCACTGACTGATGGAAAGCTGAAGATTCTGTTTGACAAGATGGACCTGTGGCATTTGAAATGGAGGTCTATCACTTTTTTGGTAGACAGCAGCAAGGTGAGATAGAATGTGTTGTTTCAGAACTGGAGAACCTCAAGTGAGCAGTTAGTCTGAGTGCCACAAGGCTTGGTCTTGGGATCCATACTTTTTTTTAGCATTGTTATTAATTTTCACTTATACTGATAACATACTTGTTATTCAGTATGCTGATAATGCTTCACTGATAACCACAGCTAAGTCTCTGTAAGAACTTCAAGAAAAGAGGCAAAAAGCTTTTCTTCCATAGAAAACTGGCTCAGCACTTCTTGCGTCCTGCTGAGCCCTAAAAATAGAAGTTATTGCTTTTCACACCAACGTCTGTATCCTATATAAAAATAACTTATCCATCAGCTCATCAAATAACATTCCTATCAAACTTCTTTCCTACATAAAGCTACTTGGTGCTATTATATATAATCACATCAAGTTTGATATTCAAATTCAACAAACTAGCAAGAAAACCCATAATAAAAACTGGACTCCTATATTGCAGTAAACACTTTTTAACTAACAATGACAAAAACAATAACCTTTACATAACTCTTACCTTCATTACTATACACCACTCCTTCTACACCAACCATCAGCAATCTCTATCAACTAAAACTGAGCAATGCTATAACTATATAGCTAAATTCACCACTAACCAAATCTGCTAAATCCTACATCTGCCTAGATTTTAAACAGTAACACTAGCTAGAAATTCCACACTGTTTCATTATAACCCAGTTAGCAAGTGTTCATAATATGATCTATATATCCCAAAACTGTCCTGCACTCCCAGACTCAGTAGAACCTTATAATCTTGCACTATTAGAACTCTTACTGTACAAGTCCCTGTTTATCCCTTCCACCACCAGACAACAAACCAAGCTATCCAGATTCAAACCTTGATAAAACACCACTTTAAAAACACTTGACTCTGCTCTTATATCTCCCCAGGCTATACTACGCTGGCCTTTGCACACATACTTTACCCCTATACCCCAATAAAGCAAATCTTCAGTGTAAATTCTATCCATTGGCCCTTAGTGCCACTTCTATTGTATCTACCTAGCCCTTGACAAGGTTTTTCCTTCTAGCAAAATTCCAGCTCAAGTTCACTACCTGTAATATCTACCTTCATTACATATTTTATTTTTCTACATCTCTTACCAAATATATACATTACTCACCTTCCATCCTGCTTTCTACTGTTATTATCTCCTCTCTCTTTTCTACTCGTATTCCTCAGAGCTGCTCTTGGTTTGGCTACTTTGCCTGATATTTACAGTTTACAGCATCTAAAACCTTCTGCTGCTAAAAGAATTAATATGTGTCATTTTGCACTACTGCTTATTATTTTTAATGTATTTCATAAAAATTCTGTATTATTTGTTAAATTTCTCCCAATGTAGTAGAGTTACAAAGCTGAACTGTTTCAACTGCTGTAGTACTTAATTACATTCTGGAATCTAGATTGTGCGGTTTCCCTGCACTTGAGCTCTAAAGGCAGCATGTTTTCATTGAGCATTTTCTTTGGCAGCAGTGTTCTGTAGTAAACCTATCTGACTGGGAGATGCTGGCTGAAAGCTTATTATGTGTTTTCCTGATTGAGCTGTAAGCCTTGTTGTTGTAAAGCTTGTTTTTCTGGTTCTGTATAACAGAGTATTTGCAGAAGACTGCTCTTCTCACAGTGGCAGTTAGGAGTACCGTGTATAGACACAAATGCTTTCAAGTTAAAAATTTCCCTTTGAATAACTATCCCTGCGACATTCCCCAGTCCCCCCTGCTACTCTAGGAACATCTGAGTTGTGCACAGATCAGCATCTCCTTGCTGGATAACTGCAGTTCACAATAACACCCATTCTTAATTCATGTGTTATCATCACAGTCCAGTCAAATCTACCCTCTCTTCTCCCTGGTTAAAACCCATAGTGAAACACCTGAAACCATGGATAGGTACTTTTCTGCTATCTCTGTGGCCAACCTGGCGGACATGGGCATCCTGAGGCAATGTAACAATTGTCCCATGTTTACTGATAACCACTTAATCCTGAAACAAACAGACACACTATGTGAGAAATGTAGTTACACTATGAAAGTTGAGACATGATTCCCACATACTGACAAATCAAATAACAAACAAGTTGCCAGCACATGCAGATCATTTACCTCACTAAATAAGGTCTCGACACATAAACCCAAATATGTGGATGTACTCACAAGTAACTTACCAAAACCTTAAAGGCCTCTCGTATGGTGCCATCAGAAACCACATGCAAACAAAACCAAGTCAACACCAACCACTACACATAAAAATACACATCACAGTGTCTCCACAAGCAAGCTTCTAAAGTGAAACACCACTCATTCAAATATCAGTCATAGGAGACCCCATTGTGAGACACACAGACACCATCCTCACCAGGCTGGACAAAGAGGTGTTACAGCCAGTTACCTCTCACGGGCCAGGATTTGCCAGACCATGTATGCATTCAGGTCAGTCAACCACAAGAACTAATATGACTCAGTCATGTCCTGAGGCATACCTTCCTGGACTATATGAAGGGAGAGACACATGATGTACCTCTCTGAATTTGTGTTGCTGGTGGGTATGAGCCTCAAGTTGAGAAGCATTCTATCCTCATCAAGAATGACACCACAATACAAACAGAAAATGACTGACCTTAATAATTGGCTTAGCTACTGGTTTCATTCCAGGGGGATCCAGTATTTGTTTGCCTGAGACAACATGATCCAGCAGACCATGCTGCTTTGCCAGGGATGGTCTGCATCTGTTACCACTAGGACACTGAATAGTGATCAAGTCATTAGCCACCTCCATATAGCCTTTTTTTAGGCAGTGCCAAACCAACAGACCTACCAATGTAAACATTTTTCTAATGCCAAGCTGAAGGTACTACTGCTCTGTGGTAGGAGTCTTAACAAGTAACTGTGCTCCCTGGAGAATGTTGATGTTTATGCAGTTACAGAGACATGGTTCAAAGGGATGGAAAGCACCCCGGCAGTGCTAACCACAATGCCTATCGCACATTCAGATCAATGTCTGAAAAGTGACAAGAAATGAAATGAAATGTTGCTTCCATTTACATAAAAAAAAAAAAGCACACCTCAAGATTGGCCAAGCAGGATGACTCGCTTGAGCTACTCCATGTCCAGCTGACCATAGGAATAAATCTCCCACCGTTGTCTTCATTAGCTACAGGCCTTCAACCATGAACCATGAAAACCACTCTAAATACCTGAAGTTACTAGAATCACTACCCATTTAGCCCAACAATCTACTCATGTGTGATTTTAACTTCCCCTTCATAAACTGGGAAACATACATGGCCACTAACATGCAGGTTCAAAAATTGCTGGACTTTGTCAGTGCAAATACTCTGGAACAACTTATCTGCACTCCCAAAAGGAGCTCAATTATCCATGACAGAGTACTCACAAACATGGGGGAGCATTGCACTCCCCAGCATAATGTCCATATTGGTAAGATCAGATCATAACTCAGTCGCTTTTGAAATAAATGTAACAGTAGGACACCCATCAAACCCTTAATCCCTAAAGAATTTTTCCAAGGCAAATTACTTTTTATTGAGTGATAGCATAGGTAATTGTAATGCTCCCCCAAGCTAGGAAACATGGTGGACTATGCAGAAGTATACACCAAATGCCCTGTACAAACACATGAATAACTGCATAAAAATGACAGCACCTGACTGAACTAGACCCAGGTCTAGCCGGAAAAACAAGTCACCTTGATGGACCCCTGGCATAAATAGACTACACAACAGAAGGAAGAAATTCCTGGCTAGAAGCAAGAGGGAGGGAGCACAACAGAGGAAAGACTCCTTCATTTGTCTCAACAGGTCAGGCCAGGTCTTCAAAAGCTAAATATGAAAATAAAATAGCCTTCAAAGCAAAGGGTTGCCACAAAGCATTTTTTAGTTATGTCCAAAGTCTTAAGGCAAACACTCAACAGTGTACTGAGTTGGCTGTAAATAGTACTTCCTGTACTCAGCCAGAAGAAATAGCAAACCTGGTGGATATTAAATTCAGCTCAAATTTCACCCCCTCATCACCTTCAGTCTCTCCTTGATGAAATACCCCCTACCATCCCTTTGCCTGTTATCACAAAAGAACATGTCATCACTGTACTATCTAAAGCCAGAAACATGGCATCTATGGCCCCTGAAAGAATTCTTGGGTGCTTAAAATCATAGGATCATAGGAAATTATTAGGCTATTGACCCAGAGGTCATTTCAAACTTAGCCATTTCATCCCAATGTAATGCCATAGAAATGCTAGTCAATACCCAAGATTGCATTCACTAATGGCTGCACATATTCAGGGTTGTGGACACTAACTCTATTAAGAATTTACAGTGCCCCATCCACTTGCCCAGGTTCCTCTTGAACAGTGTCATAGAGGTGTTCTGCTTCACATGAGTAGGTAGCCTATTCCAAAGAAGTGACAGTCGCTGGGAGACAAATCTGTCTCTCCAGCACATCCTATTTAAGTCACAGGCCATATTTACAACTCTGGAAAGGGTAGCTCTAGTCCCTTCTGATTTACAGATATGTAGCAAGTTCATTAGGTTTGGGTCTGAGATTGTTTTGAAAGCCAGCCATAAGTCTCCCCTAAAAAGTCTATACGATAAAGAATATAGTGACAGGGACTTTAGTCAGTCTCTGTAAAGCACATGCTTAAGTCCCTTGATTTTCTTTGTTAGAAACCTCTCAGATCTCTCCGATTGTTGTAGGTGCTTTGTACGGTATATGCCAAACGGGGTGTTATACTCAATTATGGGCCAGATTAGTGCAGAGTATGGAGGGGTTATAACCTGTTTTTCTCTTGAAGTGATGCCTTTGCTAATCAAGTGCTATGTTAAAAGCCTTCCTTACTACAGTAGACACATGGTTGTCGAAGTTAAGGTCATAGTCATCTTGTGATCCCAGGTCCCTTACCACTTTGTGGGTATTTAGAGTATTGTTGTTGATTTGATGGTATGGAGGGGCATTGTTTGTGTCAGAGGAAATTATGAGGAATTTCTTTGCATTCAATTTGAGACCGTGACTAAGATAGCAATTGTTGGTCTGTGTAAGACCCTCCTGGGGTATACTGATATCATTTGGGGATTCCATAATTGCAACCAGTTTGCAGTCATCTGCAATCTTGGTCAGCAACAACCCTATAGTTTTGACCTGAACTTCTGAGAAGTATATGCCAAACAGTAGAGGGCCCAGCACTGACCCCTGTGGAACCCCACTGGTAACAGGTCTGTTGGTTGATCTGAAGTCACCCATTTTAATAGTGTTTGCCTGATTTTTGAGTCAGTTGGCAACCCATCTTACAGCAAATGGGGTTGCATTTGTTTTGCTAAGTTTATCGGCAATGCCCGAGTGTGGGATTGTGTCAAAAGCCTTTGCCAAGTTGAGATATGCTGTATGCACAGATTTGCCCTTGACAATGAGCCTGGTCACATTTTTGAAGACATTTCGAAGACACATTTCTACCAGATTTAACAGGCAGGATCTGCTGTTGACAAAGGTGAATTGGGTAGGATCCAGGGTTTGGAGGTCATCTATGTGTTTATTTATAAAGTCCATAATGACATGTTCCATGGCCTTACAGATGAGGATGGTCAGGCTTATGGGTCTGTAATTCTAGGGGTCTGTTGGTAGGCCACTTTGTGGGGGGAATAACTGTTGCTATTCTCCATTCCACAGAAGCAAAGCTTGTGGTTACACTATGATTGAAAAAGGTAGATAATGGTGATGGTAATTCATGTTTTAGCCTGTTTAGAAGACAGTCTGGTATGCCATCTAGTCCCATAGAGGCTGTTTTTTTTTTGTCTTGGACAAGGCTTTGGGGACCTTCTCTTCAGATATGTAGGGTGCAGGGGAATTTTCTGGGGAAGTTTTCTGGTTTGTGGGGGAATAAGGGAGTGAAATTTTCACCAAACCTATTAGCTACCAGGTTTGCTATCTGTGTAGGGTCAGTGTGTGTGATACTGTTGGTCACTAGTTCTGCACATGCTCGGGACCTACCTTTTAGGCTATGTACATAGCTGTAAAAGGCCTTATGGTTATCTGTGGCTGTGCCTGTTAAGTTTTTCTCAAAAAAGCCCTTAGATGATTTGACAAGTTGTCTTCTTTTGCCTGTTGAAGCTGAGGAGGGTAGTTTTCCATTGTTGGGGACTCACCTTTGTTTTCTTGGACAGCAACTTTTTTGCATTTATTGTAAAGTTTGTTGATGCTGGATGTCCACCATGGATTTGGGCTCTGGCTTTTATTCTTTCTTGTACAGCTGAGTCTGTACAATTATGCAAGTAATTGTACAGGGCTTTAGTGTAAGCTTCATGTAATTACCACTTCCAGCAGGGGTGGGGCTTGGAATGCATTTATACCTTCATCTAGGAGGGAATAGTTTGCCTTGGTGAAGCTTTTTAGACTGAAATTGCCCTTTGTGGGTTCTGGTGTTATGTCAGCTTGCAGGTGACTGATTTGTGGTCAAAATTAACTAATGAGGGTCCGACATTTGCGGTAATGCATTGATTTGACATGTTAGTCAGGACCAGATCTAGTATGCTTGTTCCTCTTGTTGGGGTATGAACAATTTATTCCAGGGAATTTAAGTTAATGAAGTCCAGGAACTTTTGTGCTAGCGAGTTTGGGCTTGAGTAGGTTTCCCAGTAGATGGTGGGATAATTGAAATCCCCCATAACCAGAGGTTCGGTAATATTTGGATTGTCTTTTTAAATATTTTGAAACATGCCCTAGAAGACCCACTCAGATCTCTATTTACCCACAGTCTCCAGATAGGATTTGTACCAATAGAGTGGAAGACAACAATAGCCATCCCTCTGCACAAGGGGAGATGATCAACAGACCCAGGAAACTATTGACCCATAAGTCCAATAGCAAGGCTATGGAAAGGATAATCATGGACCTGATTAACACCAACAGGAAATCTCCAGACTCTAGGACTGACACAGTATGTTTCATCAGGAGCAGGTCCTACTTGCTCAGTCTGATGGACTCCTTTGAGAAGGTCATTAAGGCCATGGATGAGGGCAAGTCAGTGCATACTGCCTACCTGGCTAAGGCATATGACACAATACCCCAGTCAGGTATTATAGATAAACTCACAGAACTGGGCATAAAAATCTACATTACCAGATGAATAGTCAAATGGCTCATAAATGGAGCACATGTTATTAGAGTGGGGGAATCCACATGCAGCAAGAGGCCAGTTACCAGTGGAGTACCACAGGGCTCAATGCTGACCCCCTTTCTCTTTGGGATATCATTCTCAATTGTCAAAGCAAATGTAGATGACATTTCACTGACCATCTTTGCTGATGACTACAAGTTGGGGGCAATCACTGACTCCTTAAACAATGTTGATATCCTACAGAAAATACTGACACAGACTAATGATTGGTGTCTGAGCCATGGCTTCAAACTAACTGTGAAGAAGTGCATGATAATACCCTTTGGGAAAATAAATACCATACCCCTGCAAATTACAACATTGATAACACCACCTAAGAATGGGCCTAGTCGCGAGAGATCTGCGTACTCAGATAGATAGTAATCTGAAATCAGACCACCATGTGCCCACAGTGGTGATATATCTTTCTGTGTGGATCATCTTGTAAGTAAGGGCACAGCATCCAGCTGTAAGTATGTCATAGCAGGGGAGCACTTTATAAGCTCAAAATAATGAAATCTCAAATTTCAGAATCTCGAGCTCATAAAGTGGAAGGATCAGAAGATCGCAACCCCAGCAGCACAGAATACAAAATCTCGAATTCTGGATATTTTGAATTAGCAGTTCTGGTGTTGCGCTGTGTTCATGGATTCAGGTAAGTTTTTATGTTTAAGAGTGTTGGGTAGAGGCTATAGTGTGTGTTGCTACTGTGATGTGTATGTGAGAGAGGAATGTAGCTTGTGTGGTGGTGTTTCGTGTGTTTGTGTATGTAGTATGACCTTGGAGTTAGAATATTTAAGTGGGGGGGTGTGCAGAGGTGCTTAGCCCCCTGCATATAATAAGGGTAGGTGTGTGTGCTTGTTTAGTTGTGTGCATGTGTGTTGTATTGTTTTTTGAAAGTGTTGTGAGATGTGTGTGTCTGTGTTTGTATGTATTGTGTACTGTGTGCTGTGTGTTTTCGAGGTTTTATGGCTTTGGAGTTTGAATTTCATGGTTTTGTGGTTTCAGGATTTAGGGTTTCCCAGTTTTGTGGTTTCGGGTATTTGGATTTTCCACTTTATGGGCTCGAGATTTTGAAATTCGAGATTTCAGAATTTTGAGCTTATAAAGTGAATCCCATAGCAGCAGTGTAGTGGCCCTTATCAGACCAATAATCAAGTATAATGCACCCTTTAGCATGTATCTCACTAAGCACCTGCAATAGTTGGGGCATCTACAGAGGTTTCTCATAAAAAAAACACAGGGTATAAGCAACATGTCATATGCAGACCGATGGAAAGCCCTACCATTGTATTCCATTTCCTAACAATTACTGAGAGGTGATCTATGCCTGATTTATAAGGCAGTCCCTGACCCAGCTCTTATGAAAATGTCGCATATTCGCAAAACTAACTGCATGAGGATTACCCTCTCCAAAAAGCTAAACCTGATCTCTGACATGAATAGATCATACTGTAAAAACATATATATATATATATATAAAACTGCCCTTCCTCTGGAATAGACTTCTTATTAACATGAAGAAAAGCCCTTCCCAAACCATCTTCAAGCACAATCTGGACCAATGGATGGGAAATCATAAATTCTCTCCTGGGATGGTGCCCATGTGCATATTGGACAGAGGCATTCTGTAAAATTTATCAAAACCCTGCTTGCTGACCCTTGTAAACTTTCTTCTAGGGATAGAAAATTGAGTAAAATTTGGACAAACTGGCTAAGCTTGTAAGGGCTCTTGAGGCATTAGTCTAGTAATCTATAAAGCTATGCACCTTTATCTCCCATACCTCATATCTCTTATTTCTCCTCCCCATATTATATAAAATTGTAATATGACATTTTAAGCTTCACTGTATATGGCAATTAGTCTTGGATTAATATGCAATGACTCTATGTTTTACTGATTGTAGATTTTTCTAGTATAGTTGTCTTCTAGTTATTTTATGTCTTTACTGTATTTTTAAACTTTAAATTTTTCCTCTATTGTTTAAAGATGCCATTTTTGTAACAGGGGATTTTCTTCCTGACCTCTTGCTGAAAAGTGGCTACACAGTCCAGTAGGAGTACACCAGTCAATGCATGCCACAAATAAATAAAATTATTACCAGAGGCACCTTCTAGGGATGTCCTCTCTTCTCCAGTTTGTTCCTTTTGGTAATGAAAGTGATGGCCTTTAAGGTCAGATTTTCCTCAGATAAAAACTGGAGACTGGGAGTAGATAGTGCTTTTTTGTTACAGATGATTGTCAACAGGGCTATACAGATAGCCTAGAAATACTGTTGGGGGTCCTCAAGATTTTAAAAATCTCTAGTCTGTAGTATAGTATGAGGATGTCCCATATGGGTCCATGTTTACAGAAGACTGTGGTTTAGAAATGTATATTAGCCCAAAGATTGTGAAGCCAAATTATTTAGGCTTACTTATATAGGAAAGATAGGAGAGTACACTGGAATTCAACCTAGCTCATTTAACTCTGAAAATGAATGATAATTATATCTACAATTTGGGGATACTATGTTCCACTTCAGGTAAAATCCAGCTCTAAGGACCATGATTATACCCCATGTCTTCTGTTTATTATGTAACCTGGCTATCCATGCTCATTATCCAAAAATCCACCAGCTGCAGGAACTGGCTAACTGACATTTGTTGAGATCCTCTACCAGTGGGATATCTTCACAGGTAGCCTACATCCTGAAAAGTTTTAGAGGTTGGAGGGTTCAACCATTTATCTAGATACATGGCAGCTTTTAATATAGCCCAGTTTCTAAGACTATTTCAACAAAGTGTGAAAATTAGAAGCATTCCACTCCAGATCTACAAGTGGACCTACCAAGGTTACCTCAGACATGGTTATTAGATCTTAATAGGGAATGCTTACAATTAGGTGATATGACATGGGATGAAGCAGATACTATTATACTATGGCACCACTCACAGATAATAATGAGTATAAGAGGAGGCTCTAGGAAGTACTGGTCAAATAAATGTATAGTTGAATGGAATCCAATAATACCCAGCCCAGGAAAACCAACTGTCAGACGTTTTGCAGAACTCTGCTCGGAATTTAACCTAAATGGTCAGAAATATTTCACGTATGTGAAGCGCCATCATATTTGGAGCACTCATGTAAAGTCAATTGGAACCCATAAGAGGGAAAATTGTTTTAATAAATGGTGTCTAATTAGGAGAGCAAGGACAATATACAAGGACTTATGGAAACCTAAGGCAAATGCAGTACAGAAAATGACTGAAATGCAAATGGAGGAAGTGAGAGGGGATCTGTTTAATCATGAGTGAATGGGCTCATGTATGGAGAGCCCACTTCAAAGTGGTCATGATATGAAGGCCAAAAAATATTTTTACATGGATGGTATCTTACCACAGCTAAACAACTTACACAGGGATCTAAAAGTATGCTGGAGGTACACAGCTCCTAAAGCAGGTAATTTTCACATGTTCTAAGAATTCTCCATGGTTAAGTGATATTGGCTGTACCTAAAGTCTCTGTTGGAAAGTGTGTATTGTGTACAGGTATCCCCAAGCTGGAAATCATGCCTCTTTGGAATAACTAACCCCAGGGTCTTATCTCACTCCTGAATTGAAAATAGTTTGAATATTGTCTAATGTTGTTAAACTGATATGTGCCAAAGAATGGTAATCTAGGAGTGAATTATCACATGATTATGTTAGCATTACTATGCGGGAACACTTTGCTCCTTGGATACATTTTATATTATTTTGAACATGGCAGCTGCAGTTTTTAACCACCTGTTATATGGAATGGTTTCCTTACTAAATTGTTGTTAATAAGTTCTAATCTCTTTATATTATATTCACTAGTATGAAGTGCTTTACTGTCATATGTTTCTAGGATAGATGAGCTTGTTTATACTGTACATAGGTGAATGAAATGTTTTGCTCAGCCACTGTTTGTGTAGTTTTTGATTTCATGTTACTTGTTATTTTATTATTCAAAAACATTTTTCTCATTCTTGGATCTGTTACTGTCTTCAACTTTGTCTTAAACAAATACAATTCAGTTAAAAAAAATCAGTATCTTCATGGATGTGTCTCAAAACCTCTGTTCCTTGTGAAATCGGTACAACAATTCAATTTTGGTAACTCAAGAGACCCTCCTGCACTCACAATAAATAAATAAAATAAAATAAAATAAAGCTCTCATATTGAACTATTTGTACCGTGAATAAATTGTGTCTAGTTACCCCCCCCCCCCCCATCAAGAGCATAGCTAGTTTTACTTTGTAGGCCTTGATTTTGCCTAGTTACTTCTCAGAGGATGTCTATCCTCTGGGATGTCACTGGTCTTCTAGACATTATGGTTTACAGATATGCACTTTTACCTTCTATAATATCTGACTGGACTGCCTCAGTAACTGGATTTGCCACCATCCATTGTTTCCCTTGAAGCATAGATTACTTGCATTGTATCATCTAAACTTCACCAACAACTGTTGACATCTTAGAAGAACTTTGTCTAAATTATAAGAAATTGTCAGCAGTTGCAAATGCTTATGGTATGGTTGTAGATGGAAAACTCTCTGGACCTACTAAGAAATAAGAAAAACACTAATTTGGCCATACTCCTCCCAAGCTTTCTTTTTCATTCTGAGAATATTTACTCTCAGTTTGTTTTATTGCTCCCAATCAGAAAGATGCAATATTCAGTTTGCCACCAATCTGTCGGAGTAAGGCTGCTACAACAAAGTCTATTCTTGGACATCACCTTATGTTCATGCTGCACTTTTTTCAGTAGTGCTGTTAATGGATGAAGCAACATTTGCAATAATGGCATGTTTATCATGCCTAGCATTTATCAGATTTCCATAGCATTACCTAGACTTGGTAATTCAATCACAGCTGTTACATTATATGGATCTGGTCTGATGCTATCTGCAGTGGACAGTGTCTAAATATCTCACTTTGCCACTTTGAGTCTTTTGAAAAGTATTTGTGATGTCACAAGTGCCCAAAGGATACTTTAACCAGATAAATATGACAATGGCCTAGGGGTGAATAGAAGTGAGTAACCTAAGATACTGCACTAACAATGGCCTTGGGGTGAATGGGACTGATTCACCTGAGATGCTGCACCCAGAGGGACATGCAGAGATACATAATGGAGCTTGCTATGCATGTGTCAGAGGCAGGAAAGAATCTAGTCTGTAGTATCTTGTCTTCACATAGAAAGATGCTTAGATAAGATACCTTGAGACCCAAGTGGACAGTAGTCTCTCCTTTGATAGTCAATTGCCACAGTAGTCAGGAAGTCCTTCTACGTGTCACACCTCATCATAAAAAGGTTCTCATCCAGGAAAAAAGAGGTCATTGTTCCCCTCTACTCGACACTCATTAGACCCATTATGGAGTACAACGCCCCTTTTCGAATGTACCTCACAAGACATCTGCAGCAGCTGGAAAGGCCACAGAAGTACCTCACAAAGAAGATTACTGGCCACAAACAAATGCCCTACACTGACCACCTCAAAAAACTCCGGCTTTACTCCGTAGCATATCACCTACTCCGAGGTGATCTCTGCCTAACATATAAAGCTATGTCAAACCCAGAGCTGTTGGACATGCTACACCTAAAGAAATCCCAATCCCTCCGAGCTACACGCTATAGGGACCTAAACCTTGTCACCACAATAAACAGGACATGCTGGAGGGATAGATTCCTGTCCCAGAGGCTTCCCATACACTGGAACAGGCTACCCATCTATGTCCAGCAAAGTTCTTCATTAGCACTCTTCAAGAAAAATCTTAATTAGTGGATGGGAAATAGGAAATACACCCCAGGGATCACTTCTGTGTCTATGCTCAGCAGAGGCACAGGAAAATAACTTTCTTGGGTGGCGTAAGCCAGGAAACCTTGTTGGCTAGGCTTACATAGGCCCTTGGGCCAATAGCCTAGTACCTACCTATGAACCTATGAACCTATAAGATACCAAAAAAAGATAATTGGCTTTCACAACTGGGTAAGTGGTCGCTGTCATTCTGAGTGGATTCAGTATGTCTTAGCCTGTGATAAGATGGTAGATAAAACTTCCTTTTATGCAATGGATACCTTACACCTCTCATGGCTTACACGTCACATACTAAGCCTTCTACATACTGGCTAAAGCCTTTGCTGCCCCCATAATCAAGCATTAATTGCACATTCCTACATAGCAAACTCAAACTCCATTATGGGAAACACAATTATGGTGCTACTCAATGCTAAGAGTCTAAATAAAAAGATGACTGAACTTGAGGTCCTCCTGGCACTCAGTCACCCGCATATTTGTGTAGTTACTAAGGCATACTTTCAATGTAATGACAGCATTCTTTCTATAAGATGGTTTAGTACCTGCCATTCCTTCAGATCCATTTTTTTTAAACAAGAAACATTGTTATTAAATTATCATGTATGACATAGGCAATCTTAATTTATATAAATGAAAATAAACCATACTGACATAATTTCAAAGAGCCAGACCAGCTAAGAGTAATTCCGCTTTAATAAATAGAACTTCCACAAACTAAGCGCTTTCACCATTAAACCAATGGCTTAATCAGAGTTAATGGAAGCCTACATACAATTCAAATATATAATTACATCATCAGTCCCACAACAAATCAAAAATAATTTCCTCATACATTTCATTCAAAAAACAACTAAGATACACAAGTTATTTAAATTATTAAAAACAAATTAGACTTACAGCTAAAATAAATATGTTGCATGTCAATATATTATATACTTAAGACAATTAATGTGCAAAAAGCAAATATCTTAAATAAAAAGTTACTAAAATAATCATGAACACCTTCCTATAATTCATGAGTATTAAGTGAATGCATGTACCATAAATACAATATGTATACTTAAACACAACATGAAAAGTGTGTTTAAAATATATAGTTGTGTTGTATCAAATTTCATAACTTCTTAACTTTAAATATGGAAACATAGATATACTATCATTGATACCTAGAAGGTTGGTTGCATTCAACCTAATCTGCCAGTTAGTCTCCATAATGTCCACTTTTAACTTATCATCACTCCCTCTTTCACTTGGGGTAACCCTACCCAACACAAAGAAGACAAATTTATTAAAGCCTGGACAAACTGTGCTGTGCATGTATAAGGCATTACAAGTGTCCTTATTTTTAATGGCCTTAAGATGTTCCCCAATTCTTTCTATTAGCTTTCCGACAGTCTTTCCGACATAAAAAGCCTGACAAGATGCACAGCTAGCTAAATACACCACCATTCTTGAACTGCAACAACATCTACCTGGGCAAGGAATAGATCTGTTACAACCTGCATCTTAGCCTGTTTATACAGCTCTGCATTCTATTTAAACTGTTTTTGTGTTGATTAACTGTTTTGCACTCTTAAAAAGTTATTTGTTGCTTAATTTTACCTGTAGGCTAACACACTCAAGTGTGCTAGCCACTTAAAAGCATTTATAGCATTTACTGTCTGTTTTTTTTCCTTGTCTCTGTAAAAAAAAAAAAAAAAATCTCTTGTTTTCCCACCTTACTGAACTAGAGTAGTCCAGTTTCAGAGTTGCTGATCCCTGGGCTTTGTTTTTAGTTCCTGTTACTGATCCATTGCCTTATTAGGAAGGAGGGAAGTTTCTTTGCTTACCAGTGGGAGTGGGAAGCACTGAGCAGCCTTTTGTCTGAATTGGTGAAGTTTCAGCCAGAAACTTGTAGTCTATTGGTCGTTTTGGGCCAATTCCTAGCTCCTTTCAGCCCCTGCTATAAAACACGCTAAACACGTGTTTTCCAGCTTGTACCAACTCTGCACAGATCCTCGTGGTGGCCTGCAGAGTGATCCAAGCAGCAGAGAGCTAAAAGAGTGACTTTCTACCAGATATAAGTATTTTTGTGGCTTTCCCACTGTTATTAAGCTAGCGACTGCATTTCGCCTGTTTTACTGCTACTTTAAGTGATTTCTGCATTTTACACTGTTTATTGCACTTTAAGTTACTAATTGTTGCAAATTGTTTCTGTAGGCTACACACTAAAGTGCGCTAGCCGATTTACAGCATTTATAGCATTCACTGTCTGTTTTTTTCCTTATCTCTGTAATAAAACAAAAAATCTCTTGTTTTCCCACTTTACTGAACTAGAGTAGTCCAGTTTCAGAGTTGCTGATCCCTGGGCTTTGTTTTTAGTTCCTGTTACTGATCCATTGCCTTATTAGGAAGGAGGGAAGTTTCTTTGCTTACCAGTGGGAGTGGGAAGCACTGAGCGCCTTTCTGTTCGATTTGGTGAAGTTTCAGCCAGAAACTAGTAGTTCATTGGTCGTTTGGGCCAATTCCTAGCTCCCTTCAGCCCCCTGCTATAAAACACGCTAAACTGTACTGCTGATCTAACCAGCATATCCTATAAGTGAAAAGTTCATCTCTACTTGATTCCCAAGTAGACTATTCTCTATCTGTAAAGCCTAGCACTTACTCCTACAGTACTTGCACCTTGATAAAGCACTCTTATTATAGATAGTACCCCACCAGCCCAAAACCCACTTCCCCCGGAGTCCTTTGAAAGTTCTTTATCTACTACTTCTAGTATGTCGAGGGATCAGTTGCTAGTGTCCTCTCCAGCTCAACTGGTGAACCTGGGAATATTGAGGCAATGTTACAATTGCCTCATGTACACAGACAATCCTCTCCTTCTCCCACAAAACACAAATACATGCGAGATGCAACTATACGGCCAAACTGGAGGCTGAGCTCTCTCAACATAGGACTGGCAAGACCAGACAGGAGGAGAAGGCAACCACACACAATACATACCCAGTCACACATGGTACCATCACAACTTCAAATCATACACATACTCACACAAAGACATACTCGGAGGCTCTGGTCAAAAATTTACCAAAACAGCAGAGGCCACCAAAGCAGACACCCAAACAACTACCACCTCACGACCCAACACATGCAACACATAGACCACACAGTCAGAGTGTCAAACAGTCACAGCCCTTAAGGCCAAACAAAATGCCAGACACACTTGTCATTGGTGATTCCATAGTCAGACACACTGGCGTCCGCTCACCAGACTGAGTAAGGAGAAGGTCACAGTAAGCTGCCTGTCGGGCGCTAGAATCCGCCACATAACGCAAGCACTCAGGTCTCTCAACAGCAGGTACAAGTACGACTCAGTCATTGTCCACGCTGGTGTCAACGACCTGAGACGTACCTCCTTGGACTACATGAAAAGGGACGCCGAGGAGCTCTCTGATTATGTAGCCCAGGCAGGTATGACCCTGACCTTGAGCAGTATCCTACCTTCACCTAGAATGATGCCACAATACAGTGATAAGATGATCAGCTTTAATAATTGGCTTAAATTCTGGTGTCATTCAAAGGGGATCCAATGTCTGTCTGCCTGGGATGACATGCTGGACAAGCCACGCTGCTTCGCAAGGGACGGCTTGCACCTGTCACCCTGGGCTTCCGGATATTGGCAAAGGCTCTTGCCACCCCATAGTGCCTTTTTAGGCAAGGCTCAAATTCTAAACCTACCACCCTAGAACACCAAAAGGAAAAAACTAAGGGTAATGCTGCTCAATGCCAGAAGTCTCAATCTCAAGATGCACGCACTCGAGGCCCTTCTCAATATGGAGAACATCGATGTCTGTGCTGTGACAGAAACCTGGTTCAAGGCTCCTGAGAGCACCCCAGCACTAACAGGTTTCACCTCATATCATACGTTCCGGCCCCAAAATCCGGACAACACCAAGAAAGGAGCGCGGGTGTCCATATTCATAAAGGACACCCACACCTCAAGGTTGGTGGCAACGCACGATGCATCTGAGACCATCCAGGTGCAATTAACCATAGGCAAGACTGCTCTGCAATTTGTAGCATGTTACAGGCCACCCTCTCAAACTCAGGAACCTCACATGGCCTTCCTGAAAACATTGGAGGGGATAAATGTATCTCCAAACACCATCATACTAGGTGACTTCAACTACCCTAATATAGACTGGGAACACTACTCAAGCCCGAACACTCTAACCCAAAGATTCCTGGAGTTCATAAACTCAAATGCCATGGAACAACTAGTCACCATCCCCACAAGAGGTGAAAACATACTTGATCTCATCATCACGAACATGGGATCAAAATGTTCAACACCGGAAGTATACCCCTCACTGGTGAGATCAGATCATAAACTAATCTCGCTGGAGGTCCTCATCCCACCCCACCTGAAACAAAAAGACCACAGTGAAAAACTTCTCAAAAGCCGATTTCACACTTCTAAAACTAGTGTGGTCTCCTTTAAGGCCCCTGAGCCAGTGGTAAACATTACTCAAACCGCTGAATCACTTACAAATGCCTTCTACCAGCACCTACAGGACTGCATGGATCAGGCAATCCCAAACAAAACTAAGACTCTCTGTACCAAAGGCAAGCGTCCAGTCTGGTGGACCCCAGCCATAAACAAGCTCTACAACAAAAGGAGGAAGCTACTACAAGATAGAGCAAAATCCTTGAAAGGTAAGACACCTTTGATCATTATAAGTAAAAAACTAAGAGCTCTCATAAAATCATCCAAGGCAAATTTTGAGAGAAAAATCGCCAAGGACTCTAAAGACAATCATAAGGCCTTCTTTAGCTATGTTAGAAACCTAGGAGGAAACTCCCAGATATGCTCAGAATTAGTTCAAAATGATGTGAAAATTACTGAACCTACACACATTGCTAACATACTGGCTGACAGGTTCAGTGCAAACTTCTCCCCCTCCCCCCCAAAAGGAGAGATATCTATTCCAGAGGATTGTAGCCCCCCAAACATCTCCAACGCCCAGGTGAGAACTGCCCTCACTAAGGCAAAAAACACAGCATCCATGGGACCGGATGGTGTCCCCAGCTGTGTGCTTCATGAACTCAACGAGGAATTAAACCCACAGTTAGGACAGCTGTTTAATCTTAGCCTCACCTCAGGATACGTACCCAAGGAGTGGCGCACGGCGACTGTGGTCCCACTTCATAAGGGCGGTGCCTCCACAGACCCTGGAAATTACCGCCCCATTAGCTTGACAAGCCTTATCTGCAAAGCCATGGAGAGGATCATAATGGAACTCATAAATAAAGACATAGGGAACTTGCAGACTTTGGATCCAACCCAGTTTGGCTTTGTCAAAGGCAGATCCTGCCTCTTAAACTTGGTTGACTTTTTCGAGACAGTCACCAAGGCCATTGATGAGGGAAGGCAGTCCATACAGCCTACCTCGACCTGGCAAAGGCCTTCGACACAATACCCCACTCAGGTATCATCGAAAAACTCATCAGCTTGAATGTAAACCCATACATCACAAGATGGGTTGCAAACTGGCTAAGCGACAGAACCCACAGGGTCAGAGTTGCTGGAGCCATGTCAGACTCAAAGCCTGTCACAAGTGGTGTCCCACAGGGCTCAGTCCTGGGTCCACTCTTGTTCGGCATCTACTTTTCTGAAGTACAAGCAAACACAGGAGGGTTATGGCTGACAAAGTTTGCAGATGACTGCAAACTGGGCCATAGTCGAAAACACATCTGACACAGATATCCTCCAGAAGGGCCTCACAGAAACGGATAACTGGTGCCAGAGCCATGGCCTGAAGTTAAACGCCAAAAATGCATAGTCATACCCTTCGGGAAAAACAAGGTTACCCCTAGCTACCATATAGGTGACAATCCACTGAGCACAGAAAAGTCATCAGGGATCTGGGGACCCAAGTTGACAGTAGTCTTCGTTTGACACTCATGTTGCTAAAGTAGTTAGGAAAACCTTCTATATCGCCCACCTGATCATGAAGGGATTCACATCTAGATCAAGGGAGGTCATCGTCCCCCTGTACTCATCACTCATTAGACCTATGATTGAGTACAATGCCCGTTCGAATGTATCTGACCAAACACCTGATGCAGCTTGAAAGGCCCCAAAAGTTCCTCACCAAAAGGATAAAGGGTCTCAAAATATGTCTTATGCTGCCCGACTGAAAGAACTCCAGCTTTATTCAGTCTCATACCGCTTGCTCAGAGGTGACCTGTGCCTGACATATAAGGCCATGTCAAACCCAGATTTGATGAATATGCTTCACCTCAAAAATCTAGATCCCTCAGAACCACAAGGGCGGAGACTTAAACCTTGACACGGTTATAAATAGAACGTGCTGGAGGGACAGATTCATCACCCAGAGACTCCCTATGCTGTGGAACAAAATCCCAGTACATGTGAGGCAGAGCACCTCACTGGCCTTGTTCAAGAGGAATCTTGACCAATGGATGGGAGATCGCAGATATACCCCAGGGATTACTTCAGTGTCACTGCTTGACAGAGGCACAGAAAAATGATAGGCATAGTTTTTATTCAAACTAAAGGGGTGGCGAAAGCCACATAACTATGGGCTAGGCTTATAAATGCCCTTGGGCAGATAGCCTAGTATGAACCTATGAACCTATGAACCTGCCACCACCACATAGGGCCCTTAATTAATGTGTCTACAATACTTACATGCCCCACATTTATACATTCTGGAATAGCCATAGTTCACTGGTGTTAACTCCAAAATATTTTTGACATTCTTACCTCTACGGAAGACTACCCTAGGTTTTTCACCTATAACTTCCTTAATGCTAGCACCAAAGCTTAAATCCCAAGCTCTCCGCATAATATCTAAAATAAAGGATGTCTGGTGATTGAATCTCAAAACCATAAAATCTTCCTTTCTTAAGGAGTCTGTTTTCCTTGACTCCATATTGCCACCCCACAAAATAGGTGTGGACTGAGTGACCTGTAAGCTTAGTCAGCACGGAGTACATTGTCCGCTACTATTATTAAAGTCGTATTCTTGAAAATTATAATTTTACGAATATATTACACTGCTTTATTTGACAGTAGCTTTATTTACTTGATAGAGACATTGATGGAGGCATTGATTAGTGAGCTCACCTCCTCAGTCCAAAGACTTAGCATTATTAGGGGAAAGAGACATCAAGAGCGTACCACGTGGAACATTAATGGATTCCCAGGTTGAGTTGTTCACACTCCACATGCTACCGGGACTTAATGCAGTGAACAACAACACAAATTCAGAAGCAGAATCATCGCGAAGTGAGGGAAGAGACATTCAGCAGTGGTTTCAGTTACCCAATTTTGATTTCTCGGACTTGAATGAGGAGAGAAATGACCAACAAAGGGAAATGCCAACCTTGACAAAACAGATTGACCATATTGGTGATTTATGTCGTAAGTACAGGGTCTTGCAGATGGATAACACCTTCCTTTCCAAATCGTTATCTTTGAAACAGGTGCCCAAAGGACTTAGGGTTTGGAAATTGCCTATGGGAATAAAGAGAGACATGACAGCTTTTAAGGAACTGATCGACCTTTTTAACAAAACAGGTTTGGAAATGTGTGACGTTATTATTAAGAACAATTTCAACAAATTGGCTAGTATGGAAAGGGAGATTGTGACTTTAAATGATAGCATTGTCAATGATTTATTGTTTTTACAGCATGTTACTAAATATCACACAATGCTTAATAATGTTGAGAATTTTGTTAATAAGAATGTGAAAATCAAAAGTAAAAAGTTATTGAGGGACTCTGAGGACTATAAAAATAACAAAGCGTACCCTTTGGGATTTAGTGCTGATTTTGGTGTGAACAGTAACAGAAAGGCCAGTGTAAATGCTGGCGGAGACTTGTGTTTAAATCATGATGGTAACAACAGTAACAGGAATGCACCATTGAGACAAGAAGACCAGCATTTTTCTGCCTGGGAGTCCTCAGATGAGGAGATCAGAACATTTAATAAACAAGAGAGGGGTCGGGCAACATTATCAGCCCCAAGGGAACACACATTATTATCAACGGAACAATTTTCAACGCAGCAATTGGAAATGGGCAGGCAAAAGGGGACAGAAGTAACTGTCTGTATTGAAAGTTTTGAAAATATTGAAAGTATTGAACTTGTACAACAGAATTATGAAGAGAGTAATGTGTCACAAGTAAAAGGTGTAAATGATTCTGGAAATTGCGTTGTTCACTGCCAAAAAAATGACTTTTCTATTTACAATTATAGTGCAATATTAATAAATGATGTACATCACCAATTGTTAATCAAAGGTTTCACTTTTGTGCCTGCTTTTTATTTTAGATTTTGTGGATTATTTCATCAGTTTAAAAATGTTTACAAGACAACTTAATTTGTCATTATTTTTCAATCCTTGTGTATTTTTTCTAGTGTAATTGTAATCTGTTTTAGATTACACTGGTAGCGTAGTATTCAGATTAATTTTAGCTAGGTTAAATTTGTTAATTGATTTTTATTTCAGGTCCTACTTGCTAGGAATGCCATTTTCTGGTTGTCTAATTGGGTCTAGTTGCCTAATTGGGTCTATTTTTAAACTATGTTTAACTGATGTTTGCTAAACCATAACTGGGCTTGAGTTCTAATAGACTGGTTTATTTAGGGTAGTTTCTTTGGGGTGGTTCAATTGTTTATATTTAATGGACAAAGTGTACTTTTTAATGTATATTTATGGTGAGGATTTGTGTGTTTTTGTTTCACTTATGTACACAAAATATAGACCAAACATATTCCCATATGATCCAGAACACTTCATGACATATCGGTCATGATAACAGTGCAGACTAGGCAAATTTAAGTGTCAGTCCTTTCTCACTAGGTTGAGTTTGTAGATTTTCTGTAGTCCATACCTTGACATTTTGTTGCAATTACTCTATTTTCAACAGAGCCTTGATAATATTTTTAGTATCTGTGTCTCGGATGATTGAGTGCCCAGTATGTTTGGTTACATATTTATGAATGTAAGTAGGATTACATGTATGCATTTATTTATTTATGTATTTTGTTTGCCATGAAAATTCCAGTAAGGTGCAATCCAATACTTCCTTGTCTAAGGTGCAATCCAATACTTCCTGATCTAAGTCCTTGGCTTTCCTAGCCTTTACGTAGGATTTGTATCTCACTGTAAGTCAGCCTTTTATTTAACCATTTTTATGCTCCGTGCACTCATGTAACATCCAAGACTCGGTGTGTACCTTGTGAGTATAATGCAGTGTGTCTCATGTACCTTGTGAGTATAATGCAGTGTGTGTGTGTCCCATGTACCTTTTGAGTATAATGCAGTGCGTGTGTGTGTCTCGGTATAATTATAATAAAATTGAAGCACATTTTGTTCAATGTAATACTTGATAGAGATCTGTATTCTTACAATATGCTTTAAAGTTGTGGCTCAAAGTGTTATCTAATTTTTTTCTTTTCTTTTTTTGTGAGTTTTGGACTCTTTAAAGAGCTTCTTGTGCTTTATCATTTGCAAGGCATTTCCTCTTTACTTTTCTTGCATTGCCCATGACAACTGTGACTGTTGTGCACACTGTGTATATTTTCTTAAAACTCTAGAGTTTTGTAACTCTTTAAGAATATCATACATACAAAGGTCTGATCAAAGTTAAAGGAAGTAATGAATCACAGTTTTTCTTCTGGCAGATTTTATTCACAAAAAGCTTATGTAAAACCAAGTGGGATGTCTTTTATTCTTTTCAATGTTTAACATTTATGTTTGACGTGAGGTGGCACTAGCCTGGAGTGAAACCTATGATAACAATTGCCTGTGCAGTTTCAGTGACTCTACATATCAAACTTAAAACATGTGTGTTGAAAAGGATCTGTCATTCATATCCATAGAGCAAGGACACAATTTCTCAAAGCATATGATTTTTCTCTTTTGAAACTTAAGACACTATAGTAAAAGAATATCGTGGTATCCTCTTTTCCAGAAGAGTTCTGAGCAAATGTAATTAATGTTTAACCAGAAGCTATATTAAATTATACATGGACTGAATAATAATTTGATATTTTCAGTATCGTGATGAACATCAGGCAAATATTATTTCTACCCATATTTGCAAATAATTGCATGACTATTATTTAAAGATGTGTGTGTGTGTGTGTTTGTGTGTGTGTGTGCGTGTGTGTGTGTGTGCGTGTGTGTGTGTGTGTGTGTGTGTGTGTGTGTGTGTGTGTGTGTGTGTGTGTGTGTGTGTGTGTGTGTGTGTGTGTGCATGTATGTGCGCACCTATGTTTGTGTTTGTGTTTGTGTTGGGGTGTTTATATAATATGGTTCAAGTTGAAAATATTGAATTTCAACAAGTTTGAATTTCCCATGCTTAAGACCACAAGACTAAGCATGCAAAAAACTTGAATGCCAAAAGTCAAATGCTTGAAAAATTGTAAACGTGTGCATGAGATACCACACCCTGGTAAACTAGACATGTAGCACCACTTATAAGGAAACTCCCCATCCTGGAAGGCATCCCTGGATAACATCGTGAAACTAAATAACCAAATACACTGCTGAAGTTCAGTAACATGCTCTAAAAGTACCAAAGAACATGCCAGTGCACGTCAAGAATTTAAAAGTCCACCACAGTGGGCAGAAAGGCCTTCATACTTACCGGATACCGAATACATTCCAACCAAAGGAACCTCAGTAGTGACACTGATGTGCTGAGCATTTATCATCAGAACTTAATGGTAGAGCTGTAATACTTGGACCGCTTACTACAGATGCCATTTCTTGGCAACTCTCACAATCCTTTGTGAGTCACCACAGTTAGTTCACCTTTGTGTAGCTTTGTTTAAGACAGGAGATCAGGTGATTGGCATAGGAACTTCAACAATCATGTGCCCTAACACAGTCTGGTGACTCTAAGCTGTACAGCCTGGAAGAAGAGGATGGGCTGCAGCTTGCAGGGAACATGAGATTTTCTAAGAAATGGCACCTATGGTGACTAGTCTGAGCACTGCTGCTCTATCATTATGTTCTGATAAAGTCTGGAAGTATAAAATATGGGCAAAAGCAATTGGCTTAACGTTTCTGGTTCAATACGTTTTTAAATACTCAGCACATCAGCGTCACTACTGACATTCTTTTGGCTGGAATTTCTTAAGTATCCAGTGAGAGTAAGGGCTATCATGCCTTTGGGTATCACCTGGTGTCTACATTCGTGAGAAATAGTACCATGCTTCAAACTGCATAGGGATATGCCAAAGCACTGCATGCCTGCTTTAGGGTGGACACACAGGTCAATATAGGTACATAGACTCCTCTCTCCATTAGTCTCCGGCAAATAATGGAACATGCTGGGTACTCAACTCACTTATCACTGGCAAATATCCATGCATTTTTATGGCAACATTAGTTAACGTGATCAAATAACTGCAGTGGTGGTACTGCAGTAGCGTTAACGCCTCACAGTAAGACGTTGCCCTGTTCGATTCTCAGCTAAAGCGTCTTCTGTGTGGAGATATGCGTGAATGGGCGTACCTTCATTGAAGGTTGTGCATCAGAGCTGGTAACTCGGCATGTAAAAATCTACTGCCAATCATTAGTGGACCGGAGTTCACTGTGGCGACCCCTAACCGGGAAAAGCCGAAAGACCCAAGTTAACGTTATCAAATAACCTAGAACTAATTTAATCCATTGAGTTGCTAGATCTGACACGTAGTTTATGTTCCATATTTTCCTTTACAACTTTTCCCCTGATAGGGGCCACCTAAAGTCTGTGCTGCAGCCCATGGCTCTATTCAAATTTGAGAGATTTTTGAGGTGGGAACACCCAGCATGTCCATGAGAGGTGGAAGCCCACAGAGGTATGGGGAGAACATGCAAACTCCATACAGGCATTGGCCAGACGTTAGGCTTGAACCCTAACTTGTGCATGGGAAGAGAAGAAATGTAACCATTATTAGTTCTAACATATGTTAGTAAAAAATCGTCTTTGCTGCAAATTCTATTTATATGGATAGCCTTGCCTTTAAATATATTGAGTTTCAAATTCATTGGATGATTGCTAGGAAAATGTAAAAAGTAACACAACAATATTTTCTGTATAATCTAGTATCAATTCCCCTGGGTTTGTACTTTTGTAAATCCTGTCATCCAAAGATTAAACATTATTCACTGCATAATTAACAGAAAAATGCAAATGTTCTTTTATACTGTTAACCTTTGTGACAAAATCATCCATTCCTCCTTGCTACCTAGTCTTCGTGTCAAATTAAAAAATAATATCAAAAAAAAAGAAAAAAAATTACAATATGCTCTCTATGATATGGATATAGATATAATAATAGGTGTAGATGTAGATGTAAATATAGATATTGATAAAGATACAGATACAGCTATAGATATAGACATAGACATATATATAGATATAGATATAGATATATAGATATAAATATAGATATAGATATAGATATAGATATAGATATGGGTTTGTAATGAATAATCACCAGTGAGTCCCTTCAAAACACAAAACACTGAACAAACGCATTGGTGATTACCATTAAGCACCACAAAAATCACTGAAAGTAAAGTAAAAAAAAAAAAAAAACTTTTACATTGAGGGAGCTTTGTCACCTACACTCCCATAAGTTAAATATATTAACTCCAGAGTCACATAACCTTGAAGAAAGAGGAAACACCCCTGAATTATGTAATGGTCAATTTAATGAAGTTTGACCGTAACATTATTCTACCAAATGCACCAGCAATGAAAAACCCAGTATTTCAATAGGTGAAGAAATGTGTGCAATGATAAATCACATAATACATGTATGTATATATAAATATATATATATATATATATATATATATATATATATATATATATATATATATGTATACATATATATTTATTTATATTTTGATGGCAAGGTTAGGTTCACTTGAAAAGTAGCCTCTTTACAGGGGAGACCTGAGGTGGTATTTGTATTACTAGGATAAATTTAGCTGTGACGTCAAGGAACTTCCCCTACTCATTAAGAGAGTGCTTGTTCCATTCCTAGCGCAGTGGTGACTGGAAGAACAGCACCCAAAAAAGTCCAAGATGGCAGGGAGTACAGAGGTGAAAGCTGGTCAGTGCCTGAAACTATACCAGATTCTAAGGAGCTTTTTCAGCAGAATTTGTTTGCAAATGTGCAATACAGTGAAGGATATGTTATTACATCCCACCAGTCGGCAAGTTTGTGAGATGATATTTTAGGTAAATTGTTGTTGTGGAGTGAGTTGGGGAGTGGAAAAGATGTTAATTGTGGTAAAATTATTGACAAAATTCAATCTGAGGCATCAGAAGCTATTTTGGAAGGAGATTGCCAGACAAAGAAATCATATCCCGAGACTGTTAAAGAAACTGCAGGGAAAGTAATAAGTGATGAACAGAGGAGAGAAAATGCTTGTGACGCCCCACCACTGGACCAGTAATCAAGGAACCTCAGTCCTCACCACTGGCACCAATGGGGAATGTACACTGGGAGCATGACAGGTGCACACACAGTATTTTCATATGCAGCTTTCTGCATCGAGTGCAATTTCCCCTAAGAGCACAAAGAGACCACAGTCAGTCTGGGGCTGGTTTCTCACTCTTTCTCCAGATCCACAGTAAGTTCCCCACTGGCACAACTATAAAGTGGACATCTCAGATAAGTGGCCAAGCCAAGACCTCCAGTACCCTCTCTGTCCAACCAGTGCTTCTCTTCCCTGCCCAAGTAGCTGACACACACCCTTTGAGGTGTGATTTACACACACACACACACACACACACACACACACACACACACACACACACACACACACACACACACACACACACACACACACACTTGGGAAAGGCTGGTACAGGTTTACTAGCTATGCACCCTTCTGCCCAGACTATAAGGTAGTTATTACTGCAACCAGTCACTTCTACCAGCTACCTTAACAAAAGGTGTCCAATCTTACTGTGTGTTATTACTATTAATACAAATGGTGGTTTGACCAAGAGCAAGGCTATTAACAGTGGGCCACATAGTGTGTCACCAAATAAATATGCAAGTACTCTCAAAACTTAAATATCTCTACCCAGATCAGCCACAATGAAAGGTTTAAATATATTTAATAATAAATAATAAAAGAACAAGACAATATTAAATATATATTCATAGTGACATCAGAGATCAAAACCACAGGTATATTTAAAACATCGTTGTAGCACAGTTTCAAATAAATAAAGAAAATATCTAAACTAAGCTTTGCTATACCTGACTATATATAAGAGAATTATTATTCCCTATAAACTTACTTAGAGCAAGGCAGAGATGGTGAATAGATATTCTAGTTGTTGTCAGGTCGAAAACAGAATACAAAATGCCCTTTCTCACTAAGAGACTTCTCAAATTACTATCTCAAATATTTCTGCTTAGATACTTGCAGAATGACATAATTTCTTGTCATTTGACTCTATCCCAGGTGAAACCCCCACTGATGGAAGCTGTCAGTATTTAGCATCTACCTCTGAAAATACATAGACCTCAGATATTTAGCATATGCCAGGGCACTTCTATGAGCTAGGTTTGTAAAGGCTCCAGGGCTATTAGCCTAGTACACACCTATCAACCTATATGCTGGAAGTCATAAAACAATTACATTCCTCCACATTTCAAGACTGGTAATTACTTCACCCTAAAGACAATACAGACAGCTCCCTGTGCAGACATTATGCCTCTAGCTGCCTTGAAACTGAAAGATTACATCTTTTATTGCATAGCCATAAAGTAATTTAATTTCAGCTAGTTTCTGAAGTTAACCTCCTGTATTCCAGTTTCCACTGTTAAAATATATACATTTAAACAGTTACAATAGTGCATGTACATTTCTGTTCTATTCCAGTAGGACACAGTGTGGTTACATTTCAAAAAGCACTTTGCAAAAACCTTTTCAACACATGTCTGTACCAGCAGTTTGATATACACATGGTATACAGTTCCAATACATTAAAACATAAGCATCTTATATAAATCATGTTGATATTCACACATGACATATAATTATTTACAAAACACCAGATAGTTGTGCTGGCAATATCCCCCTCAAAGTCTCAAGCTAGTTTTTCATGGGTCCCTTGAAAGACATTGCTTGAGAGGGATGAGCCTATCTGGGAAATACATTACCCCATACCCGGTCTTGAGGACCCATCTGCGTTGGTATTGCTAACCCCATTGCAGTGCTGCACTGTCATATCATATGTCTTCAACCCTAGGCTCCACCATAGTAATTTGGGATTTTGCTGGCTGGCTGGCTCCCTGTAGCCATAGAGCCCCCTCAGACTCTTCCTGCCTCCTACAGCAAATACTTAGCAGCAGGGCCTCCCTATCATGGTAATGTTTCATCATGTTAACATGGTATACTTTCTGCCCCTGCCTCCTGCCTAGCAGTTCTACCATGTAGTTAACATCACTGACCTTCCTTACCAACTTGAAGGGTCCCTGCCAAGCTGCCTGCAGCTTGTTGTGTCTGACAGGAATGAGAACCATAACCTGTTGCCCCACAGTCTACTCTCTAGCTCAAACATTCCTGTCATTCCAGTCCTTTTTCAGCTGTTGGGATTCTACAAGGTTTTCCTAGGCCAAGCCCATGACTTCTCTGAGCTTGTCCTAAGGTTTAGGACATATGCCACAACAGACTCCTTGTGGGAGTCACACTCACCCTCTCACTCACCACAAATCAAATCTAGAGGTCCCCTCACCCTATACCCATACAGCAACTGAAAGGGTGAAAAACCTGTGGATTCCTGTGGCACCTTTCTGTAAGCAAACAAGAAATGGGGCAACTATTTGTCCCACTTCATCTTAAACTGATTTGGAAATGCCTGTAACATAGTCTTTAATGTAGAGTTTAACATCTCAACCAGACCATTATTCTAGGTATGGTAGGGGGTGGTCTTTAGGTGCTTCACCCCGCAGTACTTCCACAGATAAGCCAGCAGGTCTGATATGAAATCAGCACTTCTGTAAGTCAGTATTTCTTTTGGGAAATGTACACTGCTGAAAAATCTCTAACAAAACATTTGCCACCTTTTCTGCCTCAATGGAGGATCGAGCCAATGCCTCAGGGTGTCCGGTAGCATTATCTACTACCACTAGGATATACTTCTTCTCTGTGAAACTTGGGGTACTCAGAGGCCCCACAATATCCATAGCTACCTGCTGAAATGGCTCATCAATCACAGGCAAAGGCATTAAAGGAGTTTTGACCTTGTCTCCTGCCTTGCTTTCTTTTTGGCACTGTTCACAGTTCCTGCAGTACCCTGTTACATCCCTTGAAATCCCAGGCCAATAAAAGTTCTGCATAATACATCTGCTGGTATGCTTTATGCCCATATGACTTGCAAAGGGAATATCATGGGCTATGGCTAGAAGTGCCAGATGGTAGGCAGAGGGCATTACCAACTTCTGTATTCCATCATCCTCTAGCCCACCCTCAGGGGTCCACTTTCTATACAGTGACCCTTTGTCCCAGTATATAGATTCCCCCTTTCATTGAGAATTAGGTGCCTCCCTTGCTACCTCCCTCAAGCCTTGTAAATTAGGATCTGAGAGCTGAGCCTGACTCAACTCTGTCTTTGTAACCCTTCCCAGCTCTCTTTCCACAGGAAGTCTGGTATCCTCTTACATCAGTGCCTCACTGTCAGCCTGGGTACTACTACTCATCTCTGCCGTTGCAATCATTATGTCAAAGGGAACATCAGTACCCACAAGCAGTTGTGGCTCACCTTCAGTCTCACTGACACAGAGTGGCTCCCTCTCTCAAGTAGTCACCTCACAAGTCCTGGCTTCAAGTGTGTGGTCTGTCTGTGTCCCTACAGGCTACCAGACACACATGCTTGTCTCCAAGCCTGATTGCATGTAACTGCATGCGCACAAGGTACTGCATTATCAAAATCATTCAATATCAGAATATCTACATGGATATCCTCAAACACACCTATTTGCTTGCTTCCTTTTCCACTCTTGCAATCAAGGTGAACACTAGCCAAAAGTATTTGGAATGGGGTCACTCCTAGTGCTCTGACTGGAGTAGACTGATCAAGCAAGTAGTGTTCCTCTCTGACCATTGCAGGCTTCACAATGGTTAGGTGAAAGAGGCTATGTCTCTCTTAGCAGTGGCCTGTTTCCCATCTCCTAGGGTAGGATATAACCTAATGAGGTAGTTTGGTACCCTTATTGTCTCTAGACAGCTTACTGCTGACATTCTGTCATTCCCACTTGCTGGCTCCCCTACCTTTTGTTCCCCACCTTGCCTTTATGGAGATCTATATGCTACTTGGCCCGACTGGTTACATATGTGAAGGCTGCCAACTTAGCTAGATAGAATTTTATAGATAATTCTGTCATCTGTAAATATTAATGTAAACCACAGGCTTGTTGTCTTAAGTGGTAAAATAGTCTTACAGGTGGAACTGGAAAATAATGTAACAACTGTGCACTCTGCTGTAAGGAAGCTAAGTCAAGCATTTTATGATTGTCTTTGATCTTTAAAGTTGGCTCTGGCTTGTCTAGGTGAAGGAATTCTTGCTATTGTTTTAAGGACAGAGTAAATCACCAGAATTTGCATGCATAAATGTCCTTTATAGCTTTGCTTCCTGACTTGGTGTGAGCTTACTAAAACATGTAAATGTAGTTTCTGTTAGCCTGGGAACCCAGGGAAGTGTGAAGAATGATGTAATGTGAACCAGGAATGCTATTTTAAAAACAGAGAGAATCAGAGAGCATTAAGCATTTCTGTCTTGACCATCCAACTGACCAGCACTGTCTTGCTCTATATGTAAGTTTATCATAGACTTGTGTTTTCTCTTAGAAATAGCTAGAAACTAGAAAGATTAGACTAAGTGTTTTTCTGTGAGGTCATAATTGTACCTCTGAATTATTTGAAGTATTTCTCTGTGATCTCTGAACTCTTGACTAGCACTGTGTAGTAGAAAGTATTGTCTTGTGTTTTTATTATTTATTATTAAATATTTTTAAACCGTTCAACTGTGGCTGTTTTGTGTAGAGATAATTTAAACTCTAGAGTACGTTGCATTATATAGTGATCCTGTACCAAGTCACTCTAATAAGCCTTGACTGTTTAGTCACACTTACCAATTGGATAATAATATTGCACAATAATAATCGGACACCCTTTTAAGGGCCTTTGAGTAGCTGATAAATATTAGTGGGTGGTGGCAGCTGATACTACTATATAGTCTGGGAAAAAGGGGCACAGCTGGAGAACCTGTGCCAGTCTTCCCCAGGAATGTCTGTGTGGTTGTATACTCTTCTCAAAGTGTGTGTGTCTGTGTGTGTGTGTGTGTGTGTGTGTGTGTGTGTGTGTGTGTGTGTGTGTGTGTGTGTGTGTGTCAGTTATTTGGGCATGGACACGAATCACTGGTTGGACAGAGAAGGTGCTGGAGGTGTTAGCTTGCCCACGAGGCTGAAAACTGGACTCTATACCTGTGCCAGTGGAGAGTCTTATTGGGGACCTGGAGAGCAAGGGAGTGACCAACGCCAGGCTGACTGTGATCTCTGTGTGCTCTTAAGGGAAATTGCACTTTACTGTGTACATTTGTTATCCTTTCCTCCTATACAAGATGCCCCTCACTGGTGTTAGTGGTGACGATTGAGGCTCCTTGATTGCTGGGCCATGGCACGGGCATCACAACATATAAAACTTTTAACCTTTGATCCTGGCCATGTACCTGAACTAGTGGCTTCCCCTGTTATTGAAACACTCTGTTGGGTGGTTTAAGCTGCCAGCCATGGGTTCCCTTAGACCCATGTGCACCAGTGGTTATCCTTTTCCTGTGCAGTGATGCCCTGCTTGCAAGGTATAGGTCTTCATTTTTCCCCAACTCATCTGCTGCGCTGCATTCTGTCTGTCAACCAGATTCTCATGTTCTCAGACAAAGATCTAAGGGCTTGTTCCCTCCACAAAAGGTGTGTCAGTCCTTCAAAAGAAGAGAACTGACACCCACTGACCTATCTATAAAAATAAGCTTAACTCAGCAATATATTCACACACACTTTCGTTTGCCTTGCTTCTATGATCATGAACTTTTTTCTATAAGCTTCAGGTGTTAGCTTAAACACTCTAATAAACAACATTTAATAGTATTACAATTTAAGCAATCAGTATCAGATAATTTAGAAACAATAGTTACAGCTTTACCATGGAGTAAGGGATTCAGGAACTATACCAAGAGCACTTTGTTAACATTATACTATTTACATACCTTTCAAAGATATGAATAAAACTAAAATTATCACCCTCTGTAAACTGTGGAAGAAATTTACTGATGATTGTTACTTCTGGTGTTTGGTTATTCCCTTTCCCATTACCTCCATGACTCTGGTGAAGAGTCAGGATCTCCTTTTCATATTGCCTCTGCCTCTCCTTTTCTTTGGCTTCCAGACATCTTAGTCTTTCTGCTGATTATAATGTCACCTGCTTCTCCTTTCCTTCAGCCTCCAAATGCTGCACTCTCTTTGCTAATTCTAGTTCCAACCATTTGACCTCCAATGCAAGTCTCTTTAACTCCATATGGATTTTTAAGTCCTCTGAGACAAAGTTGAACTGTCCATTTTCTGAGGGTTGTACATCCCCAAGGACAGTCTGGTTGTCTTCCTGGTTGCTGGTTTGTGATGCAGCTGTGACTAATTCTGCAACCATTTCTGCTTAAGTCAGGTTGGCATGCACCAGTCATTTGGCTGGCACATCTCGGCCAACTGGTTCCTTGTCAGCTTGCCATAATTCTCTGCTGACATCCTTGCCTGGTTTCCCTGACGAACTAAGCTAACAAAAAATAAAACTATTGTGATATGAAACTCTAAATGTTCACAATGTGGCTGCTTCAGAGTGCAAATACCTTCTTTAGTGACCACTGATACAGGCTACAGGAGTTCAATATCCACCACTGTATCACAGCATGTGATGTGGTTATCCCACCACTGCCAACCAATATGTGATGTGGATATCCCACCCCTGTCACCAATATGTGATGCCCCACCACTGGACCAGTAATCAAGGAATCTCAATCCTCACAACTGACACCAGTGGGGGGATGTACACTGGGAGGATGACAGGTACACATGCAATATTTCCAGATGCAGCTCTCGGCATCAATTGCAATTTCCCTTAAGAGCACACAGAGACCACAGTCAGTCCAGGGTTGGTTTCTCACTCTTTCTCCATATCGCCAGTAAAACTCACCACTGACACAGCTATAGAGTTGACATCTCAGGCGAGTGACCAAGCCAAGACCTCCAGTACCCTCTCTGTCCAACCAGTGCTTCATGTCCCTGCCCAAGTATCTGACACACACACATTCTGAGGTTTGATTTACACACACACACACACACACACACACACACACACACACACACACACACACACACACACACACACACACACACACACCTGGGAAAGGCTGGCACAGGTTTCCTAGTTATGCCCCCTGCTGCCCAGACTATAAGGTAGTTATTACTGCCACCAGTCACTCCTGCCATCTACCTTAAGGCCCTTCACTAAGGGTGTCCAGTCTTACTGTGTAATATTACTACTAATACAAATGGTAGTTTGATCAAGAGCAAGGCTATTAGGAGTGGTCTACACAATGTCAGCAAATAAATATGCAAGTACTCTCAAAACTTAACTATCTCTACACAGATCAGCCACAATGAAAGGTTTATTAAATAATAAAATAACAAGACAATATTAAATATATATTTACAGTGGCAGAGTTCAAAACTACAGGAATTTTTTAAAACAACATTACAGGATAGTCTCAAATAAATAAAGAAAAATATGTAAACTAAACTATTACTGAATATAGCTAAGATAATTACTATTCCCTAGAAACTTACTTAGAGCAAGGGAGATGTGGTGAATGGATCTTCTAGTTGTTGTCAGGTCCAAAACAGAATACAAAGTCTCCCTCATTCAGAGACATCTAAAACTAATATCTCAAATATTACTTCTGGGATAGCTTGCAGAATGACATTGTTTCTTGCCATCTGACTCTGTCCCAGGTAAAATCCCCACTGCTGGAAGCTGTCAGTACTTAGCATCTACCTATGAAAGTACATATACCTCAGATCTTTGGCATATGCTGGAAATCATAAAACAATTGCATTGCTCCACATTTCAAGACTATTAATTATTTCACCCTAAAGACCCTAGTTAAGGGGTTGGGAGGGTGGCTTAATGGCTTAGGTGTTTGCCTTACAAACACAAGGTGCAGGGTTTGAGTCTCGCAAGGGATAATTGGCTAGGCTTAAAATGGCTCGCAAGGGCAGTTAGCTTAGTACTAAGCAATGAGCCTATGACAATACCAAAAGCTCCCTAGTACAGACATTATGTTTCTATATGCCTTGAAACTGAAAGATGACATCTTTTATTGCATAGCTATAAAGTAATTTAATTTCAGCTGTTTTTCTGAAGTTAACCTCCTGTACTTCAGTCTCCACTGTTAAAATATATACATTTAAACAGTTACAATAGTGCATGTACATTTCTGTTCAATTCTAGTAGGGCACACTGTGGTTACATTTCAAACAGCACTTTACAAAAAACCCTTTCAACACACTCTTCTGTACCAGCAGTTTGATATACACGACATACAGTTCTAATATATTTGTAATACAACATCTTATATAAATTATGTTGATATTTACAAATGACATATAACTATTTACAAAATTCCAGATAGGTGTGCTGGCAGTATCCCCTTTGTCACAAGGTTCACAGTCAAAGGGAATTTATGATGAATTCAGAAAAAGGAAGAAAAAGAAATTGACAGGTATAACATTTGGGAGTATTTAATGGCCCCATCAGGAGTGAAGGCCCAGGAGGTAAGGTTATATTCCTATTCATAAAGTGACACATTATTTTTTTCAGACTAGTTCTGTCCTGGAAACTTTTTTGGTGGACTATGAGAAGAATAAGAGGCATTTCTTATGTGGTTAAGCATTTTACAGAGAATCAAAAAAGAAGATACATGTTCGATTTTGAACTGAAGTTGAAAAAGGAATTTAAAGAGACATTTAAGTCAACTTTGTAAAGATGTTATGACATTAGCAAAGTATATGTTAACAGGATTATGAACTGGGAGATAGGACTGTGATTTTGAAATGAAAATGTATGAAGAAAAAGTTGTTCGTGTCCCTATTATGATAAATGAAGAGAGTAATAGAGATGCTGTAAAATTCTGGGGACTATCAAGCACATGTTTTTTCTTCTGTGGAAAACATGGTCATTTAATAAGCAATTGTGGTAAGAGGGAATGTTATATTTGTGGGGAAACAGGGAGAAAAAGGATGATGAAGAAGAAAACAAAAGAGAGGACAGTATGCTAAGAGAAGACACAGTCCCAGTAAAAGATAATAAGGATATAATAAAACAAGATCAGGTTAACAATAAATATAAGGATAAAGAGAAAAATTAAACAGAAGCAAATGTAGATTCTGAAATAAGTGATGATGAAGATACAAACTGGAAAATCATGTAAGACAAAATGGATTCTATTTGCAAAAGAGTTAGAAAAGTTTAAAGAGGTAAGTGTAAAAGAGAAAAGGAAGGGAAATGTATAATGCAAATCAGATCATTTCTTCAAATTTACATAATTTCTAATGAGCTACAGCATAGACATAATGACAATTTTAGACTGCTTTCAGTAAATGTAAATAGTATCAGAAGTATGATTAGAAGGAAACAAAGATAATCTTTGTCAAGGTAAAAAAGAAGAGGTATTATCTTACCTGAGTTGCAGAGTTAAAGAAAATATTATTATGTTGTTGTTGTGTCTTTCGGCTTTTCCCGGTTAGGGGTCGCCACAGCGGAACTCTGGTCTGCTAATGATTGGCAGTAGATTTTTACATGCCAAGTTGCCAGCTCTGACGCACAACCTTCAGTGAAGGTATGCCATTCACGCATGTCTCCACACAGAAGACGCTCTAGCTGAGGATCGAACAGGACAACGTCTAACTGTGAGGCGACAATGCTACCGCAGCACCACCACTGCAGTATAATAAGATAAATGCATGATGATAGAAGCAAGGTGATATGATCTAAAGAAGGAATTATGAATATTGCAATAAATTATGTAAAGAAAATGTTTCAAGATAGGAAAAAGTGCAAAATAAAAGAATGTCATGGAAAAAAATTGACACAACATGAAAATAAGGAATTGGAAAACAATATTTCTTTATATGAATTTGATAAGGTAGTTAACCATGTTAATTTAAAGTCAGGTTCAGCATCAGATGGAATAAGATATTCATTTTATAAGAATTTTACAGATTGCCAGAAAAAAAAATATTTCTTAAAATTCATAAATTAATTGTTAAATGAAAGTTTATGTATAAAGATTTATGCAGTGGTATATTTTAATTTTATGGAAAAACAGAGAAAAATAGAATTTAAAACTGGAGACATATAGTACTGAATAATACAGATTATAAGATCTTTATGAAAATAATTTGGAAGAAAATGGAAAATAAAATGAAAAGTATTATGGAGGATAGCATGTATAGTTTAAAGGGAAAAGGATGCAAGGAAGTATTATTGGTAAGGGAAATGATGAATAATATTAACAGGGCTTATAAGATCAAGCTCTTGATAGGATATTTAAATACAGTGGTTGATATAGTATAACATGAAATGTTGTGGACAATTATGGAAGAGTGCAACATTAGTGATAACATTAAGAACGTGTGCTATTCTGCATATAATAAAACTAAAGTAAGAATTTTAGTGAATGGATGGTTAAACAAAGAAATAGATATAAATAATGGAATGCATCACGGATGTCATATGAGCAGTATATTTATTGCATTAGGTAGGAATGCATTAGAGATGTAAATTTGCATAAGTAATACTACTGAAGGTGTAAATATTCCAGTCATGTTTATTTGTGCAGGTGATATTATACTGATTATGATAAACAAAGTCTGGATGAAGGAAGTTGTATGTTATATACGTCAATGTTTAAGCATAATAGGAATGACCTGAAATAAAAAAAAAAAAAAGTAAAGGATTAGGTGATGTAGTAAAAATACCACCAAAAACTACTTAAACAACAAATTTGAACAACAAAATAATAAAAATCACTTTGGTCACGGACAAGCGGACAAATGTTTAATTCAGGATTTAACGCTTCGGCTGCAAAGCCTTCGAAGAGTAACACATCTTCCATCAACACAACCTCAAATAGTGCAGTCAGTAAATCAATTAACCAACAATTATCAATTAACCTCCAATTACACTCTTTGTTCAACCCATCAGGTTCTAGGGTATTATACTTCAAAATAAAAAGTGTTTCTTTATGCAATAATTTATGCTTAACATCACAACATTCTCCTAAAGCTAAATTCACTTGTTCTAAAATAGTGGCTTTCAAACCATTTGGATTGGATGCATGTAAACATTTAAAATGTACCCCCAAGGGGCTACCTATTCTTACATTAATTATGTCTCTTACATGTTCTTGAATCCATCTTTTAAAGATCTTGCAGTCTCTTCAACATAATATAACTCACAATCACATTTTAATAAATATACAGCATTTTCTGTATTAATGTTATATATTCCATTAGGTGAAAAATGAAATCCATTTACCACATTAAACTTATTGACCACATATTTGCAAATTAAGAATTTCTTACAAGCATATGTACCAGCATCGCTAACCAGCTCATCATACATTACTGCATTCGGGGGAATGTAGTCCTTGTGTACCAGCACATCCAAAAGATTTCTGCCTCTCTTATATAATATTTGAATTTTTTGGGATATTACCACTTTTAGATTTTTATCTTTTAATAGTAATGGCCAATAATGTCTAACTACATCTATAACCTGTTGTGTCAAAACATTATACGTTGTCACAAAATAAACCTGTCTCACATTCTTTTTTAATTTATTACATTTTCTATATCTTCCATCACCAACACAATCTACTGCAGGTATTACATTGTAATGTCTGTATATTATTTTACATCCTGCTACTATAACATTGTTAATATCATATACCCTACCTATGAACATCTCTGCCGTCTTACATATTTCTTCATATAAATTATGTTCTTCACTACATAATTTTTCTATGCATAAAAATTCATTAAAGGGTATCATATCCATCAGCTGTGTTGGGTGACAACTACTCCTATACAAAAAGGAACTAACATTGTCAAATTTCCTATAAATGGAAGTTATTATTGATTCACCAACATTACCTTTCAAAATTATATCCAAAAAGTTGATATCATTGCCCACTTGAATACCATCAAACTTCAAATCAAAACTATTAGTTTGTATATCTTGAGCAAACATATTTGCATAATCTTGACCTCCTTTACATAGAAAAATCAAATCATCTATGTATCGAAAGTATTTGATGACATAAGTAGCAAATGTTTGTATATATACTCACTTTCAAATTTGGCCATCACTAAATTAGCATACACTGGGGCAAACGATGCCCCATGGCTGTTCCTTGTAACTGATGATATCGCTGTTAAATTTAAAAAAATATTCTTTAAACAAAAAAATAACAACTCTATCACATAATGAGATATGGGGGTATTTCCCAAAAAATAAAACAATAACTGTACCCCAATATCATGTTTAATGCTGGTATACAAGCTGGTCACATCTAAGCTCAGCCAGTATATATCCTCTTCCCAAATGGTGGCTTTAATTTTTCCCAAAAAATCTTGGCTGTCTTTTACGTAGGATGGTATACATACCACCCATGATTTTAAATATTCATGCAAAAAAACCCACAGGTTCTTTAGAAAATATTTTTCCGCAGCCACTATCGGCCTACTGGACAAATTCTCCACCCCTTTGTGGATCTTAGGGAGACAATAAATGAAGCCAAACATGTGTTGTCAGTCTTAAACTTTTTTCCACATCCATTTTGCTAAAATAGCCCAAACATACACCTTTATGCAGTAACTGGAGATAATTTTTCATTGCATCCTCAGAATCTTTTATGCCACATTTCTCATATACTTCAATATTATTCAGATGGGTGTAACACATGTTCACATATTGCTCATTATTCATTATTACAATTTTGTTTCCCTTATCAGACATTTTGATAATCAGTCTATGATCCATACATAATTGTTTCAAACCCATCCATTGTTCCTTGAATAAATTATATTCCACTTTATGTTTTTCTTTTAAAAATTCATAAAACAAATTTTCTACTTGAAAATTGAAAACTGACATAAAATGTATACTATTCTGGTTAGTGTATGGAGGTATAAAGTTACTAAAAACAGGAACATCATCTGTATTTAATAAAGAATAAGCATTATTTAAACATTCCTCATCTGACATACACAAATAAAAAGAATCATCCGAACTGTTAGCAGATTCATTGTCACTAGTTTAAAAAAAAATCAATTAAATACAACTTCCTGCCTAATTTAAACAGCTCACTTTTTAATACATGTAACCATGGAAAACATGTAGGTATGAATTTCAAACCCAAGTTAAGCACATAATAGATGTTTCAGTAATTGGTAAAGCAGAAATATTCAATACAAGGTCATTAATGGCATTAATACCATCTTGTTCTTTTTGTTTTATAAAAGTTTTGAACTTGTTTACAATTGTTTCTGCCTTGTTTGTGTCCCCAGTCATTTCTCTCCCATTTCTTGCCAGTCTGCTGGACACCGTCTGGGGATTCACTCCGAAAACATTGTACATATTCCACCAGTTGTTGGGTTGCCGGTAATACAGGAAGACCTTCATTACCCTCACGTTCTACCCCAGTAGTTGTTTCTCTATCTTCCAATGTAGTAAAAATAGGAGAAGTATCTTCCTCGAGGAAAGAAATATCTGTGTTAGAAATAAGATATGGGGGTAAAAATGTAAGCAACAAAGAATGGAATAGGATAATAGATGAAATAAAGTAGCTTTGTTGTTTTTTGGAAAACATGCAGACTGTTGTTTTTATAAAAGGCTTACTTGATTAATTAATATATACTGGGAAAGATTGCATATTGTGCTAGTATCTATATACTGCCAATAATCTATGAAACATAAATACTACAAGTAATTTTTCTTTCTTTTATGTGGGGTTTAAGATTGAATCCAGTGAAGACAGGAGCCTTACACATGGACAAGGAAGATGGAGGTCTAGGATTAATTAACCCAATTGTTTATGGTGCTTGTTTGTATTTGTATAAAGTTTGTTTTGGATAAGTTTTTAGCTTCTCATATTTAAGCCCTGTGTTTGAGACAGTTTCTGATTGTTTGCACATCGCACAGCACTCTGCACTGCTGTGCAATTGTGTGCCATAGTCCGACAGATAATTTTTACAATTTTTCCTTAGATACAGCTGTATTCTATTAGTGAAGTCCTCATCTTTACTACATCTCTGATTTATGAAGTATTGCTAGTGAGCTGTGACTTATTAAACCACCAGCTAAAAATTCTATCAGCAATACTCATCTAAAGAGCACCTCCTAGATCAGTCCTGAAAGCACCCTCTTAGTCATAATAGTTCTTCAAACTTAGCAATAGGGCAGTTGGACTACCCTAATTTCTCTGGCAAGCCTTGCTGACTTGGGTCTCATGAGACAGATTAGCAACTGCCTCATGTACACTGACAACCCTCTACTAATAACTCACTCTAGTACGGCGTGTGAGAGATGTATCTACACCAAGAATCTTGAATCCCTGCTCCCTTGCACTCAATTTAGTAACACTGAAGAGGTTTTCAACTCACCCTCCACTTCTCATGCACATAGTACTAATACCCACAGACATAATATGCATCCAACACATAAAAAAACTTATCAAAATACCAGAGACCTCCAGACACATAGCAACACTATTGTCTCATCTACCAAGCCTTTAAGGAGTAACACTCAAAACACAAATTTTCTTGTCATTGGAAACTCCATAGTGAGACACATGGATGTCCCACTCACAGGTTAGATAAGGAGAAAGTCACACTCAGCTTTCTGTCCAGTGCCAGGATTCATCAGATCACAAATGCACTCAGGTCTCTTGGCAACAAGTACTGTTATAACTCTGTCATAGCTCATGTTGGACTGAATGATCTGAGATGTACCTCACTGGACTATATGAAGAGATAAATGATTGAGCCCTCTGAGTATGTGCCCCAAGCAAGTATTACCCTAGACTTGAGCAGCATATTACCCTCACCTAGAATGATGCCACAATGTAAACCAAAAGTGATCAATTTCAATAACTGGATTAGTTTTTGGTGTCATTCAAAGGGGGTCCCATTACTGTCAGCCTCGGATGACATGAACAACAACCCTCACTGCTTTGCCAGAGATGATTTGCACCTGGCACAACTGCACTTTTGTCTGCTGGCAAAGGCACTTGCCGCTCCCTTAATGCCTTTTTTTAGGGAAGGTCTCAAAAACAAAATTGCTAATGGGAAAAACGCCAACCATAAGAAAATAAGGGTTAAACTGCTAAATGATAGGAACTTAAACCAAAAACTGAACACTCTAGAAACACTTCTATCACTTGAGAGTGCCCCCGCTTTGCAATGCTACAATGCCTTCCACACCTTCAGACACAAAACAAACATGTGAGAACCAAAGTGGGAGGTGTTTCTATCTATACTGAGACAAATTCACCTTCCAACTAGTTAGATTGGACAACTCCATGGTGTAACTCCAAATTCAGATTACTGTGGGTCAGATCCCCAATCAAGTCATAGCTAGATTTATATCACCCTCCATGGATCATGATGTGTGCAAGGCTTACTTGACCAAATTGGAGTCAATCCAAATATTGCCAAACACTCTAGTCATGGGGGATTTCAATTATCCCACCATCAACTGGGAAATTAACTCAGTAGTGAAAACATTCCTTGACTTTGTTAACTCAAATACCCTGGAACAAATTGTTCAAACCCCAATAAGAAGAACAAACATACTAGATCTGCTCCTCACTAACATGACAAACACATGCACCGGCATAACTGTCGGACCCTCATTAGTAAAATTTGACCACAAATCAGTCAACTTTGAACTGACACTAACACCAGAACTCATAAAGGGTGAAGTCAGACTAAAAAATTCACCAAAGCAAACTATACCCTCTGAGGAGAAGGTGTAAATGCATTCCAAGCCTTACCCCCAGCTGGAAGTGATAACTACTAACTACACCAAAGCTTACACTAAAGCCCTGTACAATCACTTTTATAAGTGTATAGACTCAGCTGTTCCAGAGAAAATCAAAGCTAGAGCCCCAAGTAAAAAAAAATCCACCCTGGATGACATGCAGTATCAACAAACTTTACAAAAAATGCAAAAATTCACTGTTTAAGAAAACTAAGGCAATAACCCAAAAATGGAGAAGCATCCTCCTCAGCCTGAACAGGCAAATAAAACAACATGTCAAAATCCTCTAAGGGTAACTTTGATAAAAAAACTCATCAATCACAGCCAAGGATAATCATAAGGCCTTTTAGAGCTATATACATAGCTTAAAAGGTACACTCCAACCATGTGCCAAACTGCCAAACTAGTGACTAATGATATCACACACACTGATCTCGCCGACATAGCAAAACTGCTAGTGGACAGATTTGGTTTAAATTTCACTCCCTTATCCCCTCTAATCTTATCACAAACCTTGCCCCCTACTTCCCCCCACCTTACATATCCAGAGAGCAGGTCATTAAAGCCTTTTCTAAGGCAAAAAACACAGCCTCTATGGGACAAGACAACATCCCACGCTAACTTCTAAACATACTAAAAGATGCACTAGCATCACCATTAAGCACCCTGTTCAATCACAGCCTAACCACAGGCTTTTTTCCTCAGAATGGAGAACACCAACAGTTATTCCCCTCCACAAATGTGGCTTAGCAACAGACTCAGGGAATTACAGACCCATTAGTCTGACCAGCCTCATCTGTAAAGCCACGGAATGTATCATTATGGACCTCATAAATAAAGACATAAGCAACCTCCAAATCCTGAACCTGACCCTATTTGGCTTCATCAAGGTCCAATCCTGCCTGTTAAACCTGGTGGATTTCTTTGAAAATGTGACCAGGGCCACTGATGAGGGCAAATTTGTGCACACAGCATACCTCAACTTGGCAAAGGCCACAATCCCACACTCATTACCAATAAGCTTAGCAAACTGAATGTAAATCCCTTTGTTGTAAGATAGATTGCCAACTGGCCCACAAACCAGTCACACACTATCAAAGTTGGTGACTCCACATCAACCAGCAGACCTGTCACCAGCAGAATGCCTCAATGGTCCATCCAAAGTAACAACAATACCCTATGTACCTAACAAGTGGTAAGAGATCTAGGATCACAAGTAGACTATGACCTTAACTTTGACCACCACACATTTGCTGTAGTAAGGAATGCTTTCTATGCAGCTAGCATATTTGATTAGCAAAGGCATTGCCTCTAGAGCAAAGGAGGTTATAACTCCTCTATACTCTTCACTAATGAGGTCCATAATTGAGTATAACACCCCTTTCGGAATGTACAGTACAAAGCACCTGCAACAATTGGAGAGATCTCAGAGGTTTCTAACTAAGAAGATCAAGGGACTCCTGCACATGCCTTACCCAGAGTGACTAATGTCCCTGTCACTATACTCTGTATTGTATAGACTTCTTAGGGGATACTTATGTCTGGCTTACAGAGCAATCTCTGACCAAAATCTAATGAATTTGCTGCACATCCATAAATCAAATGGAACTAGAGCTACCCATTCTAGGGAATTAAATATGGCTTGCGACTTGAATAGGACTTGCTGGGGGACAGATTTGTCTCCTAGTAACTGCCACATCTTTGGAATAGGCTGCCAATTCATTTGAAGCAGAGCACCTCTATGACATTGTTCAAACGGAACCTGGATGAGTGGATGAAGCACCATTATTTCTTATAGGGGACAGCATACACAACCCTCCTAGACATGGGCAGTCATTACTAAATAAACTTCTGGGTATTGATTATAGTATCTATGTTATTACTTTAGGATGAAATGGCTGGGCTTGAAATGACCTCCAGGTCAATAGCCTAGTAATCTCCTATGATCCTATGATTTACTAATGTCCAAATAAGCAACATTGGGATATGTTAAAAATTCAAAAGAGGAAAAACATATTTAAATGAAATAATGTGATGTTATCAAGAAAAATGATTTTATGGACAATAAAAACTGACGAAATACAAAATGAGAGGAAAGTGTGGTATAAACATATCATTATACAATATTATTATGTTATTCCTTATGCTGAGCTAGTGAATGAAAAAGTTAAAGCTTTCAGAGTACAAAAAGCATGGTGTAATAAAGTCGAATGTCAAGACTTTTTATGGAGATTAGTGATTAATAAATTAGCAGTAGAGAGAAATATGTTTTATAAAAATCAGTGAAACAGTTTGTATGTGTGTGTATATATATATATATATATATATATATATATATATATATATATATATATATATATATTGTGGGAAAGAATAAACTATAGACCATGTTTTCTTACAATGTGTAAGAGTTAAATTGTGGGAAAAACTGTGTAAAGAAATTTTCTTTGATAATGTAAATTCAGTAAATGAAATAAATATGGATACGATTATTATGGATATTATAGACATAAAAATAAGTAATATGTTAGTAAAATAGATACAAGATTATTTTATGTCATGTAGACCATTGGGAACATACATTTTAAGAAAAATTAGATGGTGATCATAAAAGGTGTCACAAGTTTAGCACATAGCAATGTATATCACCCCAGAAGAGGTGTAGTCATATCACCTCTACTCACCAATAGTTCTGAAATAAATAGCAACTGCTGTGTAAGAATCTTTGTGCAAGAATCTGCAACATTTACACCACCCACATTTCAACATGATAAAATCCTTATTATTGCTAGAAAAATGTATTTGATATTAGGCACCATAAGCACAGAAATAAACAAAGACACGGTTATTTTTTTTTTCAAAAATCTTCCATTTTGCATTCTCCATTGTACACAACAAACAAAGATTGAACAACAACAAAGTACTAATATATTGGGTACATATTTAATGGTGAACAGTATCTAAACATCAACATGAAACATCAATATTTGCAACTGTACAAAAGTGCTATCAATTATTTTATTACTTCCATTTATTGAGCTTATCCTGTTATGGAGAAATCTTATCACCTATCTGAATGGGTTCACTTTTAAATTTGGAAATACCAAAATCTTGAGTTTTGAGATACCGATCTCAAAACATTGAGATTTTGGTATCTCAAAACTTAAAAGTGAACAAAATAAAAAATAAAAGACAGCTAAAACAATGTTTTTGCAGAGGGGCAAGCCTCCCTGCACCCCCCACAACCCCCTTACTTAAATATACCAACTCCAAGATCGTGCTACAGTGAAGAGAACAGTAATGTTCCCGTTCCACTTACCGTTGTCTTCACTGTAGTGTGATCTCTGAGTTGGTATATTAAAGTAAGGGAGTGTGGTCTATTTTTTTGAGTTTCAAAATACAAAGTCTCGATGTTTTGAGTTTGGTATCTCAAAACTCGAGATTTTGGTATTTCGAAATTTAAAAGTGGACCCCTATCAAAATGTGTGTTGAAGGCATATCTTTACATGTAAATGCCTGTGTCTTTATGATAATGTGGGTGAATTAAGCTAGCAGTATGTTAAATATCTGTTCCCATATTTTTAGTTTTTTAACACTGTTATTTTTTTGCATCAGTTACCCATTTATGAGCTAGCATGTGTTTAATTGCCATCTTTTTTAATTTGACCCAATTGATATTCATTCTGTCCCCCCATTTCTATGCTAGAATAGAAATAATGTGATATGTATGGTCACTTGCTTATGGGATATTCCTGAGGAAGGAATGTGAAGTAGTGTGTATTCTCATGTAAGAGTTGCTTTTTCATAGCCTTGCTTTTGTAGTTGGATTTTTAATGACTTCCATAGTTTAAATATGCATTTACAGCTCCAAAACATGTGAGTTAGATCTGCTTCCTGTGATCTACAATATGGACAGTTTGATGAATTAGAGGAGTTAAATTTGTGTAGTACTGAGGGGGTAATATATGCGTTGTTGTTGATCTTGAGTTGTGTGTAATTTAACTTTTTCAATGGTAAAGCTTTATGTGTTAATGTCAAACCATGATTTAATTGTTATTCAGTTATTGATGAGTTCATTTTAAACCAATAGTTAGAAATGAGTATATTAACTTGGAATTTGATCTTGGCTAATAATTTGTACATGTTGGATATATTTTTTTCCGGATAGCATTGTGTTCCATAGAGTTTCACTATGGTTTATATCCACCTTGTTTAATTTGGGGTCTGGAAGGTGTTTGGAACACACTTCTCTAATTTGTCTCAAGATAATTGTGTATGGTTTTGGTAAATTAAGTTGAGATCTCAATTCTATAATTGTAAAGCTGTGGTAAGGGTAAAGATCTCAAATTCTCAAGTCTTTTAATAAAGGGTAGTTGTTGAGATTTATCATTGAGTTATTAATTTTTAAGTTTGTGTTGTTATGGACTGGTTGAAATATGTCCATAGCGTGCCCTAGTTCAAGGGAAATTAACAACTTTTGAAGTAAGATACTGAAGTGTTTTGTAGGGTTAATGATCTTATAAGCTGTTATGTCTTTTTGGTGAGAAAAGGAAGAGCTCTAGGATTAATTCCTAGAGATTTGATATAACTATTTTATATTTTCAGTCAAATAGGAGACCATTTGTTGGTTGAAGGGGCATATTCTGCTGACTTTAGTATTCTACTACTATTGATAATGGTATAATATAGTTTAAAATCTGGTAAATTTAAACCCCTTTTAATTTTGGTAGAGATAGTTTTTGGTATGATATTCTTGTTTTTTTAGGATCCCAAATGAACTTGGCCAGAAACATGTGTATTTGTTTAAAGAATGTGTTATGTATTGTCACTTGCGTGGTTATAAATATATAAATAACTCTGGGAAGAATATTCATTTTGATTATCGAGACCTTGGATAGGAATGGTATTTTGAGATTGTTCCATCTGTTGCAGTCTAGCATTATCACATTCCATTTATTCAGAATATTATTTTCATAAAAATCTTTTTTGTTTTGGAAAAACATAATCCCAAGATATTTGGTTGAGTCTTTTATTTTAACTGTGTCTAAAATGGGATTAACAATAATAGTTTGGGAGGATTTAAGGGGAAATATTGTTTTTCTTTTTAAGTTAAGTTTATGATTATATATGCCTGAGAAATAGTCAATTGCTTTTAATAATTTGGGTATATCAGCACTAAGGGTGGTGAAATAAATGTTTAAATCATCTGAGAAAGCTGTGTGAAAGATTTTAGAGTTGAAGAGAGATGGTGGGTTATGATATACTTTCTGTTTAATGTATAGGAACAGCAGTTCTATGTCTTTAGGATCTGATTGCTCTTTCAAAATAATAATGTTTTTTGATGCATTAAAGTGTAAATCATTTATTTTGTTGTTTATTGTGTAATTTAGTACCTGTTGTAATATTTTAGCAATTAGTGGTGTGAAGCACTTTTAAAATTCTGGTGTGAGGCCATCTGGACCTGGAGCTCTATTTGTTTTTAGATTTTTAATTGTGTCGATGATTTCTTTTATTGATATTAGGTTTGTAAGGTTATTTTGTTGGTTAACATCTAGTTGCAGGAAAATTATATCTTGAAGGAAAACTTCCCTGTCCATTTCTGAAGATGATAAAGATTGTTCTCCATAAATCTGATTATAAAGTAGTTCAAAGAGGTTTATTATCATCTGGTTATTTATATATGATCTGTTCTGGTGGTAAATTTCTGTTATAATGGGTGTGGATTTGTACAGGATAATTAGTCTCGCTAAGGCCCTGGATGGCATTTGAATAGTGTACGCATATTTGGCCAAGTTTTTCATTTCTTACTTCTTTTAGGTATAGTTCTTTTTGTACTTTTCTTAAGAGGTATTTGGTGTTTCCGTTAGAACATGACATTAGTTCCAATTCTAATTGCTTTATTTTTTCCTTTAATACAGATTTTCCTTGGAGAATAATTTTTTATAGTGCATTACTTTGTTAATCAAAAACCTCTAATTTGCAGTTTTGTTGAAGCCCATTCAATGTCTAGTGGTAGTTGAGAATTGACTAGGTTTAAAGTTAGGGAGTTTAGTAGTGTAGTTATGTCTTCCACCCCATCTTGTTTAGATAAGAGATTGGAATTCAATGTTCAATTGTAGCCTCTGTTAGATTGTTGTTATTTATTTTCCCATTCAATGAGAAGTGTGATTTTTCAGTGGTCGGACAATAATCTGGTATGTGTATGGGTTGTAACTTTCATATTAAGGAATGCTTCAGAGATTAGAAAGAAATCAATCCTCGACCACATTTTGTAGCATTGTAAATAGAAGGTGAAGTTTACTGTTTTATTGTCTCTCCCGGTATATTTAAAGGGATCAAATAGTTTAAAGTCTTGTTTCAGTTCCCTAATTGCTAGTGTGGCCTGCTTGTTATATATTTTATTTGGGATAGATCTTTATCTGGATTCTGGTAGGAATTCCAGTCAGCCCCAATAATTATAAAGCTATCTTTAAATTTTGTTAATAAAGCATATAGTGACATAATAAAGTGCTTTTCATTGTTGCATGGAGCATAGCTGTTTAGCACTAGTACTGGTTTTGGAATGGCAGGATTGGTGTAAAGTATATAACACCATCTTCCCTCTTTATCAGTATTAGTTTTAATTATGTTGCCTTGAAAATCTTGTTTGATTATTATTGCAGCTCCTGCACTATTTATTTTTCCCTCCGATTTGTCATCCATTTTTTATTTTCTAAGTTTGTCCATTGTTCATTTGTAAGATGAGATTCTTGAATTAATATTATTTTGGCTTTCATTTTAAATGTAAGATGCAAGAATAGAGTTCTTTTGTTTTTTTAATTGTAGGCCTTTAACATTCCATGAGTCTAGTTCCCATATTTATCTCAGTAGTGTCCTTGATGTCATAAAACATTTATGGATAGTGTGTGTATGGATATTCAGGTAAGCTCGTTTTTCATGTATTTGATTATGGCACCTGCTTATTCCCATCCCAACCCAATGCCTAATCATTAATTCCCTGGATCAAGAACAGTGAGGGGAAAGAAAGATGTTTTTAGTGTACAAATAATATTTTCCACTTATATGTATAAGGGAGTATTCTTTATCTATTGTAATTTCCATATCATTCCCCTTACAGACAATAATAACAACAATGTAGAGAAAGCCTAACATAACAGTTCTAAAAACAGCACTTCTTAGTACTATTTCCTATTCTCTTCATCTTCAAGACACGTGTGACAACAATTTTACATAAACAGTCAACTAATATATTTATAAACAATACAACTTTTAAACCTCTTTATACTTATCTAGTATTTTTTGAGCATAAGCAGAAGATTAAGGGAATCAATCTTCTAGTACTTTGGAATTTTAACATGTCATTAATACAATATTATATCCTAATAGACTTCTAACATACTTTTTGCAATAACTCCATATCTGATTTCCTTTAGTTCATCAGATGTTTCACAGTATTGAACACAATCAACATATTTAGTACCCAGAGATACATTACAAAGACACAGTTATAATTTAACGCTCCAGTAAAGTTATTGTGAACACTGAAGCAGTGATTGCTATATCAGAATTATAAAATGCAATTAGAAGTGGTTTTAATAATGCATTAATCTGGTTATGTTCACAGAATGCATAATGAAAAAATAATCTTTTTTGCACTGGAAAAAGAACCATTTGTTTTGAAATCGAGAGTTCTCGCTCCCTCATTCCCTACTGGTATCTTGTCATTATACCTGCTGGCCTTGCAGTTGCCCACCCCTACTCTAAATTTGATCTTGGACTCCCCTCCCAGTCTACTGTCATTAGCTCATTCTACCTAATACAGAGAGAATATCTGAGAAGGGCAACCCATTTAGTTTCTTTCCTTCTGTTCCTCCTTTCTCCCTTTCTAAAAAAATATATATATATATATATATATCTGAATATCCTTGTGTTCTGACTGTGCTTCTCAAACATTTTGGAAAAATACAGTATATTTTAGTGCATTTATTAAAACTGTATTTGCCTTAATATTGCTACAACTCAAGTGCTCTAGGTTGCACTGCATCTGAATTGTTTTAGTGTGTTTTAGCTGCTTTTCTGTATATATAGACTTTTCTGTATATGTAGACTAGTTACTTATTCTATGCCTTTTCTGTGTTTATTTAGTGTATTATTGCATTGTTTAGCCTGTTTTAACCAAAAAAAAAAAAAAACAAAAACAAATACTATCTTGTTTGCTTGTTTCCTGCTTTTCCCAGCTAGTATAGTCAAGATCCCAGGCTTTTCTGGTTTCAGGACTTTATTTTCTGTGTTCAGAGCTATCTAGACCTTGCTGTGGTAGAGGGAAGTCCTACTACTTACTAGTGGGAGTAGTGAGCATTGCACTGCCTGTCTAACGCTAGAGGTGTGGTTTCCAGCTCTGAAATTGTAATTTTAGCCATTTTGGGCTGATTTCTATCCCTTTCAACTTTCTGACTTAAAAACACACATGTTTGCACATTTTTCACATCGTGCACCACCGCGGGGCTACAGTTAAAATATTCCAGGTGCCAGAAAGTCTGCTCTTCCAATTTTCCCTTAGAACTAGCTGGTTTCTCAGTAGTAGCACTAAAATCCTAATCCCTGTGACTAGCACTTGCTCTAGAACCTTCTGGAAAGCACTAGGAAGCCTTAAACTGATACAAGCATTAAACTCTCCTTGTTAATAAGGAGAAATTAATCGTAGGCACTAAGCCTATAATTGCAAAGTACCTTGCAAAGGTAATGGAAAACAGCTGTTCTACTTTACAAAAAAGGACCAAAACAGGCATGTCCAAGGGTCAGATTCCAGTGAGTTCTCCTGTCCAGCTGATGAATCTGGGCATACTGGGGCAATGCAGCAACTGCCTCATGTACACAGACAACCCTCTCCTCCTACCACCCAACACTACAACCTGTGAGAGATGCACTTACATAGCCAAACTGGAAGCAAAGCTCTCTCCAGCCAAGATTGTGCTAGACAGTCAAGAGGAGAAAGTTAACACCTGCACTACACCTCAAGCAACACATAGTCCTTCGTAACCCACACCATCAACACCCACATATAGCAACACTAAACCCACATATGCAGAGACCCTTAACATTAACCTGCCAAAGCAACAAGGACCTCAGAAACTGAAATGCAAACACCAGTGACAACCAAAGTGATACATAGCTCACAACACCAGTGTGCCATCCAACAATAGCCCCTAAGACAAGACAACGTACCCAACACTTTAGTCATAGGTGACTCTTTAGTGACGTACACTGATGTCCCACTCACCAGGCTGAACAAGGAGAAAATTACAGTCAGCTGCCTGTCACATGCCAGGATCCGCACATAACGCATGCACTCAAGTCACTCCACAACAAGTACAAATATGACTGTCATTGTCCATGTTAGAGTGAATGACTTGAGACGTACCTCCCTGGACTACATGAAAATAGACATGGAAGAGCTCTTGGATCATGTGGCCCAGGCAGGTATAACCCTAGCCCTGAGTAGCAGCATGCCTTCATCCAGAATGATACCACAGTATAAGGACAAAATGATTGACTTCAACAATTGGCTAAGATTCTGGTGTCATTCAAAGGGGATCCAGTATCTGTCTGCCTGGGATGACATGATCAACAAACCACGATGCTTTGCCAGAGATGGTCTTCACCTGTCACCCCTGGTATTCAGGTTACTGGCTAAAGCTCTTGCCACCCCTATAGTGCCTTTTTTAGGCAAGGTTCAAAGGACAAATCCACCACCGTAACAGATACAACATGCAAAATCTGAAGGTAATGCTACTCAATGCTAGAAGTCTAAACCTCAAAATGCACTCTCTCGAGGCACTCCTAAAAATGGAGAACATTGATATCTGTGCAGTAACTGAGACCTGGTTCAAGGCTCCAGAGAGCACCCCTGCAATACTGGGCTACAACTCTTACCACACGTTTTGGCCACCAAACCGAAACCGAAACACTAAGGGTGAAGGAGTGTCCATATTCACCAAGGATATTCACACCTCCAGGCTAGTTTTGCAACACAATGCATCTGAAATTCTCCAGGTGCAACTAACACTAGGTAAGACTGCAATCCAAACTGTAACTTGCTGCAGATCTCCCACCATGCCCCAAGATTCTCACTACACCTTTCTAAACATACTGGAAAATATTAAGATACAACCACACATTCTAATACTGGGTGATTTCAACTATACACTTCAGGAAATATGCAATCACTACTCTGTCTCCTGAGGACCCAGAGAAATTTAGATATCCCATCCAAGCGGAAACAAAGGCATGTGTAGCTTTACATATACTAGCTACAGGTACTTTCCAGAGATGCCTTGGGGATATATTAGGGGTGTCACAGGCTTCAGCATGTAGAATCTTACATTAGTTTATAAATGCAATGCTACAGCATGTAAGAGATCATTTCTATTATCCACATATCCCAGAGGAGAGATCAACAGCCATGCAATAAGTTTATACCATGGTACACTTCACTGAAATTCTGGGGGCCATAGATTCCACACATTTAGGAATAAATGCCCACTTGGTAAACAGGAAAGGAGATACATTAACAGAAAAGAATACCACTCTATCAACCCTCAGGTTGTATGTAATGCTCAAAGGATCCTCTACAATATGTATGCAGGTAACCCTGGCAGTTTTTCACGACTTACCCTTATGGCACACCTGTGACCTGTACATGAGATTTGCTGGGGTAACTTTGCACAAGAGTATCTAGTGTGGGAACCTTGGCTCAAGACATCTATGAGAAACCCACGCAACCCATCTGAGCAAAAATACAATACCCATGCTCAAACTAGGAATATAGTAGAATGTATATTTGGCTTGCTCACATCAGGGTTGGTGTGCCCTGGAGTACAACCTAACCACCTCATATACTCACAGTCTGTGTCATGTTGCAAAATATAATTCTCAGGAAACAGCTTCAACAAGGACAGCAAGGCCTAGGAATACACCTTCCAGGGCCACAGGCAAGGCCAGCAGCTCAAACAGATCCAGATGAGGAGGCTGAGGGACAACCACCAGCTGCAGATGGTACTGGCAGATGTAGGTTTGCACAATATGCCATGGCTCTGGCTAAGAAGCAAAGGATAGCACACACAGTTACAACTTAACTGAATACCTAATATTAAAATGTATGCCTGCCAAAGTCCTTAACATTTACTTTATCATGTAATGATTGTGTTCTGTCAGCATCAGTTAGAGTAAGTCCCCAAGGACACATCTCATAGCTGCAAATATTAACACACACTCACACACACACACACACACACACACACACACATTTTTATATCACTAACATGAAACATGACTCATCTGTATAGCAATATTAGCATTAACTCTTGACTGATTTATGCATTATACATATATGATTCTGCTCAATACTGTGCATCACACATTTCAGTTGACCAATGTACATAAACCAACAGTGAGCAGGTCAATGTTGGCATAATTTGCACAATTATAATAGCAGGCAGTTATTAACTATCTATTATGGCTGCATTACCAAGAATAATACACCAAATATAATGAGGGTCAGGAAGTGCATAACCAAACATTTACAGCAAATCAGGAAAAATAATTATTAGTTAATCACTTTTTGCAATAGATTTGATGAAAGTAAGTATCTGAATAAGCAAGCATTAGCATCCACTCTGTGCATCAGACATAATCAAACCAAAGTCATAAAGAAATGTGAGAAGGGCAGGGCACAATCATCATCACTTTCACAGGGTGGTGGTGGGGGGTTACAGAAGGGCAAGACTGACACTGAAGAAGTAAGTATGTGTAAGGGAGAAACAAGTTTTCAACAAGCGTACAATCAATTATCAGGGCCAGTAGCAAGAGATTTATATCTTTTGTCAGCAATGCTTATATAACTTGTGTGTGTGTGTGTGTGTGTGTGTGTGTGTGTGTGTGTGTGTGTGTGTGTGTGTGTGTGTGTGTGTGTGTGTGTGTGTGTGTGTGTGTGTGTGTGTGTGTGTGTGTGTGTGTGTGTGTATGTAAGGTGGTATGGCCAAGATCATTTTTAATGTGGGTGGGTCTATTTGAACACAATCAAAGCACCTCTATTACCACTATGCCTTGGCATCTCAGACACAATCATGTCAGCTAACACCTGATAATGTGGTGGTTTTCTGGCTATGTGATGTCCAACCCCCCCAGCAGACATTCCTTTATAGACACTGCCCAATCCAGTCTGTCATTCATCTTGTGCAAGGATTCACCCACATGATTCAGGCTGTCTGAAATGTCAGAATGCAGAACATTTAGTTCTCACAGTATCTCTTCCATGGTCCTTGTGAAATTTGCCTGTGTCTTTAAGACAACCCTACACATACATTGCATGGCACCTACTGACAAAACAACGTCAGGAGGGTGGACAGCACGCCTCCTTTGAGCACCACTCCCAACATCTCTATGTGACATGTTAGCCTCATGATTGTTAGGGGCAGACTCAGCCAGCTCTGCAACCGGACTAGGAGGAGTGACTACAGACCTTGGGAACTATTGCCCCATTAGCCTGATGAGTCTGATATGCAAAACTATGGAACACATCATCATGGACCTAATAAATAAGGATAGAGGGACTCTCAAAACTCTAGATCCCACACAGTTTGGTTTTTTCAAGGGTAGATCATGCCTGCTCAACTTGGTCAACCTCTTTGAGTCAATCACCAGAGGTGTGGATGAAGGCAAGGTGGTTCATACAGCCTACCTTGATCTGGTCAATGCCTTTGATACTATTCCACACTCAGGAATAATAGAAAAACTCACTAAGTTAGGCATCAACCCCTATATCACTAGTTGGGTTGCAAACTGGCTCACAGGTAGAACCCACGGTGTGAAAGTATCTGACTGCAAGTCAGACTGCCAACCAGTCACGTGTGGAGTCCCACAGGGTTCAGTCCTGTGTCCTCTCCTGTTTGGTATCTACTTCTCTGAAGTCCAGGCCAGCACAAAGAGACTCTGGCTGACAAAGTTTGCAGACAGTTGCAAGTTGGGAGCTATTATTAACTCCCCAAGTGATGTTGACATCTTACAGAAGGGCCTCACTGAGACCTACGACTGGTGTCAAAACCATGGTCTTAAGCTCAATGCCAAAAAATGTGTCATCATCTCCTTTGGGAAAAACTCAGTTCCCATGATTTACCATATCGATGGTTGTCTGCTGAACACAGAAGGTGTTATAAGAGATCTGGGAACACAGGTTGACAGCAACCTCTCTTTTGACTACCACATTGCCACTGTGGTCAGAAAGTCCTTCTATGTGGCACATCTCATTACTAAGGGTTTTATATCCAGGAAGAAAGAGATTATTGTCTCCCTCTACTCTTCCCTCATTAGGCCAGTTATTGAGTACAATGCCCCATTTAGCATATACCTCACTAAACACCTGCAACAACTGGAGAGGCTGCAAAAGTACCTCACAAAGAGGATCCTAGGCCTTAAATATTTGTCCTATATGGACAAACTTAAAAAAACTCCAACTATACTCTGTCTCATATCACCTACTTAGAGGCGATCTCTGCTTGACTTACAAAGCCATATATGACCCAGCTCTGTTAGAAATGCTACATATAAAGAAATCCCAATCCCTCTGCACCACACGCTCCAGAGACCGCAACCTCATTACCAGACAGGTTCATAGCCCAGGGACTGCCCATGCTATGGAATAGACATCCCATACATGTCAAGCAGAGCACCTCACTGGCCCACTTCAAGAGAAATCTTGATGAGTAGATGGGAAATAGAAAATTCACCCCAGGGATCACTCCAGCGGCTTTACTCGACAGAGGCACTGGGAGCTAAGGTCGGGTGGCACGATGCCAGGGTA
>NC_056726.1:1370269097-1370489183 GCF_019279795.1 Protopterus annectens
AACCTCTTGCTATGAGCTGACAATGCAACCGCTGCACCATTGCACCATTTGTTAACATTTGGAGGATATCCACTTGGTTTCTGTATATCACAGTTTGAACAAATTTGTTGGAGTACAATTGTAAACCTGATGTTAGCAATCATATAACACTTTTAACAACTGCTCAGAATTGTCAGAGAAATTATGCTATAAAGGTAGGTATTTTGAAATATGAAATACTTTACACTAAAATAATACAAGCACATATATGTGCTAGGAAAATAACAACAATGAAATGCAGAAGGTAAACGATTGCTACTGAGAAATGGGAAGCCATCAGTATTGTTAACCACTATATTCTTTTATGAACAAACATCACATACCTTTACTGAAAGAATTATCTTTATGAAAGAAGACAAAAACTGCAGTTCTAACAGTGAAACAGCATACTGAAGTCTGTGAATCCAAACAGTCTCTACTGCTGTGCAAGTGCCTTACATACATGATAACCTTATATAATGCAGATTCAGCCTTTTGAGCCCTGTGGATATGCAAATCAGGTGTGAACTCATTAGCATTCGAGAATTCCAAAATCTGCACTAAGTACTAGGCAGGTTAACATAGTGTGAGGACTTACCCTAGCAATATAGAATGAATATTGAGAAGTGTTACTTGCTAAGAGCTTGCAAGTATGACTGATTAGTCTTAGTGTAGGAATAATTAGGTGTTTCACACTCCTGCTACTTTGATGTACATTTACTGAGGGTGTGTCATGGAGAATAGGCTTAACAAAGCATTAGGGTCTTATATGGACTGACATAGAAGAAAACCCCTGTATAACATTTGTATCACTAAATGCTTATGATCCAGCTGTGCTTCTGAGGAAAAAAGTTGTCTGTAATTCATATGAAATACTTTACACTAAAATAATACAATCACATATCAAAAAGAAATCCAAATGACATTGAATTTGTTTCAGACTAACATAAAAACAGAATAATGTTCACAAAAGAAAGCCAGAAATTAAATGTTGTATAGAAAACAGTTCTTGCTATTGTGACAGGAATTATAAGCTTAACTGTTACAAATATACAATTTCTCTATACAAAAGAATTATGTACGAGTTTTAATGTAAAGTGATACAATGTCATCTTTTGAGTATATGTAAGCTACTTTCTTTTCATAAATATATCTGTTATCTCTTGCAAATAGTGAAAACAGTCTCAAATGTCATGTTATTTCCATGGTATCAAGGTTCAAATCTAAACGTGGTGCTTTTTGTGTGCCATTAGTAATGTTCATATTTTCATTTTATAAAACAACAAAAGTTGAGAATATCACAAAGAGATACTCTAAAATACATGTTTGCATCATTCTTTGCATACTGCTTGTCATTGTGCAATGTTATTGATGGTTTATTTCTTAAGATAAAAAAATGAAAAATTTAATTTGGTCTGCCTTCTCTAGAGCAAACAAGCCTGGCACTGGTGTGTAGCCATCAGCACTCTGGACAGCACTGAGTGAACAAAATCCACTTGTCAGCTATCTATCTTTGGGGTACAGGGTATAATTGCACTTTGTTTAGAGAAAAGGAACAGGTAAAGCAGGACTGAAATCCAGTTTACAGATATTTTTTTTTTCTGAAAGGGTCAGAATAAATATTAACATACACTATTTGTGTATGAAATTAACAAGCTAAAGTCAGTGTGATAAATAGTAAAAGTCTTACCTGCTCTAGCAAATTGCTGATTGAAATGTGTTGTTGGAAGCTGAACTCTCCTCATTAGTTTGTAAAGTGTGATAGCAAAGTATTAACATCAAGAAAGTGGAAATATGTGTCATATATGCTGGGCCACTTTTCCATATCTCATGTATTCATCCTGACAGTAATGGATTTCTTTTAAAATATGTCAGTATTAATTACCCATAACTGTCTCAATAATGAGCTTATGCAATTTTCTGTTATGTCCCTTTTCTGAAGATTTGGCATTATATGAAAGCATTATAATGTGTAACAGATATGCTACTCATGATTTGGCAAGCAAATGTTAAATGGATGAATTTGTCAGCGTAATGCTGTAACTGCTCAGTGCATTGCTAGATATGTCACTTAATTGGTTTATTTTTGTTTATAATTTGTTTCTGTAATTGTTATTTTATTCCTGTTTTGCCTTTTGCATTTGCACTCTTCTTGACAGTACCCAAACACAGTTCATGGCTAAAGACAAAAATGATTCTGGCACCATTGTGCTGCTGTCAGCAATCTAGATTGTATGGAGTCAAGAAAATGCACCAGTCAGCTACCCGTCTAATTGGCACAAGCTGTAAATACATTCTGGTGGGAGCAAAAGCAGAGGCATTGATGGTTGCAAATCTATAGTACTGACAATTTTGCTTATGTTGACAGATAAAGTATTAACACACATTTTGGTGTATGAATTGAACACCGCAAGATTGTGTGGTATTTGCTGAATATGTTACCAAAACTTCTTGTGAATTCCTGTTAGAAATGTTTTGTTGTAAGAAACTAAACTATTCTTCTTTTGAATAACTGCATTTGCAATGCATGATGTCAAAAATTACAGTTTCTAAAGTGTGAGAACAGAAATTTACAAACATGATAAATGTGAAAATATGGATAATATAGTTTAGATGTATCCATCCATATTGCATAAGCATTCATTATAACAGTAATACATTTCCCTTTCAAAGTATGTTAGTATTACTTGTATATGGTGTGTCATAAAAGAAATTACACAGTTTTCTCTGTGTCCCCATTCTGAATAATTGCCATTACCCGAAGACCTGATGATATGTAACATAAATGCAAGTTCTGATGTGAGAAGATGATGTTCAAAGGACAATTTTGTCAGGGTAATGCTGTATAAGTCTTAATACCTTTAAATATTTTTTATTCTTTCATTTTTTTTTGCCTTTAGCAATTGTGTGGTACCTAGCAGTGCATAACCATGGTTCATGATTGAAGGCAAAAATGAAAAATTTAATTTGGGTTCTTTTCTGTAGCCCAAATGAACATAGCTCTGTTGTGCTGCTGTCAGCACACTGGACAGTACTGACTGAAGAAATTGTTCCTGGCTGCTGCCTATCTCTGGCACAGGTGTAACTGCGGTGTGCTAAGCAAAACAGCAGAGGTAATGTAGGGTTCAACCTAGCTTACAGGTACTTTTACTGAGAGGGTCAGAGTGACATCTGTCACAGACTTTTGATTAGGAATGTAACACTAAATAGAAAAGACTAACATAAATAAGATTTCTACAGCAAATTTACCATTAATGCTTGCTATATAAGTTCAATATAATATGAACAAAGTATGTTAACCATGAAAATTATATTTAATTTAAAATGCACTCATAATGGTGCGATGTACACTCCAGTTTTGTAAAAATTATGTCATCAAATACCATACGTATGTGTTTATGACAGTAAATATGTAACACACTCCAACATGTATTGCTCAGATCTTCCAACTCCATGCATCGGAATGGTATTTGCAATCACAAATATGGCATTTTATATAGAAATTCAATACCATGACTGCTTAAAGTCACACACATACAGGCATCTGTTAGTACATCTCCATTCATTTGTAAATTATTATATCTTAAAATTACCACCTGAAAATGGAAGCTCTCCTGTGGCTCTGACAGCTAATGAGCAGAGCAGAGCATTTTATTCTTTTTTTTTTCCTCATGGGTTCAACTCCAAGATGGTAGTACTCAATGTTATTAGTGTGCAAGTCTCAAAAGTCCAAAATTTCACAGTTCATGCCATTTTGCCTCCAACTATCAATGATTATAACAAGCACCATAAAACATTTCAGTGCTTAACACTGGAACATATGTAAATAGGTTGAGCATCACACATGGCCATGTCTCACTGCCATATTTCACTCCATTATTTTTAATGTAATCATTGCCAATGTTTATAACCAAGCTTTGTGTTCTCATTTGTGTAAATGCAAAGTTGTGCATCTTTGAACACTGGCTATTATACATGAGATCTGAATTGGTTTGCCAATTGAGATACATAGTTCCAGTTCTATTTCTGTAGACATACCAGATGAAGCTGAGGATGATGTTGCATTCCATTTAGAACACAAAGGTGTGATGTTAAAGAGACCAGAATGTTTGTTGTAGCCCTTGTCAAGTATTACAGCTGCAGGCTGCTACAGGGGAACTATACCAGGTCTTAGTATAAGACTGAGGTATTGGAATAGCTTGGACAAGGCTGTCTCCAATGTTGCACTGAGGAACAATGTTGTCACTATTACAGTGTCATGAAGTGGTGCAAGCAGGACTGCTGAGCTGATGTCAAGATAAATTTAAGGCACCAAACATCCCTCAGTTTTGTAAGTATAGTAACCCATCACCAATCAGTGATATATCATGGATTAGACAATCATCATTTATTTATGTATTTTATTTATTTATTTTTTATTTGTTGATTGGGATAGTCTGACTGGATACATGTCCATTTTCAGCGGAGGCCTGGGGAGAAAACCCCCACTTAACAAAAACAGAAAAAGTTAATACTTTTCAAATTTAAACACAAGATGCAAATAGTTAAAATCTGTCAATTTAACATTCCAAAGACATGCATCTGGAGCATTTCTCCCCGGGCCTCCGCTGAAAACAGGCTCTGTGGAACCTAATCGGACATTCCCGGTCAACAAATGTTAAATAAAAATAAATAAAAAATAAATAAATTTATACAGTCATAAAATTGTAATGTAGCATAAGTAGATTGCTAAAAAGTAGTTGAGAAAAGAATCACTTAATGGTGCTAATCAGGGTTTGAGCAAGGGCAAAGCCAGTGTGATTTAATGTATTTTTAAGGCCTTATTAAAACAGAGGTAGTGAAGTTTCCTGGGTAAGGTCTGCAGGCAGTACATTCCAAGTTTTACCAACAGAGTTGGCAAACAGAGCACCTGCTGTGGAGTTGTTGGATTTTTGAGTCAGTACCATTAGTTTATTAGATGAGCGTAATGGCCTGAGGGCACTATGGGGACTGATAATGTTTTTGAGGGCAGGGGTATTTTCAGGTAGGTTGAGGACTTTGTGCACTACTGTGAGCTGGTTGAATTGAAGAAGGGTGGGAAATTCTAGCCTTCCTAGAAGATTTAGGTTTTGACAATGATGAGTCCTATATGCCATGCCAGTTGCGAATCTAGCTATGTGGTTGTAACAGCAGGATAGTTTGCTGAGATCAGTTTGGGTCAGGCTGGTGAATATGGGGGAGGCATAAAGAAGGGTAGGGAGAAGATGGGAACATTGAACAGTAGCCCTAGCAAGAGGGGTGAGGAAAGGTTTAAGCTTGTACAGGGAGCCAAGTTTTTTGTTACTGGACTTAATAGTATGGTTAACATGCATGTCAAATTTAAGGTTGTTGTCTATTAATACTCCTAGGAGCTTGATTAGGTCATCTGGGGAGATAATGGTGTCATTGTTAGATTTTATGGTGAAGAATGGAGGAGAAGACCTATGGGTGGGGGAGAAAAGTAGCAGCTTGGTTTTGTTAGGATTCAGGAGGAATCAATGATTAGCTATCCAGTTTTCTACAGTGTTGAAGGTATTCTGCATTAGGGACAGTAGGTTTATTGGAGAGGAGGCAGAACACATCAGGGTTGAATCATCCACATATTGGATGCAGGTTGCATTTGGGATGGTGGTGTGAAGATTGTTAATAAAGATTGAGAAAAGAAGAGGACCTAGTATGGAGCCCTGTGGGACTCCTAGGGTGATAGGCAGATGAGATGACAGCTTATTCTGCCATAGGACAGCCTGCTGTCTTCTGAGTAGGTAGGACTGAAACCATTGTATAGAATGGTGATCTAAACAGATGGCTTCCAGGTTATTGACAATTAGCTGATGACTGACAATGTCGAAGCCCTTTGAAAGGTCAAGAAAGAGTGCTGAGGATAGTTTGTTGTTATTACGATTAAGGTTAATGATGTTAGAGAAAGATAGGAGAGCTAAGGTGGTACTGTGGAATGGCCTAAAGCCATGCTGAGAGTCAGCCAGCAGTTTGTTTTGAATAAGATACTGCATACGTTGTTTATGGACATGTTTTTCCATGATCTTAGCTAGTGGTGACAGAATGGCTATAGGTCTAAAGTCAGACAGTTCTATGGAACTACCTCCTTTATGGAGAGGTATTACATGCAATATTTTCAATATTGATGGGATGGTTCCCTCAGAAATGACTCTATTAATCAGGATAGAGATAGGGAGTGCTATGACATCCACAGCTTTTTGCAGATATTCAGCAGGGAGGAGGTCAGCAGCTAAAATAGTAGGTTTTAGTTTTTTGATTAGGGCTCAGATTATGGGAGTAGGAACAAGTTGAAAGCTAAAGGAGAGTTGAGTATTGGGAAGGTCAGGGCTGGGTGTATCAGTGCTGGAGTTTGAGCAGGTGGGAGTGAGATGGGTAGCTAGGGATTGGATAGTCTCTGTAAAGAAGCAATTGAAGGTGTTTGTGATTTCTTCTGGAGATTTGTCAAGGGCAGTTGATGGGTAGGAGTGGTGGTGTGGCCTGGGTGGAGAAGTTTATTTATTCCAGCCCAGAATTTTGGAGGTTTGTTTTGGTGTTTCTGTTGCAGGAGGGAGTAATAGTTTTTTTTGTCTAGAATGATACATTTTTTAGTGTCGTTCCTTAATTGTCGATATCTGACTTGATCTAGTGGGGCTTTAGTAACTTGCCAAGTAGCCCAGGCTTTATTTCTGTGTGTGATTTTAGTTTTTGTATCTTTTGAGAGCCACGGTACAGTTTTTGTTTTGGCTTGGATGGTAAGGGTAGGAGCATGTGAATTGAGGATAGTCAGGAATTTAATGTTAAAGTAATCCACTGCCTCTTCTAGAGGAAGTTGTTTCAGGACTGACCAATTGCAAGCTTTGAGTTCTTTTTTGAAGTTGTTAAGGTTAAAGTTCTTATTGTTTCTTATTGTTTTATAGGTGGGCTGATGGGTATTGTCATTCATAATGCTTTCATATCTTCTTTTTGCCTACTGCACAGCTGCAGAAGAGATAGCACAGAACTGTAAGGTGCATCACAAGAGACTGTCTCACCTCAGAAAAACATGGAGTAAGTATGCATCAGGTCAGAATGCAAGCCAGATAATAAATTTCAGTCCATCAGTCCATATCATCTTGAATAGGAATACTTTTACATTAAGCATACATGCCTTCTCCAGTAGCTCTTGGTGATTGCATTAGGCAGTGAGTACACCAGCTTAGTTGTGTGTGAGATCAATTCCCAGAAGCAGAAGTTAGATTTTATTACAAGAGAGTATTTGTAAAATATTAACTGCAAAACTGAATTAGATTAAGGATTCAATGTTGGTAACTGTAATTATTAACATGGAATTCATATATTGTGTAGACAAAAATGTTAATGTTTCCATTTCTTATATAATAGGACTTTTATGAACGTTAATGCCTTCGCATCATATCTGGATGTGTTAAAGGTGAACATATTTATATGTCATTTTAATTTATGCATTAAAATAATACAGTAATGTGACATCCTGTTGATCTTATTCTCTTTGCTTTGTTTCCTCCAGCCATCTCTCTCTTTTTTTCTTTTCTTTTTTTTAATTTTTTTTGGGGGGTGAGGATACATTGCTGCTGAAACCAAAATAAACCTATCGGTAATTGCACAAATATCTATATTCATTCTCATAAAGTGGCAGAGACTACCTAGGCAGTGCAAGGTTTCAGTGTCTTCCACACTTTTAGTCCAGTAGCTGCACAAACAAGAGCTAAAGGTGGAGTGTCTCAATGTACATCAATAACAAACATACCTCTAGGGTAGTCAAACAGGATGACATGCTGGAGTTCCTCCATGTGCAGTTCACCATGAACAACAGTATTCTGTTGTCGTCAGTCTTCTCTGGGATGGTAAAGTCCTCAAATTCTGTGTATAATTCTATGTATATGTTGTATAGTAGTGGATAGCTGTGGTGCTCTCCCATGACCATTCTACAAATTCCTGTATTTTTTTCTCCTGTGTTCTCCCCTCTGCTTGCCACCCCCCCACACACACATTTTCACCACTGTCCTATGTTAATCTCTTTTCTTCACATTTAATTTAGCAAAAAAAAAAAATAGAATCACATACAATAACCATGACCAGAAATGGCTCATACAAAAAGTGTTCAGTTTTTATCCTCAGAGTTTGAACAGAGTTTGGCATCATACACCAATATTCTTATGTCTTAATCTTATTTCTAGTCTCCTAGCCCTTCTTCCTCCTTATAGAAAACATTTTACTGTACAGTGCATGACAAATTACTAATGAGGAAACACCTACAGGTGACACACCACAAAGAAGCCTTACATGTCTCATAAATCAAAGTATCGGTAGCTGTCTTACCATCTCTCCCTCGCTTTGTCTCTCTCTCTCTCTTCACCCCTTGTGTCCCATCACTTTTTGCTGTTATATGTTTATTAGGCTAATAGATGCAATGTTCATCTTATGGGATTTTACTATTGCCATTGCTGTGATGAAGTTTAATGGCTACATCCTCCCTTGCTTCAATAAGTTGTCACTCTCCCTTGAATTGTATGATTTTCACTTTGGAATTATTTTGTGGTGTGCTGAGACAACGCTCAGATCTACATACTGATTTTTGCCTAATGCCAAGGGTTCTAGTCCAGCCCTACATCAAACTGTTATTGACTGTTTTTATAAGACTATTTATCTGTAGCTGTTGCCTACATACTGTACTGAGCTGTCATTATGCTGCTTCTGTCGTAATTGGTTTACTTCCTGCTGTCTTCTTCTCCTCTCTGTCTCTCTAACCCCTTCTGTGTTATCAGTCTGTATCCTCAGCATCTGTGTAATGCCTGGCACCGAGCAGCACTATTGATGGTAAATGGTAGTTAATGTCTTATGCAAAATCTTGTATGAGTTTTTCCTTTGACTGCATTAGCACAGTTAGCTTCATGCAAATATGCTTACATCTGCTGCACTATAGAAAAACAGACTAAAAGTAAGAAAGTGTGATACAGTTACTATTCCATATCTAACAGGTTTCTGGGTGTCACATACAGTCTAAAGGGTGTTAACATTGATATAGCTGTGATGAAGACTGCTCTGGTGATCTGAAATAATCCTTCAGTCTGTAAACTAGTTTATTTTACTATCAAAAGCTTGACTCCAGAATTATGCCTTACCATTATTTAACATTTTTCCTTATAAATACTATGTGTGTAACTATGTGATAGATATGATATTAACCCACCTCTATCCTCCTTATGTCCTCATCATGTTAACTCTCTCCCACCCCTTCTAGATCTACATTGGAAACACTTTCTGTACACAAAAATACCTCTAAAGTGCATAGATTTTCAAAGGATGTTACACATATCTGCTCTTAATTTGTGGTGTATTCAGCACAACATCTCTGACTTTATGGCAAATCACTGATGATTGAACTCATTCAGTAATGCTATACAGCTGATTTACACAATTTATAAAGGTCAGAAAATAAATGTTCATAGTAGAAAGGAGTGAGCTTATGATGGCAGTATTTAAAAAGCATCCCTAACATTTTGCTTTTCTCACTCATTATTTTTTCACGTTTTATATACAGAGCTTTAAAGAATCACCATGATTACAACCCTAAGAGTAACACACCACAAAGGTGTGCAGAACTATCCCACAAACAAATCTGTTTGCATGTCTGTATCCCTATCACCAAATCTCTCCCCCCTCTTACCCCTTGTGTCTCATCAATCTTTCTTTTCAGCATTTGCATGATGCCTGGCTCCGAGCAGCACCTGTAACTTGTGAACAATGGCAATACATAGCCTATGGAAAACTAGTGTGAGGTTTTGCTTATGGCCACATTAGTCAACTACTTTTTGAGCTACTGTGCTTAGCATTACTGCAGTATGAAAAGATAGGCTGATAGCACTATGAGAAGATAGTTTGTATCATCTCTTCTAAAGGTTGCAGAATGCAATGTACACCATAAGGGAGGTTGCAGCTGTAAGTAGTGTTATGAAGAAAGCCGCGCACAAACTTCTTTGCTACATACTGTTTCCATAGTTCAGGTTTCCACCAGCATTAACATGCCTTGCTCTGCTTCTGTTTCATATTCATTCACAAAATGCTCATATCTTTCCAGAAATTACTGTAAGACATTAGGTACACTAAACTATGTGTTAACAAGCAAATTGCAAAATGCACATTTGAGCAATATTGTGAATATACACACACAAGGTGATAGTGTCGATGTGGGTTCATTTAAATCCATGTAAACATATACTTGTATGTTAGTAATGCACTGACTTTTAAGTACTCCATTATGTCATAAAAACATGTTCAAATGCATGGCAATTGCAACATGCCTCAGATACATCGGCAGTCACCAGATATGAAGGCTATATGAATATAACACCTGTATCATCCATATGATGAGTGAAGTATTGCAAGTGTCATAAATGTGGACACCATGATGGTTAAACCATTAACATAACACTTATATGTTCTGGATTTCATCACAATCAGATCTGTATGTCTACACTCCTTATTTGCACAAAGTTTAGCATGAAGCACCATTGACTACTGTTAGTTTGCATTCTAACTTTAACACCTTAATACATCATAACACATGTGCTAATACTTTGCCATCACCTGCACAAATCAGCTTACCAGCAATGCGCTTCAGGAAAAGCTTCTGAAAAAAAAAATAGAAGCATTGTTAGTGTTTTGTATTATTCTGTATATGGTAATGGACTGTTATACTCAAGATATGTGGCTATAACTGTGATGTTGACTGAACACTTCATTCTGCATAGTTACATTTGCACTTCAACACTTACAGTTGGACATGATGCATAGTGGTAAGGAACCTTTTCATACATACTTCACTGGGGGCTATAAGTTCTGAATTGTTGTATTTTGACCTGTCTCTTTGTATTGACACTGCAAATTGTCCAGTCATGAGCAAATAATATTGATAATGACAGCATAAATTATAGTCACTGTCATCAAAACACCATCACATAAAAATGTACTTGCCACTCTCAATTCCACAATCTACATGAATGACAGCATAGTTGAAATATGTGAGCAATATGTACACACTTATGATAAGACTCTTGCTGTTACTCCTGTCACATGCCTTTTCAACCAAACCTGTGGTCCACACTAGCTTCTCTGTAACACACTGATGATGTCATCCTTTCATAAGTGCACTCTCTCACTGTAGAACTCATCTGTCTTCTGTGGCACTTGTGGTTGATACAATGTTCTCTAAATTGTGTAACTAGGTAGGTAGGTGGTTCAAATCTATCAGTGGTGAACTTGTGTGTTTGTGTGTGAGGGGCTTTAGTTTCAGGTAAGTAGGGCTTCAAGAATATATATGCTGTTTCCACTTCCATTCTGGGGAAAAATTTAAGCTGGAAGTGGAATCCCTCATCACTTTATCCTGCTTTTAACACAAACCATCATTTATGCAACACACGTATGAGGTCATCTTTTCATAACTACAGTCTCTCATTTTAGAAGTAAGTCTTCTCCTGTGGTACTTGCAGTTAATGCAGTGTTCTCTAGATTGCATAACTAGATAGGAAAGTGGTTCAGATCTAACAATGGAAAATGTGTCTGTGTTTATGTCTCAAGTGTCAGGAACATATACCTTTATCAACAGAAGTGCTGTACCTACTTCCACTCGGGAAAAACATTTAAACTGGAAGAGGACTCCTCCATCCCATTATCCCACCTTTAACAGAAACTTCTTCTCTGCAACACATTGATGGGGTCATCCTTTACAAGTGCACTCTTTCCCTCTAAAATTCAGATGTCTCCTGTGATGCTTGCAGTTAATACTGTGTTCTCTAGATTATGTAACTAGTTAGGTACATGGGTAGAATATGACAGTGGCAAACTCATTTTTGTGTGAGTCTGAAGTGTCAGGTATGTATAACTTCATCAACAGAAATGCTGTATTTACTTCTACTCAGAAGAGACATTTAAACTGGAAAAGGACTTCCCAATCTCCCTATCCTACTTTTCACACAAACATCCTCTCTGTAACAAACTGATGAGGTCCCCTGTTCATAACTGCCCTCTCTCACTATAAAAGTTGGACCTTTCCTGTGGCACTTGCAGTTAATACTATCTTCTCCAGGTTGTGTGATTATCAGGTAGGTGGTTCAGATCTGGCAGTAGTAGACTGTGTGTGTATCTCAAGTACCAGACATGTTTAGCTTCATAAACAGAAGTGCTGAATCTCCTTCAATTCAGGATAAACTTTTAAACTGGGAAAGGACACCCCCATCCCAATATCCAACTTTTAACATGTTAACAAAAATGTGCACCTGGAGCATTTCTACCCAGGCCTCCACTGAAAATTGGCTTTGTTCCAAGTCGGAATTTCCTGGCAAATAAATGTTAAATAAATAAATAAAATAAAATATACATCATCTCTGCAATACACAAATGAGGTCATCATTCATAAATGCAGAGTCTCACTATAAAAGTCAGACTTCTCCTGAGGCACTTGTGGTTAATACTGTGCTCTCTAGACTGTGTAACTAGATAGGTAGGTGGTTCTAATCTGACAGATTTAAACTTGTCTGTGAGTGTGTGCCTCAAGTGTCAGATATATAGAGCTTTATCAGCAAAGCTGTTATATCTCCTTCCACCCAGAAGAACAATTAAACTGGGAAAGGACTACCCCATCCCCTTATCCCACACTTTGTACAAACATCTTCTCTACAACACTCTCTCTTACAATGGAAGTCAGACTTATTCTGTGGTGTGTGTGGTTGATACTGACTTCTGTAGATGGTGTAACTGGATATCCAGGTAGTTTTTGTTTACTGTCCTAGACAATAGTCTTTCTTACAACAGATGTTATGTACACTTCCACTAAGGAGACATAGTTTCAGTGGCAGAAGGCTAACCTATACATTACTAGCAACCCCAGATAAAAGCCCAGTTTTGGAAGTGCACTGATTACGTGATACTTCAAATCTGCCTAACTCTCATCAAAGCTAAATTGCTCTGAGTACATTTGGGAACCAAACTCCTATTAGGTTTAATAGTTCACAAAGCCATTTCTCCTGAGACATCATCACCTCTCACTCGTAAACTTCTCACCAAAATCCCCACAGATAATCTCAGGGGTATTTCTCAATCTCAACCCACCCTACTAACTCCAAAATGTGAACGTTATTGGACTGACTGTGCATTCTCCGTCCTATCAGCTAAACTATGAGACCCCATTCCTCTTTCAGTCTAAGACATCCACAGGTACTCAGACTTCAGACAACAGCTGATGGAACATCACTTTACCTATGCAAAGGGGAGCTGCACTCACTCAAGTCATGTTAGGTGAACCCTGTAGCTCTGTGCCATACCTCTCTAGCCCCATTTCACCCTTCCTTATCTCACCTTTTCCTCCCCTTTTTTACTACCTCTCTTTCATCATATTTCCCTCTTCATTTTGACTCTCTCACTCTTCTCCTTTCTATTCCTCTTCCCTCTGCATGCCTCTCTCACCTTTTCTCTTTCTTCTCCTCATGGTATCCTTATAGGTAGGTACTAGGCTATTGGTCCTAGGGCCTATACAAGCCTAGCCAAAAATGTACCCTGTCTTTCGCCACCCAAGAAAATTATTTTCCTGTGCCCCTGTCAAGCAGAACCACTTCATACTTGTCCATATAATGAAATGCTGCTGCCCCTGTACACAAACCATCTCTGTCATTTTGGCTACATCTTATCTGGAAAGCTCTGCTCAACATAATTCTATTTTTCTATCCATGTTTAGACATTACTAACTGCATCTTTTTTTAAACGAGAGAACTCTTTATTGAATTATCACTTATGACATAGACAATCATACATTTATATAAATGAAAACAAACCATATTGATGTAATCCCAACTGCAAGCAATTTACATCACAAACCATACTAACATAATCCCAGTTGCAAATATTATACATCACTTATAATCTACCCAATCATTGTCAAGCCAGACATTACATAGCTCATTCAAGTCCTGCCTTTGTTTAACCCTCATTCCTCCTATCTATGTATTGTTCCCACAATTCCCATTTTTTTCTGTGTAATTTGCTGCTATGCCTTTTTAAAGATCCCAAAAAGAAAAATCTGTGGTTTCCCTCAATGTCTCAAAAATATCAGTATACAACCTATACTGGGTCAAAAGCAAACCAAGAAGAAACTTTGCAGTGTGGAGGATGAGATGTTCCACTTCCTGAATTATGTTAAGCAACTAGTTCACTAATAAAAACTGAACTGTAAAATACATGCTACAAAATATTAAAATAGAAAATAGTAGGTAGTCCACAGCTGAGTTAAAAATGGAATATCCTTAACTGAAACAAACACAACCCTAGTTAAGTATAATAAAATTCATCAAAAACATTCCTTACTTATATATAATCAGGTTATTTGGTGCAATGGAGTGGTTACAGAGGGTGATTCTGTTAATAGCAATAAAAGCATTGCAATCACTCCTTTAACCAACCCCCTCCCCTTACCACCATAGTGCAATCAGAGACTGTTCTACCTAAAACTGAAACTAAACAAGCTAGAGGCAAAAAGCAATATAAGACCAGCTTATTAACACTTTGTGTAGGCTAACCAAATAATCCAAACTATATTAACAAAGTTGTACTTTTCTTGATTTCCATATTTCTCTGCTCTATAGAAACTGTGATGCCTGTGCCCTGGCCCAGCAATCAAGGAGCCTCAATCCACACCACTAACACCAGAGAGGTCGTCTCCTAGAAGAGGAAAGGATAACTAATACACACAATAGAGTACAATTTTCCTTAAGTGCACACAGAGATCAGAGTCAGTCCAGGGCTGGTTGCTCCCTTGCTCTCCAGGTCCCCAAAAAGACTCCCCACTGGCACAGCTATATGGTCCAGATCTCAGCCTAACTGGCAAGCTAACCTCCAGTACCCTCTCTGGCTAACCAGTGCTTCATGTCCCTGACCAGGTAGCTGACACACACCCACACTTTGACATAAGTATTTATACAATTTCACAGACACTCCTAGGAAAGGCTCATAGGTTCATAGGTAGGTACTAGGCTATCGGCCCAAGGGCCTATGTAAGCCTAGCCAACAAAGTTCCCTGGCTTACGCCACCCAAGACAGTTATTTTCCTGTACCACTGTCAAGCAGAGACACTGAAGTGATCCCCGGGGTGTATTTCCTATTTCCCATCCACTCATCAAGATTTTTCTTGAAGAGTGCTAATGAATAACTTTGCTTGACATAGATGGGTAACCTGTTCCAGAGTATAGGAAGTCCCTGGGACAGGAATCTATCACTTCAGCATGTCCTGTTTATTGTGGTGACAAGGTTTAGGTCCCTAGAGAGTGTAGTTGGAGGGATTGGGATTTCTTTAGGTGTAGCATGTCCAACAGCTCTGGATTTTACATAGCTTTATATGTTAGGCAGAGATCACCTCAGAGTAAGTGATATGCTATGGAGTAAAGCTGGAGTTTTTTGAGGTGGTCAGTGTAGGACATTTGTTTGAGGCCAGTAATCCTCTTTGTGAGGTACTTCTGTGGCCTTTCCAGCTGCTGGAGATGTCTTGTGAGGTGCATTCCAAAAGGGGTATTGTACTCTATAATGGGACTAATGAGTGTCGAGTAGAGGGGAACAATGACCTCTTTTTTCCTGGATGAGAACCCTTTTATGATGAGGTGTGCCACATAGACGGACTTCCTGACTACTGTGGTGATGTGACTATCAAAGGAGAGACTGCTGTCCACCTGGGTCCCAATGTCTCTTATCACGCATTCAGTGTTAAGTAGATTGCTGCCAATGTGGTAGTTCATGGGTACAAAGTTTTTACCAATGGGGATGACACTGCACTTTTTGGCATTGAGCATGATGCCATGGTTCTGACACCAGGCATCTGTCTCAGCGAGGCCCTTCTGTAGGGGACTTGACTATGGTTCCTAGCTTGCAGTCATCTGTGAACTTCGTTAGCCAGAGGCCTTCTGTATTAGCCTGTACTTCAGAGAAGTAGATACCAAACAGACAGGTCCCAGGACGGAACCCTGTGGTACTCCATTTGTCACTGCTTTGAGGTCAGATTTGGAGTCTGCATCTTTTACAGTGTGGGTTCTTTCAGTGAGCCACTTGGCAACCAATCATGTGACGTAGGGATTTATCCCTAGTTTAGTGAGTTTAGCTATAATTCCAGAATGGGGGATGGTGTTGAAAGCCTTGGCGAGGTCAAGATAGGCTCTGTGAACCACCTTACCCTCATCTACAGCTTTGGTGACTGCCTCAAAGAAGTCGATCAGGTTCAGAAGGCATGATCTTCCTTTCACAAACCCGAACTGGGTGGGATCCAGAGTTTGGAGGTTACCAATGTCTTTGTTTATGAATTCCATGATGATACGTTCCATGGCCTTGCAGACCAGGCTTGTCAGGCTAATAGGTCGATAGTTCCTGGGATCAGTGTTGGCTCCCCATTTGTGGAGTGGGATAAATGTTGCTGTGCGCCATTCAGTGGGCACAAAGCCTGATGCAAAGCTATTATTGAACATGGTGCTTAAGTGGGGAGCCAGTTCATTCTGAAGTTCGTGTAAAATGCAGCCTGGGATGTTGTCCGGTCCCAAGGATGCTGTGTTTTTGGCTTTAGAGAGTGCAGCTTTTACCTGTGTAGTTGTGATTACAGGGACTCTGCATTCTTCCTGTATAGATATGGGCCCTTTAAGGGTGAGAGGGGGGTAAAGTTAGCACTGAACCTCTCTGCCAGGATGTTGGCAATATCAGTTGGTTCTGTAATTTTCTTGCCTTTGTGCTGTTAACTCAGAGCAGATCTTGGTGTTGCCATCGAGATTCTTGACATAGCTATAGAATGCTTTTGGTTGTCCTTGGAATTAGTGGTGATTTTGTTTTCATAGCTAGCTTTGAAGGATCTTATAAGGCCTCTCAGCTTCTTACTGAGGCTGACCAGAGAGCTCCTCCACTCATGGGATTTTTCTCTCTTTTCAACAGTTTCTTCGTTCTGTTGTACAGTTTGTTTATGGAAGGGGACCACCAGATTGGCTTCCTTTTTTTGGAGTATAGCATCTTGGTTTTATTTGGGATAGCACGATCCATGCACGTGTGTAAGTGCTTATACAGTGCATTTGTGTAGGATTCAGCAATTGTAACTATATTGTCCATCTGCATGGGTGTCATGAAGTTCACCACTTCTGTCTTAAGAAGCATGAAGTTGGCTTTGGAGAAATATTTTACTGTGGTTTCCTTAATGAGGGGTGGGGCGGGATGTGGATATCAAGAGTGATTAGCTGATGGTCGGATCGGACCAATGAGGCATTGACTTCAGGTGTGGAACACCAGTCAGTCATGTTGGTAATGACTAGGTCTAGGATATTGTTGCCCCTATTGGGGGTGTGGATAAGTTGATCCAGGGCATTGGAGTTTATGAATTCCAGAAAGCGTTGAGCTAAGGAGTTGGTACACAAGTAGTTTTCCCAGTTAATGGTGTGGTAGTTGAAGTCGCCCATTATTAGGGTGTTTGGTTGAACCCTAATATTCTTCACTACATCAAGAAAAGAGGAGTGGGAATCCTGGGGCATGGTGGGGGATCTGTAGCAAGCTACAATTTGGATTGCAGTTTTTCCCAGAGTTAGTTGCACTTGGATAACTTCGGATGCATTATGCTGAGCAACTAGCCTGGAGGTGTGGATATCCTTAATGAATATGGAAACACCTCTGCCTTTGGTGTTTTGGTCCAGGTTACATGGCCGAAAAGTGTGGTATGAGTTATAGCCTGGTAGTGCAGGGATGCTCCCTGAAGCCTTGAACCAGGTCTCAATCACTGCACAGATATCAATGTTCTCCATTTTAAGGAGTGCCTCAAGTGAATGCATTTTGAGATTTAGACTTCTAGCTTTGAGTAGCATTACCCTCAGTTTTCGCTTGCCTACCCCTGTTATGGTGGTGAATTTGTTATTTGAACCTTGCCTAAAAAAGGCACATTAGGGGCAGCAAGAGCCTTAGCCAGTATCCGGAATCCCAGGGGCGACAGGGGCTTACACAGATTATCCAGCTTTGCCTTTTTACCCAGACTATACATTAGTAATTTCTACCAACACCAGCTAATATTATTAACAGCTACCCAAGGCCCTTGAAAGGGTGTCCAATTATTACTGTGCAATATTATTATCTGATTGGTAATGTGACTATTCAGTCTAAGGCTGATTTTAGAGTGCCCTATTACAATGAACTCTATAAATATGCAATGTACTCTAGAGCTTATCTCTACACAAACCAGCCACAGGTAAAGGCTTTTAAAATATTTAATAAATAATTAAAACACAAGACAATACTACTACACCACAGAGATATCTAAGGGTTCATAGATCACACAGAAACTTAAAATAATACAGTAGGGCACGTCTGATGTCAAAGAAAAACACTTAATCTAACTTTCTAATCTTTAGCTAATCTTAAGAGAAAACACAGTGATATAATCCTACTTACATACATAAAGCATAAGCAGTGCTGTGTTAGATGTCCATGATCAAAATGCTTTCATTCTCTCACTGAACAATAGTTTTTAAATACTAACCAATAGCTCTCTAAGGCCGTCCCAAATTACATCATTTGACACTTAGTCTGGAGTTTTCAGGCCACAAACTGCATTATTTAACAACACCTGCTCAGGAGACTACAACAGTAAAAGGCATTTCACATATACACTCTAGCAGAAACCAGAGCAATAAAGCACATTCCACATGTAAATTCTGGCCTTTAACTTTCACCTTAAAACAATGGGCCTGAAACCTTCATCCAGACTCACAGGAACTGACCTGTAAAATATCAAAAAGATTCATAAGATCTTTTCAACTTCAAGAAATGATTGACTTGGCTTTCCTTACAGCAGATGACAACGTTGCAACAATCTTGAAGTTCACATTTTACAGTGTTTTCTTTCATTTAAAAACACAAGCCTGTATTTTACATTTATTTATACAATTGATAAAATTATGTATCAAATTCTGTTTGACTAGGCTGTCAGCCTTCGCCCATCTTCCTCCAATATTCACAGAAACATTCATAAAATTTCTAAAATATTTCTAATATCTCTACAGGATTTCTTGTTCCCTTCTTCATTATAGGCACCCTAAACTTGCAACAGATCTTTCTAGTTTCTGTTGCCGGAGTCATTGTGCTAAAAGTTTTTGTGCTCTAGAGTTACTATTAGAAAAATGTTGCTTAACAGTCTTTTTTAAAAGCATGCATGCTATCAAGATAATCCCTTATAGTCTTGCATTCTGCAGTTGCTCCTCTTTTTGTTTTGTGAGATCCCCCCTATTCTGCAATACTTTAACATTTGTCAGTCCTTCTAAATAAATATTGTTACTTCTTAACCACATCTCCCTTTCTTTTATTTCCACCCTATTTTTAAATTCCACTTTCATTTTATCCCACTCCTTAGATATGTTTTTGGAAGAAATTTCTATCTTCTCTAATAACGTCTGAATAACTTCCACTAACCATTCCTTAAATTCCCCTCTTTTCAACAGATAGGTTGGAAAGTGCCAGCGTTTCATTTTTATTTCATTACCTTGTATTTTTATTTCTGGAGCATGATGCATTTTGAACTAGATGTTGCAACATAGTCTTGCATTTTTAACTCTCTCTCTCTATATATATATATATATATATATATATATATATATATATATATATATATATGTATGTGTGTGTGTCTATATATATATATATATATATATATATATATATATATATATATATATATATATATATATATCTATATATCTATATATATATATATATATATACACACACACACACACACACACACACACACATACATATATATATATATATATATATATATATATATATATATATATATATATATATATATATATATATATATATATAGGTCTAAGACTATTCACTGAAAGCACATTTCACTGAAACATATTTGACTGTGCAAAATTCACTGAAAGCTCAATTCACTGAAAACACAATTCACTGAAACACATTTAACTGAAAGTTATATATGGCCTTTTCCCTACTGTAGTGTGACCCTGGAGTTAGTATATATAGCAAGGGGGGTGTGGGGGGCACCACCCCCCATTCTGGGGGGTGTGGGGGTGTAGCCCCCCACCTATTTTAAATATTTTGAACTATATACATGGATACTTGCAATTCCAATAAATTACTCTTTTCAGAACATTATAGATATATATCCAAACTATGGGGGGGGGCTATGCCCACCACACCCCCACACACCCCTTACTATAAAAACTTTCAGTGAAATGTGTTTCAATGAATTGTGTTTTCAGTGAATTGAGCTTTCAGTAATTTGTGCACAGTCATTTGAGTTTCAGTGAAATGTTCTTTCAGTCAATAGTCCTAGACCCATATACATATACATATATATATATATATATATATATATATATATATATATATATATATATATATGTGTGTGTGTGTGTATATATATATATATATATATATATATATATATATACATGCATACATACATATGTTTATATACATATATATATATATATATATATATATATATATATATATATATATATATATATATATATATATATATAGAGAGAGAGAGAGAGAGTCTAGATTAAGTTATCAAAGAGGCATTACAGCGAATGCCTCTTCATTGATCTCTAAAGAATGAACCGCCAGTTACGCAAATGGCTGATTCAGGGATTTTTTTTTCCTGGTGGAAAAAAATCACTGATCCGGCCAGACATGAAACATCACTACAAACACATCCCCTAACTAAATATACAGACTCCAAGATTGCACTACAGTGGGGAAAGGGGCAAGTTCACACTGATGGCCAATCGATTTTTTTCCCTAGAAAGAAAATCACTGAATTGGCAGTTCACGTAGCTGGCGGTTCATTCTTTAGGGGTCGATGAAGAGGCATTCACTGTAATGCTGCTTCGATAAGATAATATGGACCATATATATATATATATATATATATATATATATATATATATATATATATATATATATATATATATATATATATATATATATATATATATATATATATATAGATACTGTTTTGCTTATGGTGAGAGAAGAAGCAAAGGGGGATTATATCTCAGCAGAGTGAAGCTGTGGTGAGACCAGATCTAGTCCTAGCCAAGCTGTAGCCATTCTTGCGAGTGCCCTCTTTTCATCGTTCTTGACAAGCTAATGCTTTGTTTTCAGTAAGTACTGCTTGAATTGTTTCTAACTTCAAAATATCTGCCTAAATACTTCATCCATAAATCATCAGGGTTTACTTATTAGTTTCCCATCTAGTGTTTGGAAGTGCCCTGTATAGACACAGGCATTTTGTGTAACATTTTTTCCTGTAAAAGCTCCATTGGAATTTCATCAATGTCTATTTGTAGGCAGGACAACTAGTTTGCAATGACAAGAACGACCACCAGAGCTACAACTGGTACTCCGACATTACTTTGTATTTTCACTGCAACTGTCTAGTCAATAAAAAAAGATTCTGTTGCTATAGATATGAACTTTTTCAGTAACTCCATTACTGGCTTGGTGGATATGGGCAGCCTGAGGCAATGTAGAAATTGCCTCATGTTTACTGGCAACTAGTTAACTCTCAAATAAACTAATATGTTATGTGACAGATGCAGTTACACAGTGTCACTGGAGGCAACTCTCACATAAAAGCACTCCTAATGTCATTATGCTTGTCATGCACCCATCACACACAATTTAAAGAAGACAAATAGACTCACATATGCTGAGGAACTTAAATGTAATTGTCCTAAACCCCCAAAGACCTCCTAGATGAAGTATACATAACAAACACTCTCAGCAGCCGAAATCCACACTCAAAACAACACCCACATAAATATATATAGCCACATCACATGGAGTTTCTGTTTCAAAGGCCATAAGCCAAGCTACCACACAATCCAACATTTTGGCCATTGAAGACTCCATTTTGAGACAAACTGATGTCTCTCTCACTAGTCTGACTAAAGAGAATGTCAGTCAATTTCTTATTAAAGGGCCATGATCTGCCTCATTACTCATGACTAACATAACTGGACCACAAGTACTAGTATGACTCAATCATAGTCCATGTGGGTGTAAATGACTTGAGATGTACCGCCATAGAATATATGAAGAAAGACTTCATAGAGCACTTGGAAAATGTGTCCCAGGCTGGTATGAGTCAAGCATTGAGTAGTATTTAACCTTTTCCAAGGATGATGCCACAATACGAGCAAAAAATGAATAACTTTAATAACTGCGTAAGTTTCTGGTGTCATTCTAAAGGGGTGCAATATTTATCAGCATTGAAAGAGAAGGCCAACAGACAACACTGCTTTTCCAGGGATGGTCTGCACCACTTCCCTCTGGAATTTTGAATATTCGCTAAAACATTGTCCTCTTCCTTAGTGCCTTTTTTAGGCAATGACAAACTGAAAGTACTTCCAACATAGCAAATCAAAACCAAGAAAATCTAAAGGTGCTACTACTCAATGCTAGGAGTCCAAACAAAGAAGTCCACTTCCTAGAAGCTCTATTCACCACAGAAAATGCTGACATATGTGTGGTTACGGAGATATGAGTTAAAGGGGTGCTGAGCATATTGACATTGCAAGCTTATAATGCCTTTCACACATTCAGACAAGCTACTACACAGACAGTGACTAAAGGTGCTTCAATTTACATTAAATATAAATATACCCCAAGGCTGTACTTGAGCTTCTCCATGTTCAAATCACCATAGGCAAAATCCATAACCACTTCCTTGAAAGCTATATGTCTCTCTCTCTCTCTCTATGACCCAGGAAACAGATACCATGTATTTAAACCTATTGGACATACTCAGCATCTAACTCAATACCATATTTATGGGCAACTTTAATTACCCAACTATTAACTGGGAATCATGTATGACACCAAATGTACTGCACAGAGATTCTTGGATTTTGTAAACACAAACTCCCTTAATCAGACAGTCAATACCCCAACCAGTGGGGCAACCATAGTGGATCTGTTCCTCACTAATATGGAAGTGTTGCACACACCCTAGTGCAATGTCTTCTTTGGTAAGGGCATATAACAAAATGGTCTCCTCTGAAGTAAGCATAAAGTCTGAAATATTTAGGAACTACTCTAAGGCTAATTTCCTACTATTAAGTGATAACCTGGCATAATTTCAAGCCCCCATAAACCCTGGCAACACAGGTGTCATTGCATAACTATCACAGAACCCTATATAAACATATTCATAACTGCATAGAGGCAGCTGTATCTACTAGGAAAAATCACAGAACTAGCTCAAAAAAACAAGCCACCCTGGTAGAATCACAGCATCAATAGGCTGTATAACAGAAGGAAAAAAAATCATGGCAAAAATTAGGAGGTACAGCATCCAGAAGGATAAAAGCACTCTCATCAAACTAAACAAACAACTCAGAGGACAAATAAAGCCTACCAAAACCATGTTTGATGTAAATTTGTCCTCCCAGGCTTAGCACAACCACTAGGCATTCTTTAGCTATGTCCGCAGCCTCAAAGGCAATGCCCAATTGTATGCAGAGCTAATTGTAAACGGAGCCACCTTTACTGACCCAGAAGATATAGGAAACTTACTTGCCAACAAATTCAGCTCTAACTTTACTTTTCTCTCCATCTGAAACTTCTCTCAGAAAATACCATCAAATATACCTCCCCATGCTATCACTATGAACAGGTCCTTAATGCAGTCTCTAAGTCCAAGAACATTGCATCAATGGGCTCAGACAATATTCCAAGATGCCTTCTAGATAGCATGAAACATGATCTATCAAGTCCTCTAGAATTACTACTTAACAGTAGCCTCCAAACAGGCATTGTACCTCCTGAATGGAGAACAACAACTATCTCTCTGCACAAAGGTGGGCCACATACCTCTCAATCTGGAAACATCAAAAATCTGGACAAAGCCTATGAAAAATAGGTACAAATCTGTAAGCTGATTAACATAAAATTGCATAAATAATTATGTAGCCCCACCCACTCCAATGGAATTGTGGGATGCCAGCTTTTAAACACAAACTGAAGAATAGACAACCAAAATATGATCATGAAACACAAAAAAAACAATGTTTTATTTATATTAATATTTGAACTTGTGCAAAAGTAAAGTACAATATTCTTTTAGAAAAATAACACTAGGTATGGCTGCGTTTGGCTTCCGCCTTCTTTAAATAACATAAAATAGAAATCAGAACAACAAATTATTTATATATTATTATTTAAATCAAAACTTTGAACTTGTATAAAACTAAAATAAAGTTTTATTATATAAAAATAAAATTTACTGTCTTGTACTAACTAGTCTACTTTCTAAGCTTTTCATGGGTTCATAGATTAGTACTAGGCTAACTGCCCTTGCGAGCCATTTTAAGCCTAGCCAATTATCCCTTGTGAGACTTAAATTCTGCATCTAGTGTTTGTAAGGTACACTGTCTTGTCAAGTATCATATGAAAGAATAAAACTTGTTTTGTTTAGGCAGCATCTTCATATCCACTTCAAGAGGTTACATGTTTGTAAACAAAAACAATACATCTACAACCACAACCACACATTCATCCATCTCCCTAGTCTCTACTCCAGTCTTGAGTCCTCACTGACTCATACCTCTCAGCTGCACAGATTTTCACAGAATGCCCAGATTTTTGACTCATATTTTTGGTCTGACTCCGTTCCTCATAAAATTTGAGGTGTTCTGGCAGAATCATTAAAGATTGAAAGTCACTAAATAATACTGAACAATGACAAACATTGGAGTTTCAGACTTTATATCCTTCAGAAAATACATAATAATACACAGCCTGCTATTCTAGTAACTTTCTAAGTTTATAGAAGCAATATTTCATAGGTTCATAGGTTGGTACTAGGCTATTTCCCTAGGGCATATACAAGCCTAGCCATAACAATTCCCTGGCTATTTCTTCCCACACTATTTACTTCCATGGACCCCTGTCTAGCAGGGCAACTGACATGATCCCAGGGGTGAATTTCCTTTCTCCCATCTAATCATCAAGGTTCCTTTTGAAGAGGGACAAAGCGGCACTCTGCTTGACATGTATGGGAGTCTCTGGGATAGGAAACTATCCCTCCAGCATGTTTTGTTTATTGTGACGACAAGGTTTAGATCCCTGGAATGTGTGGCTCTGAGGGATTGTGATTTCTTTAAGTGTAGCATGTCCATCAGATCTGGGTTTGACATGGCCTTGTATGTTATGTAGAGATAACCTCTGAGTAGACGATATGCGACAGAGTATAGCTGGAGTTTTTTAAGGTGGTCAGCATAGGGCATCTGCTTTAGACCTGTGATTCTTTTAGTGAGGTATTTCTGCAGCCTTTCCAGTTGTTGCAGATGTCTTGAGAGGTACATACCAAACAGGGGGTTGTATTCTATAATGGGTCTAATGAGGGATGAGTACAGTGGGACAATGACCTCCTTTTTTCTGGATGAAAAGCCCTTAGTGATGAGGTGTGCCACATAGAAGGATTTCCTGACTGTTGTGGCGATGTGGTTATCGAAGGTGAGACCACTGTCCACCTGTGTCCCTAAGTATCTTATCACACTTTCGGTGTTTAGTGTACTGCCACCTATGTGGTAATTCACAGGTACATTTTTTTTTCTAAAGGGGATAACTATACATTTCTTGGCATTGAGCTTGAGCCCATGGCTCAGGCACCAAGCATCTTTTTCTGTAAGGCTCTTTTGTAGAGTATCCACATAATTTGGGGATTCAATAATTGCTCCCAGTTTGCAGTCATCTGTGAACTTTGTTAGCTAGAGTCCCTTAGTGTTGGCCTGTACTTCAGAGTAGTAGATGCCAAACAAAAGCGGTCCCAGGACTGAACCCTGAGGTACTCCACTTGTCACTTGTCTGGAGCTGGATTTGCAGTTGGCTACTTTTACAGTGTGGGTTCTGTCAGTAAGCCAGTTGGCAACCCATCGAGTGATGTAGGGATTAATGCCCAGCTTAGTAAGTCTTTCTATGATTCCAGAGTGAGGGATGGTGTCAAAGGCCTTGGCAAGGTCCAGATAGGCTGTGTGGACTGCCTTAACCTCATCCATGACTCTGGAGACTGATTCAAAGAAGTCAATCAGGTTCAGGAGACAAGATCGGCCCTTCATAAACCCAAACTGGGTGGGGTCCAGTGTTTGAAGGTTGCCAATGTCTTTGTTTATAAGTTCCATGATAATACATTCCATGGCCTTGCAGATCAGGCTTGGCAAACTGATGGTGCGGTAGTTCCCGGGATCCAAGGTGGATCCCCCCTTGTGGAGTAGGATAACTGTAGCTGTGCGCCACTCAGTGGGCATGAAGCCGGAGGTGAGGCTATGATTAAACATGACACTTAGGTGAGGTGCCAGCTCATTTTGTTGTTCATGTAATACACAGTCCGGGATGTCATCTGGTCCCATGGATGCTGTATTCTTAGCTTTGCAGAGTGCATTTTTTACCCGTGTGGCCGTTATTACTGGAATTTGGCAATCGTCTGGTATTGAGATGGGGCATTTAGGGAATGAGAATGGGGTGAAGTTGGCACTGAATTGATCTGCCAGGTTATTGGCAATATCCTTGGGATCAGTATATTTAATGCCATTCTGTTGTAGCTCAGAGCAGATCTGAGCATTGCCATTTAGATTTTTGACATAGTTGTAGAATGCCTTGTGGTTGTGTTTGGAATATTTGGCAATTTTATTTTCGTAACTAGCTTTGGAGGATTTTATGAGGCATCTCAACTTCTTGCTGAGGCTGGTAAGGGAGTTTTTTGTATCCTGGGATTGTCCTCTTTTCTGCAACAGTTTCTTCCTTTTGTTGTAAAGTTTGTTTATGGCAGGGGACCACCAGATTGGCTTCCTTTTTTTGGAGGAGAGCATCTTGGTTCTATTTGGGATGGCATGACTCATGCATGAGTGGATGTGCTCATACAGTGCCTTAGTGTAGGATTCAGCAGTCAAACTTTCAGTTCCCATCTGTATGGGTGTCATGAAGTTTGTCACTTCTGACTTGAGTAACATGAAGTTGGCTTTGGAGAAGTTTTTTATGGAGGTTTCCTTACAGGGGTGGGATGTGGATGTTTAGGGTGATTAGCTTATGGTCAGACCTGACCAATGAGGGGGTGACCATAGGTGTGGAGCATCAATTTCCCATGTTGATAATGACCAGGTCTAGGATACTGGAGCCCCTGGTGGGACTATGGATTAGTTGATCCAGGGCGATGGAATTTTTGAATTCCAAGAATCGTTGGGCAAAGGTGTTGGTACATGAGTAGTTTTCCCAGTTAATGGCAGGGTAGTTGAAATCACCCAGTATTAGGGTGTTTGGTTGTATCTTAATATTTTCCAGTATGTTTAGAAAGGTGTAGTGAAAATCTTGGGGCATGGTGGAGGATCTGCAGCAAGCTACAATTTGGATTGCAGTCTTACCTAATGTTAGTTGCACCTGGAGAATTTCAGATGCATTGTGTTGGGCAACTCGCCTGATGATGTGATTATCATTAGTGAATATGGACACTCCTCCACCTTTAGTGTTTCAGTCCTGGTTTGGTGGCCAAAAAGTGTGGTAAGAGTTGTAGCCTGGTATTGCAGGGGTACTCTCTTGAGCCTTGAGCCAGGTCTCAGTTACTGCACAGATATCAATGTTCTCCATTTTTAGGAGTGCCTTGAGAGAATGCATTTTGAGGTTTAGATTTCTAGCACTGAATAGCATTACCTTCAGAATTTGCATGCTTGTACCTGTCCTTTGAACTTTGCCTTAAAAAGGCACTATAGGGGTGGCAAGAGCCTTAGCCAGTAACCTGAATCCCAGGAGTGACAGGTGCAGACCATCTCTGACAAAGCATCGTGGTCTGTCGATCATGTCTTCCCAGGGAGACAGATACTGGATCCCCTTTGAATGACACCAGAAGCTTAGCCAATTGTTGAAGTCAATCATTTTGTCCTTATATTGTGGTATCATTCTGGGCGAAGGCAGGATGCTACTCAGGGCTAGATTCATACCTGCCTGGGCCACATGATCCGAGAGAATTCTTTAAATTCTGTCCCTATTTTTGGGCCTTTGCACCCCCCCCCCATTTTTTCTGGCGTTGTCCAGATTTCTTGCACTGAAAGCCTGAGAGGTATGATCAGTCTTAGTTTTAGTATGGCTTTAGCTCAAAACACTGCAGTAAAATCACAATTAACAATGTAAGTACAAACAAATGCCAGAGATACTTTTACTGGCAGTATTTTGAAGTCTGGTTCCTTTACTATTAGCAAGTATATCATCAGACCAGAAATTTATATTGCAGGTTTTGCATTAGCCTTGTGGAGTTGTTTTACTTTCTTTAAGTAATATCTAGCACTGATAAACCATTGCAAAAATAAAATCCCACTAAATAAAATGTGTCTTATCTTCGACTTTTTGACATATGCTTACAACATGCAGTAGTTTTTTATAAATGGGAGCTCCATTCAACAGATAAAAAAAGAAAGTTATAAAACAGGTAAACCTATAAGGAAATATATATCACTACAGTTGAAGTTTGTAAAATAAATGCAAAAAAAGAGGAAGGCAACCAAACTAATCAGGAGAATTCAATCATGCCTACAGTCAAGGCTAATCTTCAAATTATGGAAGCGTAAAAGGGGTACAAGGCATATATAATCAGATATCAAAGCAGATTGTAAAGAGTGACATTAAGTTCCTTGTTCTGTGTTTTTCCTTTAACAAGACAACCTACCAACTGGACCTGTCAGCATTATGTAATACTTGCAAGTGACCTCAGTCCCAGCTGGCAAGGTCCTGATTATTACAAAGTGTATCCTATTATACTATGCAACAACTAGTTCAACAAGATGTTCAGCTTAATACAGAGCCCAAAATTCAATAGCTTTCATTCTCACCACCATCTCAGAATGATGCACTTTATATACTATTCTTTGGGCATCCACCTTTAGTGTCCGGTAAGATCTACCTGGTATTTATAAACCAAGAAAATCCCATCAGTAAACCCCATGCTTTGTTTCCCTCCCATCAAATACTGACCTCCTTAACCAGTTAAACCTCATACAGAGGAACCACATCTATACAAATGCTAACCCCTTAGATTCTCTGCCTTTCTTTAACACAAAATGACTGGGGTGAATTTTCTATTTCCATTATGGAGTTGAGGTTGTCATTTGGCATCTAGGCTAGATCTAACTATATTACTATTATTTATTTATATCTGTAGTGTACTACACAAGGAGGTGAATACAATTTTGTGGCTAAAGAGTATGGAAAAGTTTGCAATGACTAATGGCAGTTTTTTCTCAGTGAGTGCACGGCATATACAATGCTGCAATGCATGAAATTCCCTTACAAACTGCAGAAATCAAAATAATGAATCTCATATCTAAGATGAGCTGGGGTGAAAAAGGATTTTAATGCATTTATTTTGGAAAGGGACAGGAGCTCTTCTGTGTATACATTTGTCTTGTATGTGGCCTGTTGCAGGTGTATGTTGTTGCTGAGGTCAGACACAAAGCACAAAAGAGACTTAACTGAACCGCATTCCACAACCGTCTCTTCCTAATGAAGTTAAATGAACTAAGACACTACATACAGGAAAGTAAACTCACTAGAACACCCCTGCCCCCTCAGCCAAAATCCGACAGGCTGGCAGATTGCTCACAATGCTGATATCAGCTCACATGCCTCAGTGTGATGACGTCAGTCTAAAAAAAGACAAAAAAATTTTAAAAAAGGCTGGGAAATTCAGAAATTAAGGAGTGCCACTCAGGAATAATGGCACCCCATTAATTTGGACCACAAAACCAGAAAAACCCTAGAAATTCGGTACTGTTGAGAGGTATGGTGGGCCATTTGCAGACCCTGGACACTACAGACCCATAAGTTTCACTAGTCTCATATGCAAAGCCATGGAAAGAATTATCATAGAAATGATCAATAATGATGTAGAAAACCTGCATAGACTGTATACAACCCAGGCTGGTTTCATCAAAGGCAGGTCATGCCTACTCAGCCTGGTGGACTTCTTTGAGAAGGACACCAAAGCAATGGATGAGGGCAAAATGGTTCACACTGCCTACCTTGACCTGCCCAAGGCATTTGACACAATAACCCACTCTAGAATTATTATTGACAAACTTAAGAGGTTTGGTACAAACCCTTATGTCACCCAATGGATAGCCAGTTTGCTTGCAGGCAGGACCCAGGAAAATAGAATTGGGGAGTCCACCTCTACAAAGAGGATAGTCACAATCAGAGTCCCTCAGGGAGTGGTTCTAGGACCACTCCTTTTTGACATTTACTTCTCTGAACTCAAGGCCCAGTGTCAGTGGCCTCTGGCTGACTACATTTTCAGATGATTGCAAATTAGGAGCTGTCATTGAATCACCTTCCAACACAAATGTTCTCCAAGAAGGGCTGACATAAACAACTAGTGTTAGAGCTGTAGACTACAACTAAATGCTAAGAAATGGATAATAGTATCCTTGGAGAAGTCATCCACCCCTGGTCCATACTGATGACACACCCCTAAGATATGACCCAGTAGTCAGGGTCTTGGGGACACACATAAGCAGTAATCTAGCCGTTGACCATCACATGTCTGCAGTAGTAAGGAAATTATTCTATGTTGTGCAACTTATAAGTAAAGGTATGGCATCTAGGTCCAAGGAAGTCATTGTTCTACTGTATTCAGCAGTCAAAAAACCTACCATTGAGTACAGTGCCCCCTTTGGTATGTACCTAATCATCCAGATCCAAAAATTGGAAAGTCCATAGAGGTTCCTTACTAAAAGAATACAGAGTGTTAGTAACATGTTCTATGCAGGCTGCCTCAAGACCCTATCCCTATATTCTGCCTCCTACAGGCTTTTGAGGGGAGACCTATGCCTGGCATACAAGGCATTGTTAGACCCCACTATGATGGATCTCCTTCATATATGCAAAACAAACATCACCAGAATTACCCATTCTAAAGGCATAAACCTTGCCTGTGATATAAATAGAACCTGTTGGAGAGACGGGTATATGTCCCAGAAATTATTCCTTCTTTGGAACAAGGCTTCCCATCAATGTGAAGCAGAGCTCCTCCCTAATGCAGTTCAAGTGTAACTTGAACAGTTGGATTGAGAAAAGGAACTTCATCCATGGTTTGGCACCTATGTCTCTAATGAGCAGAGATATTCTGATAATGGCTCAACTACCAGGCCCCTGGTTATAAATATTTCACCTCCCAACCCCCTGCTTACACTTATCAAGTGCACCAGCACTTGTCAAGAGATTTGGGTTGCATGGCTAGGCTTAAAAAGGCCCTTGTAGTTGTTAAAACCTATGAACATATAAGAACCTCTTTTCAGTTTTCACAGAGAAATTCTTTGTTTAATACTGATGATACTATTTAATGAAATTTGCCTTTTCTGAGGGTAGTACTAAGCCTTTTCCACTGATGTGTGATGAAATAAGACAATGTTCTGTATGATTGGAAGTATACCATCACAGTGATGACTGCATTATGCTGCACAGGTGTTCTGATGTATTTAACATCATGCAATATTGTGTGACAATGAGACATATCACACCTGTCTTTTAACTAAATTACAGACACACATATGCCTTCCAGCAATAAGATAATGTAATGTTTTCAAATAAAAAACATATATTATTAAGACTTCTCATGTGGCACATTCATTCTTCACAAAATTATGTAGCTTCTGTGGTCAAATAGATAGGTGTTCAAAACTCGCATGAGTAACTATAATCAATGTGTGTCAGTATACTGACATGCATGAATGGCATCCACCACGGTTGTAATGTGTACAGTTACAGTAGTATAGGCCTCCCGCATGTCTTTTACCTCAAACGACTGGTTTGCAACACAATTATTGGATGTCATGACTTCACATAGGTGGAGTCTTACAGTTGTGTTAAGACTTCCAATGTGGCCCATGTGATTCATAAACATTTTGTTAGTCTATGGACTTACATAGGTGGCTGGTCAATTTTAGCAAAGGTTAACATTATGTGAGTGTACTGATGTGACACAAACCACACTGCATCAAGCTAGTTGTATCCATATTTATGCTGGGCAAACTACCTTCAACACGTTTGGGGATTTCATGGCAGAGAAACAGGAGTTATTGGACTCCTGCAGCACTGAACCTCCTGTGGCACATGCAGTGAGTACTGACTTGTATAACATATCTATCTATACAGACAGAGTGTGGTTTGAATCTGGACTGTGTGTGCAAAACAATGTGTATAGAAAACCCTGGTTTGGCCTAGCAGCATTGATATTGGGCTATTCACAGTTGTGTGAACATTTATATAGTTACCTCCTTTTCATCATTCTGACAAATTAATATTGTATAAATTAATATAAAAAAATAATTTCTTACACCACATCTTGACTTCTGTTATTTGGGATGAGCTCCATTTTATCTCCTGTGTTATACTCAGTGAATACACAGCTCTGTAGAGTGCATAGTATGATCGGCAGGGGGTTGACTCTGGTAACATTTGTCTGTCAGATAACTGTGTCAGACAGGAGTGGCTTTGGCAAAGAAAGTTGCTATGGCACAGTCAGGGGGCCACATTTTTAAGGTCTTACAGTCCAAGTTAAGGGATCCATATCGAGGGTGTTCTTAATGACACAACTGAAATGCCCATTTCTGTGGCATCTACAATTGATATACACATTTCTGAAATCTGCCCTGGTATATGTTCAAGTGTGGAAAGATGCAAATACTGAGTATGTCAGGGATTGCTCAAGACACAAGTTATTTTACAAATAATCCTCTGTATTGCACGTCTTTACACAAACATTTATGTAGTACTGTTATTCTTTTGTTCACACTATGCAGCTTTATAGGACATGAAGGCTTATATAACACTTCTTGCTGTACAACATACTGCAAAAATCAAACAAAACTAAAAAGAAAAAATCCATCCTTCTCCCATATATTACTAGTACAAAGGCCCTTAACAACATGGGATTGTAGGTCTCCAATTACATACATTTCTCTCCTTTAATTTGTTTTCTGACAAACACAGTACAACTTACCTTCTAACTAGTATCCCACTGCTGTACCTGACTGATTGTTTTTCAGCACTCCCACCTCTTCCAGATGGGCCAACTTGCTCTGTTTTCCCTCGCTGCACTCAGGCTCACTCCACTCCTTCCCTACCCCATTCCCACCCACCCCATCTTCAATTACATTTCTAGCTAACCTCATCCCACCTACCCACCCATCCACCAATCACACACCTCCCCTCCACACTCTGCCGAACTATCTCACCAACCATCATACACAGTCATCTTCATTACCAGCATACACTACACCCCATCTTTTCATCTTAGACCCAGTCCTCTCACTTCCTACCTCCACACCCTTCCTTTAAGTCTACCTACTATCCTTACAACTGCCCTCATCCATAACCAATAATACTAGTCACATCTTTATACTTCCTACATTGCCTTTACACTCCTTTAGTCCTACCATACATCCCCATCCTCAATCTCATGCCACAACTCTAACCGAACCCTCTATCATTCTACACTACACAGCTATATAAGATTCAACATCTTTCTTTTTACATTTACTTTCTACTCCTCTCTCCTTCCAAGACTATCATCATTTTGCACAATCTACTTACCTCCCACACCATCTACTTCCACATCTTCCACATTCACACCCTCCCCAGCTACTCTGCTATCTGCTCTAGTCTTTATGGAACTGATTTATGTTTACAAAAGAAACTGATCATCCTCTCCCACAACATAGCCTTCCTTGCAACCGTGGCCACAAATATTTACATAACCCAAAAAAGAAGCTCCTACCTACCACTTTCCCTGTTCTCTGTAATCTAGTCCTGTGTGATGACATACATCCTAACCCTAGCCCTTCTCCTCCCTCTCATAATTCCCCTAACTCCACAAAATACCTAAACTTCATCACAATTAATCTACAAAGCATTAGAAACAAAATTCCTCAACTGCATGTATAGTAAAGTCAACATAAATCAGACTTTACTGCCATCACTGAAACTTGGCAAAAACCATATACCAATGTCATTTAGTTTTGGTTCCACCTCGCAGAACGTGCACAGCGAGCACCCTCAAGCTAATTTGGTGGTGTTGCAAAAGTCCGGTGTTAATATAGAGTCTGTTAGTGAAGTGGTCAGTGGTAACAAACCCATTTGTTTTCGTGATTGGATTACTAAAGATATTCAGTTTCCTCACGGCTAAATTAAACAGTTGGTAGAGCGTGAAATCAAATCCTACAACGCCTCTTTAAAGGATTTTGAGTTCCTTTTGTATAAGGTATGTAACATTCAGTGTGACAACCTTTTTCTCCAAGATAGTATCAGGAGAAAACATGTACCTAAAGGGCTCAGAATCTTTAAGTTCCCTAATGGTATGACTGTAGCAGACTGTAACACAGAGGAACCTTTTGAGATGTTTGACCGCTTTGGCTTGGAGTTCATGGACTATATTATTAAAACTAACAGGCGTATTAAACATTTACTGGATGAGATTGATAAACTTAATAATGTTCTAATGAATGATTTGTTGTTTAATGTAATTAAGGCAAATTATGAAAATGTTTTTGAAAAAGTTGAAAAAATGTTACTAGCAACCTGGAAAGTAAAAGTAGGAGATTGTTGAGAGATGAGGCAGATTATTGTAAAAAGGGAGTTTATATTCTATCTAAGTCTTTTTAGCTACTATTAATGATTACAGAATAAATATTAGTTTCGATGGGAGGGGGAGTGTTAGTGGAATACACATTAGCACTTTTCAAATTGATAATAATTCTTTTCAGAATGACAACAATTTTGGTGGTATTGATGACCCTAATGGGGATTATGATAATAACTACCCGCCCTTGAGGAGGTCTGAGCATATTGAGAACCAAAATAGACAGAAAGCTTTTTTGGGATATCAAAATCCCCCCAGGGAGTACAGGGGACAGTACAGAGGAGGTTATAAGAACAACTACAGATAATTCAAACTAAGGATAATAATGTTGGCATTACAGTAGTGGCCAGTTGTCATACACATTAAGGTTATAATATTTTTAATTATACTGATTATGAGATTTTAACTTGATGCTTTTTTAAATTTTTAAAAAGGGTTTCAAATTTGTACATAGTTTTAAGTTGAATATTATTGATGTGATTACTGAACTTAAGTTGTACACTAGGAAACTAAATTTCAAAATTTTGTTTAAAGGGAAAAAATGACACTACTCAGATTTATGATATCAAGAAGAAGAGTTGTTACAACCCCCCATTACACCTGATAGTATATGCTTTCGAAAAAGCTTGTGAAAGTGAAATACAAAATACATTTAATGGGCCTATAAAGATGACAAAGAAGTATTTCAACTTTAATAAGGACGGATGTCTTTTAATGGAAAAATTATGACAAGACAACTCTATAAGCATTATGAAGCCGGATAACGGTGGGGGTATTTTTCTTTTTAACAACATTGATTATGTAAGCCAACTTAGCGAAATTTTTTCAGACACAGACAAATATCAGACAGCCTCTTATAATGAGGTTATGACAGCTTACAAAAAGATACAACTTTTTTTAGAGGACTCTTTATTTCAAAGAGTAATTTCTGAAGAACGTTTCAATTTCATGACAATACAATACCCGGTCACACCTGTGGTATTCAGAATTCCGAAGGTGCACCTTGAGTCATCATTTCCACAAGATATAGTATTACTTATTCATTAAGTGTTTTTATTGATAGAATATTGAAAATTTCAATTAAAGATGCAGATTATTTGTTTTCAGATTCATGGGATTTCCTGTCTAAATTCAAAAGGGAATTGTTTTCCATCAATGGTGTGCTCAGTATGACAGACGTTGTTGATTTGTTCACATCCATCCCACATAGTGAAGGACTTGAGATGATCTATGTGGCTATAAGAGATTTAACTTTTTTTCAACAACAGTATGATTAATTTTATTATGCCTACTATTGAGTTCATTCTCTCCAACAACTATTTTTTATTTGAAGGGGAATATTTCAAAGAGACCCAAGGTGTGGCTATGGGGGCCACATGTGCCTCCATTTATGCCAATATTGTTCTTTATGCTTGGGAAAAGGGACATGTTTTCAGTAGTCCTTTCAACGAAGACTGGTGTGGTTATTTCCACTATTTGGATGATATTTTTATAGTTTGGAAATGTGGTGAAGACAGAGCTAAAGAGTTTGTTGATTATGTCAATGAACTCCACTCTTTTCTTACCTTTACTTCACAGCATTCAGTGAATAACATCATTTTTCTTGATGTATTAATTTCTAAGGATAAGGAGAGGGCAGCCTTCACTTCAACCATATTTAGGAAGGCCACTTTCTCTAATGCCTATTTGGAATTTCATAGATGTCACCCATATTGACAAAAGAGAAACATATTTAGAGGACAAATTATTAGGGCTGTGAGAATGTGTTCCACCGAAGACTTGTTTGGTAAAGAAGTGGAAACCATCACCAATATGTTTAAAACTAGGGACTATCCAGAAAAACTATTGGATGAAATCACTAAAAGTGTAGTTGAATGTAGGGGCAATAAATTTAAAAATTTTTTGTAGTGGCCTGACCACTCTTAGTGGTTTAACATCTACACACAACACTGGTTTTAGCTCAAGCATGATTATCCTCTATGGTGAAGGCAAAAAGGCCCTTAAATGAATTATTGTGAAAAATTGGAATATGTTTCAGGGAAATTTGGAAATATTTAATCTGCTTGGAGATGGTCTGCAGTTTGTTTGCAAAACAGGTAGGAACATTGAATTTTGCATAATATTCTACAATGCCCTTTACGGGTGAAGGGTACAACAAAATGTGGTGCATGTAAGCAATGCAGCTTTATTTTAGACAGTGACACTGTACAGGTTCAAGGGAGGTTAAGATCTGTTGCATTGCAGAAAGGTAATTGTAACAGTAGAGGTTTAGTTTACATCACAGTTTGCCAAACTTGTAAACAATATTATGTTGGTAAGACAAAGGGCATTGAAATCTAGGATATATGAACACCAATATGCCATTTCTAAGGGTAACGGCAACAACGCGCTATTTAAGCACACATTAACATGCTATGATTTCTCCAATTTCAAATTTGGAATTTTGGAGATCATTCCTAGAAGTCCTTGGGGCTGTTGGTGAAAGCTTAGTATTGATCTTAGAGAATTGTACTGGATCATTAAGTTGAATGCTAGTAACGCCCCAGGACTCAATGAGTATTTGTCCTTAATACCAGCATTAAAAAGAAAATCTCTAAAATTGTACGGAGCATTTATTTATGCATATATTTTTCATACATATGGTATTATAATGTATGTCTTGTTATATATAGTTGTATAACAACCTTTTTATATATTTTTATATATATATTTCTTTTGTAAAACAATTTGAATTTTGAATATTTTTAGGGATGCACCTTTTATTAATTGTATTAATTAATGTTTTGAACTATTTAATGGGGACCTCACTTCCTCTTTCAACTAGTTCTGATGATGTCCTAGAGTTTTAATGAAGGGATGAAAGCGCTAAACTTGGATTTCATTTCTATGGCTGTATAAATACAAACATTTCTATCTAAGTGCTGATTTTATGGATGTGTGACAATAAACTGTTTTCTACTAGTTACGGATTGTGATGTGGAGCTTTTTGTGAAGTCTAGGTTCGAGCACTATTTTATTTTATTTAATATGAAAACAATCCCAGAAAGTTCTGGCAAGCAATTAACTCACTCCTCCACCCAGGTAAAGCTACAACTCCAGAACCAACAACCAATAACCAAAGAGTGAGTATTGACTTTCAAATCAACACCTACATTATAAACACCATCCTCTCATTAGTTACAGGGAACAATCCCACCCCTCTGTCTCTTCCACCTAATGTGAACACTAACAACAACTTTTTGACCTCAAACCTGTCCCAACTAACACCATAAGAACAATGCTGAAAAAACTGAAACCTTCTTCCTTAGCAGCTGACCAACACCCCATTGAGTACCCCAAACTGTCAGCTGATGCCATAACTCTGCTTATCTCCATTCTGGTAAATGGGTCTATAGCAGAACAATATGTCCCAAAATTATGGAAAATTTCCTACATCACCCCTTTGCATAAAGGAGGAACATCAGCAGAATTAAACAATTACAGACCCATAGCCATCCTTTCCCCGTGTCAAAATTATGGAAAAAATGTATCCATACTCAATTACTACAATACCTGTTATCTCACAACCTTATCTCTCCCTCCCAACATGGTTTCAGACCAAAACATAGCACCACCACAACCCTAATTAATTTCTCTAGCACAATCAGCCAGCTGAGAAATTCAAACCATCAAGTAGCATCAGTCTTCTTAGACATGTCAAAAGCATTTGACACTGTCTCCCATCAGAAACTCCTTAGTGCTCTTGCCTCACTAAACCTATCAAAGACTTCCCTTTCCTGGTTCCTAAGCTATCTTTCTGACAGATAACAAGCAGTACAATGGAAATATGAACTCTCACCACTTATGCCTGTCTTGGATGGAGTCCCCCAAGGGTCCATATTAGGATCCCTTCTTTTCACCATCTTCTCTAATGATTTAGCCTCATCCACAGGTCTACTTAATGATGTTGAAAGCCGACAATATTGAAGCTGATATTGTCGGCACCACAACATTGAAAGCACAGAACATCGTGCAGGTAAACGGAAATCTCCGTAGGGGGAGATTTCCATTTACCTCAATGTAGTGTGGTCTCAGAGTTGGAATATTTAAGTAGGGGGGTGTGGGGGGTGCAGGGGTGCTTGCCCTCCTACCTATGCTAGTTAGTTTTTATTTTTGTTTTGTTTTTTTTAAAACATTATTCGATGTTTTACTAAATTGATCACTAGAGGTCAACCTTTAGTGATTCGATGTAGTAAGATTTCGATAACGTGATATAGACACTCAACCACAACACATGCTAAAGTAGTTCAGTATGCAGATAATTCAGCTTTATTCTTCTCAGCAGATACCTTACAAGACCTCCAGATAAGAGCCCAACAACCTTTTAATAATATAGAAACATATCTAAGTAAATCACAACTAATCCTCAACCCCTAAAAGACACAGTTAATGCTATTTGCCAGTAGTAAACAATTACCAACCACCCCTCCTTTCACTATTGTCTCAGCAAACAACACAGTCATCCAACCAGTTGAGCATACAAAACTCCATGGAGTCACAATTGACAACAAACTCAGATTTGACCAACACATAGCCACCACAATTAAGAAAGTTCACATCAGACTTGGCTCACTGTACAGAAGCAAGCCATTCCTCACTGACAATACCAGATGAGCCATATCCAGAACCTTCCTCCTCTCTACACTCCTATATGCTTTCCCCCTTTTTACCAACTTAAAAAAATCAGACTTAACCAAATTGGAAACTTGCTACAACAAAATAGCCCATTTTGCAGCCAACCTTCCCCACCAAACCAACCATTGTATTGCTCTATAAATTAAATTGGCTCGAGCTACCTAACCTTCCTCATCTCTACAAACTTAAATTCACACACAATATCATCTTCCATCCTGACAGTTGCCCATCCCTCAAGGAAATTGTTGTTCCTTACCCATGCCTATGAAGTCTAAGATCTGCAGACAGAAACTTTCTCACAGTAAACAAAGCTAACAATACTTATGGTGAAGCCCTATTTTCAAATCATATAGCCAAATTATGGAAAACTCTCTACCCCACACCCTCCAAAACAAAACCGAATCTACCAGTTTTAAACAACTACTATTTGAACATCTATCCAAGAACTGTCATTGCTTCTGTGCCAAACCTGACTGACAGGATATATATAACTCTCTGAACACACTGTCCACTCCTTATTTAATTTTCTCCATCTACTCAGTGTTCATTACTACTCAAAAATAAATATATATCAAGGAAATGTCATTTGGTCATAACTATTATTTAATATGTACACACTGTGACGATTGGGGAGATATGGGCGAAGGCTGCCAGCCTAGTCAAATAGAATTTGATATATAAGTCTATCAACTGTATAAATAAATGTAAAATACAGGCTTGTGTTTTTAAATGTAAGAAAACATTGTGAAATGTGGAACTGCAAAATATGTGACAACATTGCTTTCTACTGGCCCAGTAAAGCATGTTGTATCCTTTCATGTTAGAATTTGGCCCGAGGGTGGCTGGATGAAGATTTCTTGCCCATTGTTTTAAGGCTAACATTTATGACTAGAATTTAGATGTGGAAGGTGCTTTATTGCTTTAGTTTCTGTTGGTATATACATGTGAAATGTCTTCTATTGTTGTAAGTTTCTGTGCAGGTGTTAGATTGCTAAATAATGCAGTTTGTGTCCTGAGAACTCAGACCAGGTGTTAAAATGATGTAATATGAATACTGGGAAAACCTAAGTGTCAAAAATGATGGGAGGGCCTTAAAGACATGTTTGTTAATAATGTTTAAATTCTATTTCTGACAAGTGACCTGAAGCATTTTGATCTTGGACATCTAACTTACTAGCACTGCCTATGCTCTTTATGTATGTAAGTAGGATTGTAGCACTGTGTTTTCTCTTAAGATTAGCTAAAGATTAGAAAGTTAGATTAAGTATTTTTCTGTGTAATCAGATCTTTCCTATGATATTATTATAAGTTTCTGTGTGATCTGTGAACTCTTAGATATCTCTGTGGTGTAGTAGATTTGTCTTGTGATTTAATTATTTATTATTAAATATTTTTAAAACCTTCTACCTGTGGCTGCTTTGTGTAGAGATAAGCTTGAGAGTGCACTGCATATTTATATAGAGTTTATTGTAATAGGCCACCCTGATAAGCCTTAGACTGTATAGTCACATTACCATTGGATATTAATATTGCACAGTAATAATTGGACACCCTTTTAAGGGCCTTTTAGTAGCTGATATTATTAACTGGGTGGTGGCAGTAATTACTACCATATAGTCTGGGCAAAGGGGCACAGCTGGATAATATGTGTCAGCCTTTCCCAGGAGTGTCTGTAAAGTTGTATAAATACTTATCTCAAAGTGTGTGCATGTTGTGTCAGCTACTTGGGTAGGGACATGAAGCACTGATTGGACAGAGAGGGTACTGGAGATTCTAGCTTGTCCAGTTAGGTTGAGACCTGGACCCTATAGCTGTGCCAGTGGGGAGTCTTATTGGGGACATGGTAAGTAAGGGAGCAGCCAGACCCAGACTGACTGTGATCTCTGTGTGCACTTAAAGGAAATTTTACTTTACTGTGTGTATTAGTTATCCTTTCCTCTTCTATGAGCTAACCTCCCTAGTGTTAGTGCTGAGGATTGAGGTTCCTTGATTGCTGAGCCAGGGCATGGTCATCACACACACTACTAACTTTATTTTTTCTCACAGTGATCTTCACTGAAATGCTTGTGTTTTTCTTTTTGAAGCTGTATCTACTAGAAAACTGTATGGAATACTACTTTGCATAGACTAACTAGAAGATATGTGTTCTGCATCTTACTGTATGCATACTGTTGTACTATCTAATTATTGTATATTGTTTGTATTTCTGTGGAGCTTTTCTCCCCGGGCCTCCACTGAAAATGGTCGTCTGGCCCAGTCAGACTTTCCCGGTAAACAAATGTAAATAAATAAATACACTTCAGGGATGTTGGGTTTGCCGATGTCTTTGCAATAGAGTTAGGTACCTTTTAGTGGAGTATAACAGCATTCATCACAGGCCATTTACATTTGTGCAATTAGTCTACAACAGGTCAGTTAGTAATACACATTAATGCTTTGCCTGGGTATGTTGCATATTACTGTAGTGTTATAAAGTTATTACTATTATTTTAACAAAGCTTACTTCAGGTCTAGATATACATTACAGTATACTACATTCACATCTGTACTTAATATACTTATTCAGGTCAACATGTCAGGTGTGGCAGTTACACCAGGTACAACATATGTCACATTTTACAGTAAATGTATCATAGTCACAAATAATTGTAGCCTGACAGTTGCCACATTTGCCTATTAGCTGATATATTAATGGCAAAATGCTGGCATGCACTTTTATTTTATCCATGTCTTGTGTGGGCTACATAGCCATTTGTGATATTCACAAAACTACAATCTATGCAAATTGATATGCATCATGACATTAAGAAACACAACCCTTTTGTCAGTGGACTGACTCAGCTTGACTTATGCCTTGTTTTATGTGCATGTTCACTACTCAACTTTAGCATGACTCATTTTGCATGTACTTTTATTGCATTTGCTATTGTCAGACAAATGGTAATATGTATGTCAGATCGTTATTCTGTTTATTTCCAGTTCAACGTGACACATCTGTGTTGTGTATCAGGTCCATCCATATTTTGTTACATGCATGCACAGACACTAACTTTCTAACATTCATATTATGCTGGTTGCTTATTAAGGACTTTTTTATCACTTAATAACATTATTGGTATTCCTGCATAGCTGACTGTCAGAGGTTTGTACACTGCCTTAAAATTTCAGTATTGCTTCCTGCATACACATATGGCAATGACAATTCTCGAACCTGTATTTGAGTTCTAACATCAATAATGTGGCTGTAATTTATCACCTTTGATCATTCCCACAGTGTACATGCCATTAGCAGAGTACTTCAATATGCCAGCCACACATATGTAGTTAGGTATTCTCAGTACAATTCTGTGAGCAATACAAATATTCATGAATGTACCACTGAACACGTATAGTGACAACTCTACATTGATGCTTTTGACTAATTATATTACTGTTGAGCATTTATGTTAATATACAACACATTTTTGGCTAATACATTTTAAAAGCCACAATACCCCTTTCTATAGTTACAAATGACAACAAATGGCAAATACATTTCCCTTTCTTTTTTATTTTTTTAATTTAGTTTTAAAATAGCAGATAAGTAAATCATTTCTAAAACAAACAACTATTTACATAGGCCCACAACTGATCAATACATTGTTATACATGTTGTTGTTTATTTTTTCCCAGTTAGGGGTCACCACAGCAGAACTCCAGTCTGCTAATGATTGGCAGTTGGCTTTATGGTGTCGAGTTGCCAGCCCAACCTTCAACAAAAGAATGCCCATTCAACACATGTCTTTCGAATACCCACTCGACCACAGGGAGGACATGCAAACTCCACACAGCAGGCACTCCCAACCCAAGCCGAGAATCAAACAGGAGAACCTCTTGCTGTGAGGCAACAATGCTACCGCTGCACCACCATGGAATACATATCAACAATGATTAATATTTGTCAATCAAGTTTTTAAGTTTAAGCCAAGATTTATATGAATGTGTAAAATTAGAAGTTCTCATCTTTATAGTATGCAATTCACTACAGCAAACAATTTTTGAGATACTAAAATTCAAAACTAGAGGCAGTAACTTTGCTTTTTTAATTTTTAGTATTTACTTTTCTGGCTATAGTAAAAATAGACCAAAGAAGAGCCACTTGGGTTTTTGGAATTGTTACATGAATTGGAGTATTAAACTAAACTAAAGATTTAGAAATATTACATCTATCTGACCATAGAGCTTGAATTAAGTTATTAATTTCTTTCCAAAAAGGGGTGATGACATCACATACATATACCATATGTGTCCAATCAGCTATTATTTTAGAATCACATCTCGAGCATTTAATTCTATTTGATTTATATGTAATTGTAATTCTGTTAGGAGTGACAAAAGCTTTGTGTAAGAATTTCCAAATGAAAAATGTCCAGTATAATAAAGATGTGGTTTTATCTGTAGATTTTATTATCATTTTCTTGTGTTCTTCAGAGAAGTCTTCATTATTATTTTTTGAGGAAGAGTTCCAAAAGGAATTGTCTAAATATGTAAAATCTAATTTAAGAATTTTATAAATTTGTGACAATTATGATTTATATATCTTCCATTATTACTGATATTTACTAAGAATTCCAATAATTTGGGGAATTATCTAGGTTAAATACTTATTTATCTCTGTGTTCACAAAGTGTCTAAATATTTGTAAAATTAACCAAATCTCAGAATTTTAATTGTATTTGGACTGTATACCATATATCAGTAACATTTAAGAATGGATGCCAATAAATTAAGTTAGTTTGTTGTTTCAGTATTAGCATTTTGTTGAATTTATAAGTTTCTAGGCAGTCATTTGTATATGCAACTGGAAACATAGAAAATATTAAGTCTTTAATACAATGGTTAGAATATGTGAACTTTTGGAAAGAGGAAATTATGTTATTTAAGTAGGGATTTGGGTAGAGGGTATAGTTCCATTTATGCCAAATCTTTTAATAACCAGATGCAACTATTATGGACTATATGCATATGACTAGTTATGATATGTTTATTATTTACTAATAATATTTTTTGATGTATTTGTTTCCATTTTGAAACATATGATGAATTTATCCACAATGCTGTAACTTTTGCAATTGTCAAAGTAGCATACAATTGAATATCAGGGAATCCTATTCCACCATTGTCCCAAAATTTTCTGTATCAATCAAAAGGAAATTCATTGTTTATTAGGATGCAAAAAAATTAAGTAGAATAATATTTATCTTCTTCATATTTTTTTTGGTTGAGATAATACTAAAGATTGTAAGACAAACAAAATTTTAGGGAGAATTGCCATCTTAATAAGCATTCATTTTTATTCCATGGTAAAGAAGAACTCGATTTGTGACGAAATTTAAAATGTTATCAACAACCTCTTGAAAGTTTGTTTGTATCATTTCTTTACTATTAGACATAATGGGTATAACAAGGTATTTCATCTGGCTGCTATTTCAATTGAAGTTAGAATATTTTTGTATGATTTTTTAGAATTTTTTTTAATTAATAATGTACTTGTTTTATTATGATTAAATCTTACGTTCAGGATTTCTTCAAACTGATTCATAGAACTAATTATATGTTCATAGGTTTATAGGTTCATAAGTAGGAACTGGGCTATTGGCCCTAGGGCCTATATAAGCCTAGCCAAATGGTACCCTGGCTTTCGCCAACCAAGAAAATGATTTTCCTGTGCCCCTGTCAAGCAGAGCCACATAAATGAACCCCGGGGTGAATTTCCTATCTCCCATCCAATCATTAAAATTTTTCTTGAAGAGTGCTAACGAGGAGATTTGTTTGATATAGATAGGTAGTTTGTTCTGAGAATGGGAAATCTCTGGGACAGGAATCTCTCCCTCCAGCATGTTCTGTTTATTGTGATGACAAGGTTTCAGTCTCTAGAGCATGTAGCTTAGTAGGATTGGGACATAGTTTTGTATGTTAGGCAGAGATCGCCCCTGAGTAAGCGACATGTGATGGAGTAAAGCTGGAGTTTTTTGATACGGTCTGCATAGGGCACCTGTTTAAGGCTGGTAATCCTCTGTGAGGTATTTCTGCAGCCTTTCTAGTTGTAGTAGATGTCTTGTGAGGTACATACCAAAAGGGGTGTTGTGCTCTATAATGGGTCTAATGAGTGACAAGTAGAGGGGAATAATGACCTCTTTTTTCCTGGATGAGAAACCTTTTGTGATGAGGTGTGCCAAGTAGAAGGATTTCCTGACTACTGTGGCAATGTCATTATCAAAGGAGAGACTACTGTCCACCTGTGTCCCAAGGTCTCTTATCACACTTTCAGTGTTAAGTAGACTACTGCCTATGTGGTAGTTCATGGGTACAGAGTTTTTACCAAAAGGGATAACAATGCACTTTTTGGCATTGAGCTTGAGTCCATGGCTTTGACACCAGGCATCTGTCTCAGTGAGGCACTTTTGTAGGATGTCCACATAGTTAGGAGTTTTGATTATGGCTCCTAGTTTGCAGTCATCTGTGAACTTCATTAGCCAAAGACCTTCTGTGTTAGCCTGTACTTCAGAGAAGTAGACACCAAACAGGAGAGGACCCAGGACTGAACCCTGTGGTACTCCACTTGTCACTGGTCTAATGTTGAATTTGGAGTCGGTTACTTTCACAGTGTGGGGTCTGTCAGTGAGCCAGTTGGCAACCAATCTTGTGACATAGGGATTTATACCTAGTTTAGTGAGTTTATCTATAATTCCAGAGTGGGGGATGGTATTGAAAGACTTGGTGAAATCTAGATAGGCTGTGTGAACTACCTTACCCTCATCCATGGCTTTGGTGACCACTTCAAAGAAGTCTATCAGGTTTAGGAGGCATGATCAGCCTTTTACAAACCCGAACTGGGTAGGGTCCAGAGTATGGAGATTACCAGTGTCATTGTTTATAAGTTCCATGATGATATGTTCCATAGCCTTGCAGACCAGGCTCATTAGGCTAATGGGGTGGTAGTTCCTGGGGTCCATGGTGGCTCCCCCTTTGTGGAGTGGGATAGCCATTATTGTGTGACATTCATTGGGCAAAAAGCTTGAGGTGAGGCTATGACTGAATGTGGTACTTAGGTGGGGTGCCATTTCATTCTGTAGTTCATGTAGAACACAGCCTGGGATGTTGTCAGGTCCCATGGATGCTGCGTTCTTGGCTTTGGAGAGTGTGTGTTTTACCTGTGCAGCTGTGATTACAGGAACTTTGCATTCTTCCGGTATAGAGATGAGCCCTTTAGGGGATGAGAGGGGGGTAAACTTAGCACTGAACCTATCTGCCAGGATGTTGGCAATATCAGTTGGTTCTGTATATTTAGTGCCATTGTACTGTAACTCAGAGCAGATCTGAGTGTTGCCATTGAGATTCTTGATATAGCTATAGAATGTTTTGTGGTTGTCTTTAGAATCAGTGGTGATTTTGTTTTCATAACTAGCTTTGGAGGATTTTATGAGGGATCTCAGCTTCTTACTGAGGCTGACCAAGGAGTTCCTCCAATCATGGGATTTTTACTATTTTTTGCAACAGTTTCTTTCTTCTATTGTAGAGTTTGTTTATGGCAGGTGACCACCAGATTGGCTTCCTTTTTTTGGAGGATAGCATCTTGATTCTGTTATGGATTGCTAGATCCATGCAGTCGTGTAAGTGCTTATAAAGTGCCTTTGCATAGGATTCAGCATTCGTACCTCTATTGTCTGTCAGCATGGGTGTCATGAATGTTCTAATGAATTGTCTATATTTCCTATTGTTAGCAAAATATCATCAGCAAAGAGTTGAATCTTTAGTTTGAAATCTTTTATTTTTGATACCTTTAATGCTCCTATTGGATCTAATGCTATTAGCAAATTATTCTACAGCTAATGCAAAAAGCAAAAGTGATATTGGACAGCCTTGTTTTGTGCCTTTTTAGAATTTAAAGGAATTAGAAATAAAAATATTTAACATAAGCACACAAGTTATTGTATAACTTAGAAATTAATGTGGTTAGCTCAGGTGAGAAATTATACACTTTAAGTGTTTTAAACAGATGAGACCAATTAACTGAGTCAAAAGCCTTATCTAAAATGAGACTAATGATAGAAAGTTCTTTTTTACTTTCATATGCAAAGTCTATAAATGTATGTAAACTTATTATATTCTCCTGTACTTGCCTATTTAAAATAAACCCGGTTCGATCATTGTTAATTAGCTTAGGTATACGTAGATTAATTCTGTTAGCTTAAATGGACATGAACATCTTATTGCTCACATTTAAAAGTGGAGTGGGTCTGTATGATGAACACTTTGTAGGATCCTTATTTTGTTTTAAAATAGGTGATATAAGTGAATATTTCCATGATTGGGGGACTTCACCAGTTATTTTTAGTTCTCTACAGACCTTAACTAATATTTTAACTGCACCATCCAATGATATTGTATATTGCTCTAGTATAAGACCATCTAAACCCAGCACTTTATTATTTTATTAATTTTTTATTTGTTCTTTTATTTCTGTTAAAGTAAATCAAGCAGTTTTTTTATTTGATCACTTATTTTATTATTTATATTTTCCCTTAGAAAACTTTCAGCTATATCCTCATTATCTAGGTTATTTGCATTATTATTTATATTGTCATAAAATATTTTAAAGCCCTCAAGAATACCTTTAATATCTGTTCTCTTTTCTTTTTCATTATTTATAAGTTATACATTCTTTGATATCATTCAGTTTACTCATTTTCTTTGATCCAACAGCAAGTTTATGCAAGCTTAAAGGGTTTACTGAATATGACTGAAATTTAAGTTTTTCTAGGTTTATTGAAACTTTATTATTTATAATTTCAACATATTTTGTATTTAAGTTTTTACATTCAGGCTAACTGATAATGTAATTTGGTTTTAGATTTAACTTTAGTGTGCCCATTTTGGCCTATAGTGTATTCAATTCTTTGTCCCATTCTCTTGTTTTACTAATATATACCAGCTTTTAACTCTTCCATTTAAGTATGCCTTTAGTGAATTCCACAGAAAAATGTCAGATACTTCACCATTCATGTTTAATTCCAGGAAATTCTTAATCTCTTTAACATATCAATCCTTGAATCACTTTATTTTAATGATGTGCTCTGATATTCTCCTGTGATATATTAAATTGTCAATTTTTGAATTAATATTAAAGATTATAGCATTATGGTTTGATAATGGACATGAAACTATTGAAACTTCTATGATATGTGATAACAGATTGTTTGAGACAAAAATATTGTGAACATTTGTTTGTGCTCCATATCTATATGAATAATGGGTAAATTGAAGTGAGTTTGTTTTCCTTAGTTCATATATATCCTTTAAATTCATTAGATTTACAAAATTCATTAAGTGTTTTGCTAAAGATGTGATTCTCAGCTTACTATCTGCAGTGGAATCTTTGTCTGATAAAATACAATTAAAATCACCAGCTATTACCTTTTCATCTTTCATATAAAAGGCTATACTGTCTAAGTAATTTCTTTGCATCTTTAGCTCCAATCCCTGAAATCCAGTAAGAACTCACCAATGTATATAGTTTTCTGTTCCACTCAATTATAACAATGCTTAACATACCATTTTTATCCACATACTTATTATTTACTTTAGGCATTACTGGACTGGTGAGTTCTTCCATAAAATGAGGGTGCCTCTTCTTTAAGCTCGAAAGCCAGAACCTGCTAAAACCAAATTATTCTTTAATGAAAGTTTATTTACATCTTTATTAAATAAATGTGTTTCCTGTAGAAATGCTATTTGAACTTTATGTAATTGCAAGTATTTCAACAGACTCCCCCTCTTTACTGGATTATGCAATCTATTAATATTACTAGATATGCATTTAAAATCAGACATTTATATAAGAGAGAGAGAGAGAAAAATTGTATAATAAAATCAGTTATGTACAGAACTTATTATATACTTTATATATAACAATATGAAATCTTCAGCTATGGACAAAACTTTTGAAACAAATCATAGGATCATAGGATCATAGTTAGTTACTAGGCTAATGGCAGAGGGCCCTTACAAGCCTAGCCAAATTTTACCCTTGTTACCGTGATCAGCACCTATTGCCCCTGTCCAAGAGGGACACAGGTGGAACCCTCGGGGTGAATTTACAGTTACCCATCCAATTGTCCAGACCGTGTTTGAAAAGGGCCAATGAGGTGCTTTGTTTGATATGAAGTGGGAGTCCATTCTAAAGGTGTGGTAACCTATGGGAGACAAATCTGTTCCTCCTGCAGGTTTTATTGATGTTACATACCAGGTTTAGGTCTTCAGACTGAGTAGCCCGTGTGCCATTTGACTTACGGATGTACAGTATTTCCAGTAAAGTGGGGTCAGAGATCATCTAATCTGCAAGGCAGAGATCACCTCTGAGTAGTCTGTATGAAAAAGAATAAAGTGGCAGTAATTTCAGCCAATCCACATAGGACAGCTGCTGAAAACCTTGAATTTACTTTGTGAGGAACCTCTGTGGTCTCTGCAATTGATGCAGATGCTTTGAAAGGTACATGCCAAAAGGGGCATTGTACTCAATTATTGGTCTAATGAGTGAAGACTACAGGGAGGTGATAACTTCACTTTTTCCTGAGGCAATACCCTTACTTATGAGGTGAGCCATATAGAATGCCCTTCATACCACTCTGGAGACATGGTGAGCAAAGGCAAGGTTGCTGTCAACCTGAATGCCCAGATCTCTCACCACTGAGTGCATGCTTAAGGCATTGCCATTGATTTGATAATTTGCAGGAACATCACTCTTGCTGAAAGGGATGATAATACATTTTTCCATTGAGTTTGAGGCCATAACTTTGGCACCAATCATTTGTTTGCGTAAGACCTTCTGGAAGGATGTTGACATTGTTTGGAGATTCTAGGGCTGCACTCAGTTTGCAGTCATCAGCAAACCTTGTCATCCACAATCCCTTAGTTTTACCTTGTACTTTGGAGAAATAGATTCAAAACAGTAGAGGTACCAGTGGAACACCACTAGTAATGGTATGTTGTTAGAAGTGGATTCCCCTATTTTGACTGCATGGGTTCTATCAGAGAGCCAGTTCACAAACCACCTTATGATATAAGGACTGATGTTTAGCTGAGAGAGTTTGTCAATTATACCTGAGTAAGGGATAATGTCAAATTCCTTGGCCAGGTGTAGGTAGGCTGTAAGTATAGATTTATTCTCTTCCATGGCCCTGGTGACTGTCTCAAAGAAGTCCACCAGGTTTAACAAGCATGACATCCCCCTGACAAATCCAAAATGTGTAGGCTCTAGTGTTTGGAGATTACCTATATCTTTGTTAATAAGGCCCATGATAATTATCTCCATGGTCTTGCATATAAGGCTAGTCAGGTTAATAGGTCTGTGGTTCTTAGTCCTGAGGCCAGTAGAAGCACCACCTTTGTGCAGGCAGATAACGGTGGCTGTTTTCCATTTAGCTGGGATGAAGCTGGTCCTTAGACTATGATTGAAAAGAGTAGCCAATGGTGATTCTAATTCTTGTTTAAGCCCATGTAAGATTCAGTCTGGGATGTTATCAGGTCCCATTGATGCTGTGTTTTTGGCCAGAGAGAGGACATTTACAACCTGATCTTTAGACAGAAGGTAGGAGACAGATGGTAGGGATGTCATGAAGTACATGTGGTTGGGACTGGAGTTAGTCTAGTTACTGCTAGGTGAGGGTCAGGTGTGATTAGTTACCTCAAAAGTGAATGATTTGAGGTCAGGTCTCACCAGGGATGAACTCACAGTGGCAGAGCTACAGTGGCTTCCCATATTTGTACGCTCCAGGTCCAGGATTTTTTTGCCCCTGGTGGGGGTGTCAACCAGCTGCTCCAGGGCACTGCAGTTTACATAGCTGAGATGAGTTTCAGCATGAGTAATTCATCCAGTCAATGCTAGGGTAGTTAAAGTCACCCAGATCTATGGCGTTAGGATGTATCATGATGGACTCAAGTAAATGCAAATAGGCAGAGTGGGTACCCTGATTCATGGAGGGGGTTCTGTAGCTGCCAATGACTTGAATATGTATCCTACCAGTAGTTAGTTGCACCTGAAGTATCTCTAGAGTGTCATTCAGTTTAACCAATGTGGAGGTGTATTTATCATTGATGAATATTGATATACAACCTCCTTTAGTTTTCTTGCCTTCAGTTTGTGGTCTGAACATGTGAAAGGAGGTGCAACCCAGTATGGCTGGGGTGCTCTCCACAGCCTTGAATCAGGTCTCTGTGACTGTACAATGTCTGTGTCCTCCAGGGTTAGAACTGCTTCCACTGAGTGCAGCTTCATGTTAAGACTCCTAGCATTTAACAACATGACCTTGAAGCTATTTTTGGTTGGTATTTTTATATTGGGAGTTTTGTCTTTGTGACACTGGATAAAAAAGGCACTATGGGGGTGCCAAGAGTCTTAGCCAGTAGAAAAAGTCCCAGGGATGAAGACCATATCTGGCAAAGCATTGAGGTCTGTCGATCATGTCATCCCAGGCTGACAGAGACTGGATCCTCTTAGAATGACACCAAAAACTAAGCCAATTATTGAAGTCAATAATTTTCTGTTTGTACTGAAGCATCATTCTAGGTGAAGGTAAAATGCAGGCTAAGGACATACCTGCCTGAGACACATATTCCAAGAGTTCAGTCATGTCTCTCTTCATATAGTCCAGAGAGGTACATCTCAAGTCATCCACACCAACATGGACTATGACAGAGTCATAATGGTACCTACTGTTGAGAGACTTGAGTGCATGTGTGACATGGTGGATGCTGGTACCTAACAGACAGCAGACTGTGACCTTCTCCTTATCTAGACTGGTGAGAGGGACATCTGTGTGTCTCACAATGGAGTTTCATATGTCTAATATGTTAGGTTTAGTGATTAGCCTTATGGGCTTGACAGGTGAGACACTGGTCCATGAGATATTGTGTGTATTGTGTTTTGCAGAGGAAGTATTATATATAGCGTGCTTATGGTTGTGTTTGGGAGGTCTCTGGTGTTTAGGTAAGTTCGTGGTGAGGACCTCCGCATAGCATATGTAGATATGTATGATGTGGATTTGAGTGGAGTAGGTGGCGAAGTGTGCATGCTGACAACCTGCTTAGTATCAGACATATTGACTGGCATGTGAGAGAGCATTGATTCAAGGATTTTAATATAGTTTCATCTCCCACATGGTGAGTTTGTGTGGACTAGAAGTAGAGGGAGGTCTGTGTACATGAGACAGTTGCTACAGTGCCTCAGGATATCCATGTCAATGAAGCTGGCTGAAGAAACTGTGGTGTGGGAAACTGCTTATCCATAGTGCTAGGTGAATTTATATGATCAGAAACAAGAATATGGTAGGAAAGGAGTCACATGTAGGAATTACTATTAGGTGAGCTGTGTTAATACCTCAGAGGCTAGGCTTAATGCTACAACACTTGGTAGAGTGGGGCTGCAGAAAAAACGTGTGAGGCTGTTATTACAGTGAGGTGCTTACACAGCTTCACTAGTACTGCCTCTTTGCCTGGCAATGTGCTAAAGATTGGGATACAGCTGTATCTAAGGAAAAATTGTCAAAATGATCTGCCTGGCTATAGTGCACAATTGTGCAGCAGTCTGCAGTGCTGCTTGATGAGCAAACAAGCAGAAAACCACTCAAGCATGGGGGTTAAATACCTGAAGGTTAAAACCTTAAACAACTTTAAAAAAACTCAAAAGAACCAATGAGATGCTGACTACAAGCCCTAGACCAGCCAACCTTTACCAACCAGGGACCATCAGCATAATCCTTTCACTAGAGTGCTGAAGGGCCCTTTCTAATCCAAGATGGCCTGGAAGATGTGCTTAGAACAAACAGCCATTACAAACAAACAGCCAGGCCCAGAAACAGCAACCCTGAGTCTGGACAATGGTACAGCTACTAGTTACACTATGTTAGGCAGAAAACACTACAGGAATGTTTACCACAGCAGAAGAACAGCAGTGAGACACTAAGTAAAAGTTTTAAATGAAAAAGAGCAAGGAGACTCTAGAGAATGCTTTTAACTGCAAACAAATCAGTTGTATGATACACTCCTTTACAGGAAAATGAGAACAAACAGATGCTTAAGAAATGGAGAAAAATTTCCAGTTAATACCTTTCAAACATTGAAAATGTCTAAAAATGTTTACAAACAGTGAGAAAGTAACTAAAATGATTTAACAGGCCCAATAAGGCAGACAATTGCAGTAGAACAGTGTCGTTTGTTTATAGTATTAAAATACAGTTAAAAAAGTTGGCAGCAGACAATGAAAAAGTGCAACAAATGGTAAGAATAAGCAATAAATAGTAAAACTAAGCAAGAACATGCAGAACTTATGTTTTTATGAAGCTCAGAAGCTTCTAGTCATCTGAAACCTCAGCACAGAGTTGTGGCTGTGCCCTTCTTCCATTCAGTTCGGTATGATAAAAAAGTGACCTAATGATATAACCCTAAATCATTATACTATGGAATAACATATCCCTTGTTTTTTGAATAAGATGAACAAACTACCTCTCAAACTCTCCATTAGACTAACTGCAGTTAGCTTATGCTTCTGATTCATATGAATGTATCTCATATTTTAGTATCCATCATCTTAAAAAAAGCCTATCAGTGAGTTATTATGAATAAAAAAAGTTAAACAGGTGTTTAAAATCTTTATTAAAAGTTGACCAAACTGAATACCTCTACACTCATTTTTCCCTCTACCTCACAGTATGTCCCTGGTCTACTATAGGGAGAAAGGCAGTTGTTATTTGGGTCTATATTGTATGAATGAAAGTTCATAGAAGCAAACCCTCAATGAGTGAAAATCCCGGACATCAAAAACAATATTGTGGGGGGATGTGCCCCCACACCCCCCGCTAAATATATATTCCAACTCCGAGATCGCACTACAGTGAGGAAAAGGCAAAAACTCCATTTTCACTGTTCTGAGATCCCACAACATGCACCTCAATGTCCGGGAATGTTGCTCATTAGAGCGTTCGCTTATATGCACTTTCATTCATATAATATAGACCCTGTTATTTTCATATTTATTAATTTATAGTTCAGATGATTTTATATATATTTTTTTTTATTTACTATGTGTAAAATTGATCACAGGATCATAAGTTTATAAATAAGTACCAGGCTAACTGTCCTTATGGGCCATTCCAAGCTCAGCTAATTACCTGATGTGAGAATCGAACACTGTGCCTTGTTTCTATAAGGTGAATACCTTAACCACTATGCCAACCTCCCACCATTGCTGACATATTTATATTAACTATATACATATTTACTTATTATGATCCCTTTCTATTTCTGTCTGTATACTATGTCTTGTACTATTACTATATTCCTAGGTTTTATATTTTAGCTATTATCCTATTGCAGAACATCATAGAATAGAACATTTATATTTACCCTTATATAGTTGATACTCTTTAATCTAGAACTACTGTTAGAATCAGTTCTATTTTTCCTTAAATGTTATGTCTAATAGTTTCTGAACAAACATCTGAAAATCTTCCATTTTAAGATTCAAACTTTCCACAATAAATTGTCTTGAGAGATTAAGTTATCATTAAAAAGAGACAATAACAAAGAAACACAATACTAATTTTTTATCAGAAGTGTCATTCTATAGGCTAGTATATAAACTTTCATTTTGGTATACTGCAAGCATTCAGAAGTATTTAATAACTGACACAGGTTTAGAATGCAATTCACTGTCTTTTGCTTATTGTCTAACTTGTATTCATTGACATCTTAGCATATGATTCCAAATATTATGATTATTAATTTTAGACAGGAAGAAATAATCTGGACAGTTCTTGGATTTTTCAGAACTCCCGCAGCATCACAAAGTACTCGTGACTCTAACTGAACTGCTTCAAGCTGGTCATCATGACAAGGGCTTGCAAGTGAACAGTTTATCAGCTACAATTCACACAAGTGAAACCCTGCCATCTCTACGCCATACACCAATCCCTCAAACCCCTCCAAATCAATAAAAAAAAAAAAAAAAAAAAAATTTCAAAGTATGTTAACCACTAAAAGCTATTGTATTTAAAGAAATAACATTTAATGATTCAACAAGCACTATTTGTATGAGATGTTTAATATAAAGCACATAAACAAACTTGCAGTAAAAGAATGACAATTGTGTATGATCCAGGTTAAATTGTAAAAGTGTGAATGTTCCTGTAATTATTTGATTCTTCTTCTGGCTTTTCCAGGTCAGGGGTCACCACAACAGATCATCTGTCTGCTCATGATTGGCAGTGAAATTTTTATGGTGTTGAGTTGCCATCCTGGCACCCAACCTTTCACAGAAGGCATACACATGCACATGCTCACAACAAGGGCCAATTTAGAGTGTCCGATCCACCTACTACATGTCTTTGGGATGTGGGAGGAAACTGGAGCACCCGGAGGAAACCCACACAACCACAGGGAGGGCATGCAGACTCTGCACTGAAGGCACCCAGCTGAGAATCAAACCGGAGAACCTCTTGCTGTGAGGCAGAAATGCTAACTGCTGCACCACTGTGGCCGCCCTTCCTGTAATTATTTGATAAAATTCCAGTAATAACTTTTATATATGTAAGAAGCTATATAGCTTTTATACTTTATAGCACAGCATAACTTTCCTGTGTGCTATTGCATGTCAAGTATACTATCAGTAGCAAGCATTCAGAACTATGTAATAGCTGACATTGGTTTAGAATGCAATTCACTGTCTTGCTTATTATTTAACTTGTATTTTTGACATCTTAGCATATGATTCAAAATATTATGATTATTTAGTTTTAGACAAGAAGAAGTAACTTGGACAGTTCTTAAAATTTTCAGAACTTGCTCAGCATCACAAAGGTGCTCATGACTCCAAGTTGTATCAAGGTGGTTTTCATGATAAGGGCTTGAAAATTAAAAGTCCATCAGTTACAATTCACACAAAAATGCTTGCAAATGAATCCACGCCACCTCTGCTTTACACATCAATACTTCATACCCCTCAAACCACCAAAAAAATGAACAAAAAAAATCTCAAATTATCCCAGCTACTAAAAAGCCATTGAATTCAAAGAAATAACATTTAATGATTTGGCAAGCACTATTTGTATTAAATGTTTACTATAATGCATACTATTACTTAAAAAAACTCTTTATTTGGTTTTAACAAGTCCATCAACATTTAAAACAATGTATAAGAAGATAAACGATAACTGTTTACAAAAGTCCATACCAAGAATATTTATATAGTCTTAACCATTAATACTTTTCCATTAAATTATTGAGCTTTTGCCAACATATGGACTGACGAGTTATGTTTAAAGTTCTCATTCTTAAAGTTGACAACTCACTTTTACATACTACACACACACATTTACCAAATGCAAATTCAGTTTGACATTTCTAGTTTTTTTGTTATAACTTTTCCTGCAATGGCAAGTATTGCCCAATGAAGAGGTTTTTGAGAAATAGGTATAGCTGCTGGAATTGAGGCACATAATGCAATTGTCTGAGCACAGAGTCTGAGAAAAATTTCTAAAATCACTCCAAAAGGAAGTCACCAATGTACAATCCATTATCATGTGTAATAAATCAGCATTGAAAACTTCATTAAACCTCCAGCCTTTCATGTTTCCTGTTTTACACATTTGTGTAATTTTACGATGTGTAAAAAAGACTCTATGTAGACATTTCCATGTATATATTTTCTGATAAAGTGAGGACATTGACTTTTTTGCAGATTTTAAGAATAACTTTTTAGTTAGTTCTGAAAACAGTTCACTATTATTTTTTGTTGAGAACTTCCAGGTTGTCATATCTGGGGTAACAAATTCAGTTCTAATAATCTTGTAAATAATAGATATTTATTCCATTTGGGTGGCCCACTATTAACGTTAAAGAATAAAATCAAGGTTTCTGGAACATGTTTAGTTTGAAGATTTACTGCTATTTTGATTTTCTCCTGAATATATTATTTACAGGTATGTATATCTAACCAGCCTCCTTGCTCTATGCTGTACCTTGCTATTAAATATTCAACAGTATGTATTTTCTCTCCATTAAGAAATTGATGCCAACATATTAGGTTACTATTCTTAAGAGCTGTCATTGTGTTTGCATTAAATTATACTAAGCATCCATTAGTGAAAGCAATGGGGAATAATAGGATTAGTAATTCCTTGACTAACTAATTTGAATTCATAAACCTTTTAAAGATTGAAAGGATTTGGTTAATAAAAGGCATAAAAGTAAACTTGTGTCTTTCATTCAGAACAAAATCTTTTAGAGACCAGTAGAACATATTGATACCCAGTTTCATATAAGAATCTATGATAAGTTTGTTGCTGTCTAGTAATATTTTTTCAAGTAACAATTTCCAACAAGAGACATATGAAGACTCTAACCACAATAATACTATTTTAATAATGACAGCATTAGTATATAGCTCAGTGTTTGGAAACCCAATGCCAATTTCCACCCAGCTATAGACCCACCACTCTAAAGATATCCTTACTTTTCAGGGTATCATAACAATTTAGATAAGGCAGAATTTATTTTTCTTATAATTTTTTAGTGGTGGGGGGAATTAATGACTGAGTTTAGCATAAGATTTTTGGTAAAATTATAATTTTGATCAGGGTGAGCCTATCTTCTGCTGTATAGAATAGCTTATTCCAATTGTCTATTAACTTTATGACTTCATCCGTTAAGTTTTTGTAGTTTATAAATATGGAATCTTTGTTCTTAGATTCAATAGTGTTACCTAAATATTTAATTTGGGAATTTTCCCAGTTAAAATGTTTATGTGATTTTAAAGAAGTGGCTATTTTTTGTTTATGAGTAATGTTTTAGTTTTATGATTAAATTTCAAACTTGAAACCTTGCCAAAGTAATCCAAGGCTTGTGTATATGATCTAATGAGTGCTCTGTGTCACTACATGTCAATAGTATGTCATCGGTAAAAAGCTGGGTTCTTGATTAAAAGTCTGCATTTATTTTAAAGCCTTTAATATTTATGTTAGATCTTACATAGCTAGTGGTTCTACAGTTACAACAAATAATAATGGGAAAGAGGGTATCCCTGGTTCATACATTTTGCTATATTAAATGGTCTAGCTAGAAAGTCAACTATTTTGACAAAATATACTGAATTGCTATAAAGTGTTTTAAGGTTGTAAAACTAGAGGAAAAGTTATATTCATTTAATATTGTAAACAGACTGTTATTTTTTAAAGGAGACACAGCATATAAACTTGCATTAAAATAATGATAGTTATGTGTAATCCAAGTTTAACTTGTAAAAGTGTGTTACTATAATTATTTGATATCATTCCAGTAGTAACTTTTATACATGTAAAAAGCTTTATTTTTGTACTTTGTTTATAACATAGCATGTCTTTCTTGGGTGCTATTGCATGTCAAATATACTATCAGTAACATACCACCTATCCATTTTAAGAACCCAGAATGTAACTTAACATGACTCTTTAGTGTCATTTGTTGCATCTTGGATTATATTTAATAGTACATTACTTGACTATGCCAAGATATTAGAAAGTGTGCCACCTAACATAAGTTTCATCATAATAATGATTAACTTTTAATAAAAATAATAGTTTAATGTTTTAAACTTTAAATGAAAATAAGTGGCTTTAATTTCATATATGGGTAAAAAAATCAAACTCTAACATTTTAAAAAGGGGGCTAGTAAGTATTTGAAGTAGGGGAAGAGAAATAAATGATTTATCTTGTAAAATGTACTATTCACCACCTGTTCATAAGTATTCAAGCATCTGTTTAAATTAACAAGAATTAATAACCATGAAATACATTGCTTTTCATTTGTCCTTCAGTTATTTACTGTTTTGTCTTTTATTAACCAACCATTTCTTATTGCATTTTTCTTCAAAGAAGTTGATGGATTCCAGTCCATTTCTTCTGTTTTGTTAGGATTTTATTTTTCTGTATAAAGCCCATTGCATCTTCCAAGGTGTTAAAAATCTTCTTTTGTTCTTAAAGATGAATCCTTATTTTTGGTGAGTACAAGATTAGTACTTACTTTTTCTTTAAGCTATTAACAAGTGGCACGTATGCTTTTCTCTTTGACCTCACTAATGTTGAATGGCCATTGTTAAATCTTAAAGTATTTTTTTATTTTAACTGGATAATTATTCCATTTTGAACACAGAACTATTGTGTTTGTTTTTGCTACATGATTATTTGAAGATTTAGAATTGAAAATTTCCCTTAAAGCTAAGTTTACTAATAGCCTCTCTTCCTTCAATGCCACTGGGTGTGATATATCATACTTGTATATCAACCTCACAATTTTATCAAACATTTATTGCGATCTCCTTTATATGTACCGTTCTCACTTTTTTAAATAATACAGGTCTTGCCTCAAATGATCTAATGTTTTAAGTCACATAGTACACAAGCCACTGCCTCAACCACATTTAACCATTTTTATTAACAAATATGTGATGCTAATACCTTATTTTAGCTACCAGGAAATTATTAGTTACTTCAACACTTATATGTTTCCTTATATTTTATCATTGCTCATTTGTCATGTGACTTTATATGCTCTCATCTATTTCACTTCCTTAACTACGTACTTTGTAGACTGCTCTAGTTCAAGATCATTCACTTTTTTACCATAAACCATCCATCTCTAGTAATTTCTATTTTCCCTTTAATTGTCCACTCCTTATGGTTCATTTGATCTTTTCCAGATCAGTAATGCTTTACTAATTCCACATGTGGTATTTCCTATGAGAAACTGTACTACATTCCTATATGTTCTATAATGTTGATCAGCCTTGTATTCCTGTATCTTTTTGTAACTTGCATTACACATTCTTCAGGTATTCTTCATATTCAGTTTTGCTATGTTGCTTACAGGTTAAAATACATTTCTAAAAAGTAAGCCTAAAAATTTTCAGTTCTTAATTTATTCACAGTACTCTTGTTATCTTATTTGTGTAATAGAATGCATTTTCTCATCTGTTTTATAAATGCATTAACAATGTGAAAGTCTATATTCTATATATACTATATATAATATAAAGTGTTTTTATTTCTACATTATTTAGTGTTATAATGTTTTCTTAACGTAGATGCTTTGTATCTTTATTCAATTAAATTAATACTGTTTTGGAGCTTTTCATCCCGGGCCTCTGCTGAAAATGGACATATATTCAGCTAGACTAACCCGGTAAACAAATGTAAAATAAAATAAAATAAATAAACAAATAAATATATTCATTTTATTCTTCCATGTAATTTCCTTCATATTTACCGAATTTAATCAAGCCTAATATAAGATTTCATCTATACTTCTAAGCAGTGATGAATGTTTCAGTTTGAAATGTATAAGAACAAATAATTTATTGCATTTCTATATCCTGAAGTGAATGTCAGCATCGTATGGGGGCACTGTATCCCTCTTGTTCAAGTTTATTGACATCCCTGCATACTTTTGTGAATTTAAGATATTCAAAATTATATTTTTATAACCACTTCCCTACCAAGTGAAATTGCACAATCATTCCTATGATATACAGTAAAAGTGATACTAATATCTCTCTCTCTCTCTCTCTCTCTATATCTATATATATATATATATATATATATATATATATATATATATATATATATATATATATATATATTTATATATATATATATTACCTCTCAACCTCTTCAACCAAGAAATCTGGCAAAGCCACAAATAATGAAGGGGGGGGGGCAAAGACCCCAAAATAAGAACACTTTTTAAATATTGCTCTTAGAGACTTAAAAAGTTGAAAGAGTAACAGTTTTTCAATTAGCAGAAATTTTCTGAAGGATATAAAGCATGAAAGTGAAATGTGTACCATTATTTTGTCACCTCAGTCTTCAATAATTAGCCATAGATTTGCCAGTAAGGCACACACATTTTAGGAGAAACAGAACAAAAATATGAGGCACAAATCTGGACATTCTGAGACAATCTGGATACTCTGCATGTTCTAATATCACTGTTAAATCAATGCCTAGCATTGTTTACTGCACTGCCTTCTAGCTATCTATGCAACTGTAACTTCTTCTTTTGGCTGCTCCCATTAGGGGTTGCCACAGCAGATCATCTGTTTCCATTTCTTCCTGTCCTCTGCATCTTGCTCTATCACACCAACCACCTGCATGTCCTCTCTCACCACATCCATAAATTTTATCTTAGGCCTTCTCCTTTTCTTGTTACCTGGCAACATCATCCTTAGCATCTTTTTCCCAATATACTCTACATCCTTCCTCAGCACATGTCCAACCAATGTAATCTTGACTCTCTGGCTTTGTCTCTAAACCTTTCAACCTGGGCTGACCCTCTAATATACTTATTCCTAATCCTGTCCACCCTCGTCACACCCAGTGCAAATCTTAACATCTTTAACTCTGCCATGTCCAGCTCTGACTCCTGCCTTTTTGTCATTGCTACTGTCTCCAACCCATATAACATAGCTGGTCTCATTACCCTTCTTGTAGACCTTCCCTTTTACTCTTACTGGTACTCGTTTGCCACAAATCACTCCTGACACTCTTTTCCATCCACTCCATCATGCCTGTACTCTCTTCTTCACCTCTCTTCCACACTCACTATTACTCTGAACTGTTGATCCCAAGTATTTAACCTCATCCACCTTCACAGCTTCTACTCCTTGCATCCTCACCATTCCTCTATCCTCCCTCTCATTCACACACATATATTCTGTCTTAGTCCTGCTGACCTTCATTCTTCTTCTCTCTAGAGCATATCTCCACCTGTCCAGGGTCTCCTCTACCTGTTCCCTCCTCTCACTACAGATCACAACGTCATCTGCAAACATCATAGTTCATGGGGATTCCTGTCTGATCTCGTCTGTCAACCTGTCCATCACCATTGCAAATAAGAAAGGGCTCAGAGCTGATTCTTGATGTAATCCCACCTCCACCTTAAACGCATCCATCACTCCCACTGCAGACCTCACTTAACTGTAACTATATGTCTGTATTTTTATGTATTTCCCTTATAGCTATCTATGTAACTGTAACTAGCTTTCTATCTTTATTGTAATCTTCAACATGTTTAATGTCAAGTGGAGCTTTTCTCCCCCGGACCTCCACTGAAAATGGGCTCACTTAGGCCCAGTGGACCTTCCCGGTAAAGAAATGCAATCAATAAATAAATAAATAGATAGTTGAGACATGTGATATATGTATATATATATATATATATATATATATATATATATATATATATATATATTACTTCTTACTTGGATATATAATGGAATGACATCCCTTTCAAATATGGCACAAATGATCTCAAACAGAACATCTAATCCCCAAATCAATATCACCTTTGGAAAAAAGTTAAACCTTCAGATTTGCAGAATTCTACATGTTCTGTACCTCTGTTTACAGAGCTTCTGCACCCACATCATTATTCCCTATATAAAACACTTTTTAGTTATATAAATTAGAAAAAGGAAAGGACTGGGAAGGGGGAGGGTGTATAAGAGACTTCACAGTGGGGAGAAAAGATTAGCAGAAACTGGGAGAAAGATCTTTCTTTCTATGTATAGATGTACATCTATATCTATTTGTGTATACAGTATATATATATATATATATATATATATATATATATATATATATATATATATATATATGACACCCATTTGACCGACACTCAGTTAACCTAAATTTCATTTGACTGACAATTCCTTTGACTGACTCCCATTTCACCGACAGCTTACAGTGCTGAATTGCAACATGCTAAGTCTTAAACCATAAACAAGCACACTTAGAACACCAATAACTAACCCTTGCCAGAACCTAAAAACTACTTACTAACCCTCTTAACAGAAACGGGACAATGTACAACCAAACTAGGTGTGGGGCTACACCCCCCCCCAGACCCTCTAATGTGGAGGGCTGTGCCCCCCACACCCCTCCTAATTATATATACTAACTCCAGGATCACACTAGAGTGGGGAAAAGGTTATATACCTTTATCCTGCCTTACAGTACTCTACACGCTGTCACTACTGCTGGGAACACACAAAACATTTGCAACTTACTTTAGATACTTCCCATAAAAATGTAAATAGAAAAACCCACATTTAGAAACACTACAACACTACTTTCTACATGACTATCAGAATTCTAACAGTCAACACTATAAGTTATTAATTTTTATCACATACAAGTCACAGGTGAAGGAAAATCAACAAGTCTATGTCTTACATGTCTGTGAAATGAGTTTTAGGTCAAATGAAATTAAGGTCAGTTGGATGTCGGTCAAATGAATGGTAGTCAAATGAGGTTTAGGTCAAGTGAAGTAAATATATATATATATATATAGATATATAATTATATATAAATAAATATATATATATATATATATATATATATATATATATATATATATATCTGTATATATATATATATATATATATATATATTTATACATATATATATATATATATATATATATATATATATATATATATATATATACATATATATATATATATATATATATATATATATATATATATATATATATATATATATATATATATATATATATATATATATAGAGAGAGAGAGAGACTTCCCTTCTCCTCAACTACCCCTCCCAGATATTTGGAGCTGTTAAACTGATCCAGTTTCTTCCTTCCTATCTCAGTTCTCTGCTTCTTCTGATTTCCCCCATTTACTGCAATTAACACTGTGGTATCTGTAACTAGTCTTATCCTTCAGTTTTGTGTTCCATTCCTCTATCCATTCCTGAAGGTTTTGCTCAAAGTCTGCCTGTAATGCCACATCATCTGCATAATTTTATTTTGTTGATCTGTCCCCTTTGACCTGTTTGTTAATGTAGTCCATCACAGTATGATAGCAGTGGGCTCAGAGCTGAACCCTGATGCACACCCATTTCCACTGGGAATTGGTAACCCCTCTGTGAGACTGAACACTGTTTATACTTGAGTGATTGGGTCCTTTTACATAACTTGCACTAATTCTACCAATGTTTCTGGACCACTGAATCACCACAGGACTGCCCAAACCAGCTTTCTTGGGACTTTCTCTAAGTCTAGGAATGCCCAGTTGGACTCTTTCCTCACCTCTAGCTTCTTCTCAACTATGTGTCTTACTGCAAACATCATGTCAGTTGTGCTGCATCCTGATTTGAATCTGAACTGCTCATTTCTCATCTTACTTTCTACTACTCTGCATATTTGTTTATCAATCACCTTCTCTAGAACTTTCATGCAGTGTGATTGGGTTCTGATACCACTATACTGCCCACAGTTGTGAATGTCCCATTTATTTTTGAATGCTGACACTAGTATGCTTATTCTCCAGTCATCTGAGATAAACCTTTCTCTCCATACAGCTATGAATTCCCTCTGGATCCATTTGTCCCTTATCTCACCCAACATCTTTGTCATATCAACTGCTTTCATTGACTTCATTTTGCTTAATGCTGATCTTACTTCTTCTTCTATGGTGGGCTCCTTCTCTTCTCTCATTGCAGGCTGGCTGTGTCTGAGGCAGTGCAGCTTTTTTGGGGTTTTCTACACTCAGAAGCTGCTGGAAGTATTCATTTCATCTGCCTTTGCTGCCCTATGGACTAGTAAGCAGGTTAAGAAGGGTGTCTGACTGTTGTCTTTATCTTGCAACCTGACATAGCTTCTTTGTGCCACATACTGAGTCACTTTCCAGAAGTTGGTTGAGTGCCTCTGATGTCCTATTCTTTGCTATTGCAACTCCTTTCTTCACTTGAGTGTTTGCTTCTGGATTAAACACAGTTGGTTTGCTTACTACTCTCATTGCCTTCTTCACTAGTTCATTAGCCTCTTTGCTAGCCAGCCAGTATTCCTTTCTATCCTGGTCTGTCTTTTCTATCTCCCACTTTTTCCTGCACTCCTTCTTTCTTTTGATGACTTCCTGGACTTCCAAATTCCACAGCCAGCTTTCCTTCTATACCTTATTTCCATACCTGGCTCTGCCACATATCTGTGCTGTTTTGAGGTGCTGACATTAATCTTCAACTTCACCCATTTCCTCGTCTTCTTGGGGTGCTAGAGCCCTGAGTAATTCCTTGAACTTTTGTGCTTTCTCACCAGTCAACTTCACCTGATCTTCAATCTGGTCTCTGTTACCTGAGACCCTTCTCTGACCACTGCTTGCAGATGATTTTGGCAACCAGTAGTTTATGCTGTGGGTAGACTGTCTCACTGCATGAATACGCTACATAAAAATCATACTGATCTATGCAAAGTGCCTGGAAAATTTGAATAGTCTGAGTAATCTTGTTAAAAGAAAAGATATTTAAGTACTGTTACATACAATTGCTGTGATAGTTTACTACTGCTATATCTGTGATAGAACTGTCTCTTTAAAGTCGGAGTGATCCTTAGTTGTTTTAACTGCTGTACCATGAGAAATATTATAGCAATGTAGATATGTAAATGTCTGTGTTGTGATATTTAAGTACTGTTATACACAATTGTTGTGATAGTTTACTACTGCTGTATCTGTGATAGAACTGTCTGTTTAAATTCATGGGCTACCTAAATTATCTGGTACTTAACACTAAGTAAGGTGTTTTTTTATGTCAAGGGCTTCATATGGGAATGCATAACAGTTGCCTGAGCCTTTTTTACTAAACACTTTGAACCTGTGTAAATAGTATAATGTGCTGCTAATCTTAAACCCAATACCCTTCCTGCCCAGGTGATAATTTATTATTTCAGTTACTTTTTACAGCACTTCCCTCTCATTTCCCCTTTCAGAGACCTTCACGTAATAATTATTTTTGTCTCCATCTTTTCATTTAGTGACCACTGTCCTTGCAAAAGGGTTCTCTCTCAGTCCCGCACTTGCTGAATCCTTGGCCATTGACCACATCTGTATTGAAGAAACCAGCCACAAGGACTCAAGAGCTTAAAAAGAAAATAATTTATTGTCGGTGTCTAGCTACGTTTCCTTCTTAGCCTGCTACTGTAGAAAGTACCTGGTCTAAAGCAGAAATAACTGGCTCTACCCATGGCTAGGGACAGCAGCTGCTCCCCACCCCCATTAGCTGTAAATACCTTCCCCAGTTAAACTTTTTCTTTTTAGTTATCAGTAAGCCAAGATAAAGCTCTAGCCGAAAAAAGGGTAACCCAGTAGCTATACTGGAATTGCCCACTTGTAAAATAGAGGCAAAATGATACTTAGACTGCCACTTTTTGTCTGCTTCAAACTAGGTATCTACCCAGAGAGGACACAGCTGAAATCAGGTCTATAGATTGTTTTTCCCTACTAGATTCTAATAACTCCTAACAGTTTGGCTATTTAGACACTTACCCTGCAATCTTTAGCCAGGCGGGGTTCTAGCCCGCTCAGTTCACTATGCTCACTTCGCTCTCCTCCCTGCCCCCTATGCCACCCACCCCCAGTTCCTCTACATTTATTCTTAGCCTTAACCCCCACACCTAATTCCCACCAATTAGGCTACACCACTAGTCACCCCCTCCCCCTACATCCAGCACAATCATGCAACTCCTAATGATGTGGACATACTACAAAAGGGTTTCACTGAGACAGATGCCTGGTGTCAAAGCCATGGCCTGAAGCTCAATGCCAAAAAGTGTATTGTCATCCCCTTTGGTAAAAACTCTGTACCCATGAACTACCACATAAGTGGTAGTCTACTTAATGCCAAAAGTGTGATAAGAGACCTTGGGACACAGGTGGACAGTAATCTCTCCTTTGATAATCACATCCCCACAGTGGTCAGAAAATCCTTCTATGTGTCTCACCTCATCACAAAAGGTTTCTCATCCAGAAAAAAAGAGGTCATTGTTCCCCTCTACTCATCACTCATTAGACCCTTTATAGAGTACAATGCCGCTTTTGGTATGTACCTCACAAGGCATCTACAACAACTGGAAAGGCCACAGAAATACCTCACAAAGAGGATTACTGGCCTCAAACAGATGCTCTATGCAGACCATCTCAAAAAACTCCAGCTTTACTCTGTCACATATCGCCTACTCAGAGGTGATCTCTGCCTAACATACAAAGCTATGTCAAACCCAGAGCTGTTGGACATGCTCCACTTAAAGAAATCCCAGTCCCTCTGAGCTACACATTATAGAGACCTAAACCTTGTCACCACAATAAACAGAACATGCTGGAGGGATAGATTCCTGTCCCAGAGACTTCCCATACTCTGGAACAGACCAACTATGTCAAATAGAGCTCCTCATTAGCACTCTTTAAGAAAAATCTTAATGATAGGATGGGAAATAGGAAATTCACCCCAGGGATCACTTCTGTGGGTCTGCTCGACAGGGGCACAAGAAAATAATTTTCTTGGGTGGTGAAAGCCAGGGTACCTGTTTGGCTAGGCTTATATAGGCCCTAGGGCTAACAGCCTAGTACCTACCTATGAACCTATAATAACAATCCTAACCTGCGTAGTTTTAACTCACATTACATCCTACCAAGAGTCCACAGTCAGATGCCCCAACTTCCACTGTACTTTCTCAACACCCTCCCTCAAACATTTACACTACAACTACACAACCCCTGCCACCAAAAACATCCTCCCAATACACACACTCCATTACCAAATGTCCAACACACTCAAAAATAAAATATCCCTAAGATACAATAAGCAATTTACTATGTATATAAAACATGTCCTAAACGCCCTCTATAAACTAGCCCTCACTGGAGACATCCATCCAAACCCTGGTCCTCCCAAATCCAACCCAACCACAAACCCTAGTCCAAGCAACCCCCCCCCCCCCACACACACAACTCAACTCCTAGCCAACAAGAAAACAACAGGCCTACTTATAATGTCCCTAAACATCAGAAGCATATGCAATAAAATCCAAGAACTACATGTCAGTATAAGCATATATTCCCTAAATATTCTCTTCCTAACTGAAACCTGGCTCAAACCTCACATCAAAAGTTTGGAAATTTTTCCACCTGAATACAACATCCTTCGCATTGACAGATTCCCCAAAAAAGGAGGTGGTGTAGCACTAATATTTAAACACCACCTCAATATTCAACTCCTAAACATGTATGCCCATCACCACAACAATGAAGAAATCCTTTATACCAATCTCAAACTAAACCCAAACAAAACAATCAATATCAGAGGATGCTATTTCCCACCAGAGCGAAATATTACACCCCCTAGGAAATCTCTTTAGCTGGGCTACTCTATCTCTACCCCAGGAAACCATCATTCTCTGTGACTTTAGCATCAACTGGCTATCCTGTAATAACAATCTCCCAACCATTCACCTTGATCTCCATGGTTTCACTCAATTCATCCAATCCCCTACCCAAATCAACAAAAACCCTAACAATCTTACCTTACTTGACTGGATCCTAGTCAACAAAACCCCTCACTCTTACCTAGCAGCTGGCTGCTTACCTGACAGCCTTAGTGACCACTTCCTCACTTTCCTAATTCAGCACCTCACAAACAGTCTCAAGCCCATTATTCACAGGCAAATATGGAACAAGTCCAACTTCAACCCCAACTCCTTCATCTCCTCCCTGTAAAAATGAACTGGTCACCACTAAAATACCTCAACCTAGATGAGACTGTCCACTTCTTCAACAGTGCTTTCCTCTTCATCCTAAGCACCCGTGCTCCTGTAAGAAATGCCAAAGTCAGATCTAGGTGTGCCCCATGGTTACAAAAGACCACCAGAACCCTAATGAAATCCAGAGAGCACTGGCAACTAACAAAAAATAACTCATATAGGCAATCATTCCTTGAACTGCACAATAAAGCCAAAAAGCAAGCAAAATTAGACAAATCCCTCTACTATAAATCCACCCTAAACTCTACCAACCACAACCCTAAGCAATTCTGGCCCACTATTAACACTATCCTTTACCCAGGAAAGGTTGATACCCCCCAGCCATCCATTCCCCCCTCATCCAGCAGTATTGCTGAATCTTTCAACAAACACTTCACTGAAACTATAACATCTTTAAACAAACAACACTTCCCTACAACAGCCCCGCCAACTCCTAATCCTAACCCCCCACTCCTCTTTTCTTCTTTACCTCAGTACCTACCTCCAACATAAAAAGACTATTGTCAAAACTTAAACCCACCAAACTCGCAGCTGACAACCTCCCCTCCGAATACCTGAAAATTGCAGCTGATACACTAGCTTACCCAATTTCAATTCTAATTAGTTGTTCCATAACAGAAGGCTATGTTCCTCGATATGGAAAATATCCCACATCATTCCCCTCCACAAAGGCACCCCCTCTACTGACCTCTCCAATTACCACTCCATTGCTATCCTCTCCCCTCTCTCCAAGATACTTGAAAATTTTATCAACACCCAGGTCTCCAACTACCTCCTAGCTAATAATCTCCTCTCCAAAACAAAATATGGTTTCAGGCCATATCACAGCATTACCTCTGCTATGCTGTCCTTCACCAACACTATTCTTCATCACAAAAACAATGGCCTCTTCTCCACTGCTGTATTTCTAGATCTCTCAAAGGCCTTTGACATGGTATCTCATGAGTTACTACTCTCTACTCTCCCCAACCTCTCCTTCTCACAATCAGCCTGCAACTGGTTCCACAGCTATCTACACGGATGCCAGCAATCAGTAATCTGGGACAATAACCTATCACCTCGCCTCCCAGTTACTCTCAGAGTTCCCCAAGAGTCTATCCTTGGCCCTCTGCTATTCTCACTTTTCACTACCAACCTACAAACTGCCACCACACAAGCATCTCTCATACAGTATGCAGATGACTCTACTCTCATCTGCTCTGCCCCCACTCTACCAGAACTACAACAAATCACACAGGAATCAATCTCCTCTGTAGAAAGCTGGTTATCCAATGCTCAGCTCCTACTCAACCCAAGTAAGACAAAACTTCTCCTGTTCCAATCTTCCAAAACCACCCAAAACACCCCCACTTCAACATTCTCGTCAAGGACAATGCCATCATCTCTCCAGCAAAACACACAAAATTACTCAGTGTGGAAATAGGCAACAAAGTTAGATTTGACACCCACATATCTCTCACAATAAAAAAAGTTCCCAAGATACTTGTTGCATTATATCGAAGCTGCCAATTTCTAACCAAGCCGGCTAGAATCTCCATAGCAAATTCCCAGCTAATCACCACCCTACTCTATGCATCCCCCATACTTACAAACCTTAGACAGACTGACCTGCACAAGCTGGATGGTTGTTACAACAAAATTGCTAAATTTGCCACTGGAACCTCCTACCACAGCCATCATTGTATCTCTCTTAAAAGAACTAAACTGACTAGAACTCCCACAACTCCTTCACTTTGATCAACTCACCCTCACTCATAAACTTAACCACCCCATAACACCCCTTCCCTTCAAACACTTCTCCAACCTTATCACTCCACTAGGCCCCTAAGATTAAATGATGGAATCAACTCACTGTTACCAAACCCAAAATCTCAGCAGGGGATGTCATATTTACATGTACCATATCTAAACTTTGGAACAATCTTCCACCCTCTATAACTACTCTACCTTACAGCAGCCTTTTCAAGACTGCATTCAAATTCCATTTAAATTTAAACTGGCTTTGTCCTTGTTCTGTTCAGGGTTCCAAGGAAGTAAATAATGTGGGAAGAAATAGCCAGGGAATTGTTATGGCTAGGCTTGTATAGGCCCTAGGGCCAATAGCCTAGTACCAACCTATGAACCTATAATCCAAACTAACACCCCCACCCTTACCCCCCCACCTATACTCTTAACTCAACTATACTACCGCCACTACTAACTACAGTCAGAATTAGCCAGTTGTCTTTACATACTTTAAAATATTGTCTGACAACTTTGTTACTAATATTATAAACAACAAGAAACTATCTTAACTTGCAACATTTACTGTATATACTGTTGTTAATCAATGGGGGGGATTCAGTAATCCTCTGTGTAGGATGAACGAAGTCCTACTCGGAGACTGCCATCTAAGAGTTAGACGTCAGCGCATCATGCATATGCATGAGGGCATGCTGACTCAACTCCCAGGCTAACACGGAGCATGTAGGAGTGCAGGGGGCATGTCAGACTGCCGAGCAGTCCAAATACCCACGCCCCCGCAAGTGCCTAAATCTGCAAATGTCAGCAGATGAGTGAGTCCGCTCAAATGTGTCTACCCCCAGCACTATACTCCCCCATATTCAAAACCCCTGTACAAATGAAATAAAAGTTAACAAATTTTTTTTTATTATTCCCGAAATAGCTGCCCGTATTTGCTTGTTTGTGCATGGGTGTGCCCATTGCTTAGCTATAGTAAGCAGTGTAGACATCAAAGTGGATAATAAACTACTAATATGCAAATTAAGCCAAATTGCAATAACGTAGTGGTAGAGCCTTTGCACAAAGAGGAGGCATTTCAGGTTCGAGTCCCACCACTTCCCTTACCATTTTCATTAGGAAACCTGTGCATAAAAATTATTCCTGACATTTACCTTTTAAATCCTATTAAAATGCATTTAAATGGCCTATGTAGTAGTGAACGATATTTTATATATATATATAAGAAGGTGAAACGGTCATGCATACTAATGAATGCATAAGTAACCTATGTTAAGCAATGTGAAGCACTGCTAAGCAACATTTACCAGTATTAAGCACATTTAAGAATAATTGCCCATAGCTAAGCACAGCTTTAACTAGCGCAATATGATTGCCCATAGCTAAGCACTGATTTAACTAGCACAGTGAGTTTGCACGTAACTGCGCATCGCGCCAACTAGCACATACAAAACATGTTTGCATGGAGCTGTGTACCGCGCCAACTAGCGAAACATTGGGCAATGTAGAGCAACGTTGGGCAAAGTAGAGCTAAGCCACACCTCCTAGCCGGTCAGGCCAGTAGTAAAATAAAAAGCAATGACAGGCTTCGAACCCGGGATACTGTGCATCATAATCAAAGTACAGAATCACTAAGCCATGACAGCTTTTGCTGTTCATGCACTGTCAACATACATATACATATTAATGAAAGTTTACTCAGTGCTAAGCAGGTTTGCACTCAGCTGAGAATTTTCAAAACTGGCCAATCACAAATAAGTGCCGGAAATGAGCCATATTTAAGTCCCATAGGCGGGAATAATCACCATAAATGGTTGTAGCTCCCATCTGCAGACAGAATGGCTGGTGCTGGAGAGGGCTCTCGTTTTCGAGCACAACAGTGGGACATTGAGGAGTCAAAACTGATGGTTTGGCTCCTTGTCCATCATCATGATGCAAGACTCCTGCAGGGCCAGTTCCAAGGCACGGAGTACAAAGTGGTTGCATGGAACCATCTAGCACATGATCTCACCAGTGCCACAGGCACCCCTCAGACTGGTGAGCAGGTCAGGCACCACCATGCAGACCTAAAGAGATGGAAGCAGGACCGAATGAACCAGTGGATACAGGAGGCCCGTGGAAATGACAATGCCCCACTACTGAGTAGGTATCCATGGAATGGAGTATGTAAGAATAACTATTGTAGTCTATATAATGGACAGGTATGTCTCAATATCCCTTCATTTACTTACAGCTGCAGATGTCCGTGCTGTGAATCAGCAAGCCTATGCAGATAGGCTGCTAAGGCTGCGCCACCAGGCAGCTTAGTAATTATTCTGCATGTATTGTTATATAAAATAAGTGAGAGAGCCTGAAAAAAGTGTTGTAGCCCAATAATAAAGGCATAAAATGCCCTGAATAATTTCTCTGCATGTACTGTTATATAAAATAAGTGAGAGAGCCTGAAAAAGAGTGGTGTAACCCATTAATAAAGGTATAATACGTCTTGAATAAGTCTTCTGCATGCACTGTAATATCAAATAAATGAGAGAGCCTCTAGAAAAGTGTGTAATGTAATTAATGAAGGTATAATACCTGGAGTGTGTCCGTGTCACTTACTTTGAAATGTTGTTGTACTCTTGCATTATATAAATAGTACTGTTGTATTAAGCCCTGTCAACCCACAGTTGGGCAGTCCCATATAAAGTGGATGAAGGCAGTGCCAGTAGCTGTGAAGCATATATACAGTCCTCAACAGTTGGTTAATGGCTGGCATGCATAGGTAAATCTGGCACACGAGTAGCTTGTTAATGTGTTCCCCAGAAATGTGAGTGTGCTGCTAGAAATGTAGGGGGCTGTAGAAATATAAATGAAAATGTCGCGTGAACACATCCAGATATGTAGATATATAAATATAAATAAAATATATAAATACGCAGCAGTAACATCTGCATTCTGGACAGCTGGTATGTCAGATATAGGTCAGGTATATAATGAACTAGCCAAACCCATTAAACAACTTAATGCACATTGCCTAGTGTAATAATACATGTAGGGGATATACACCTGCAGTCAATAGGAATGTAGTGTAAACTATAAGTACATGTAAGATGTTAATGGAGGTATCTTTTTACAAACTACTGTATGTGCATAAATAATGCAATTCCACACCTCAATGGGTATGTCTAATCTCAAAACATTTGTTGGGACATATGTCCTATTGTTCAATAAATATCTGCATTTACTTTGATGCATGTGCCCTGTTCAAACACCACAATCTTGATGGCCTGTTGCCACCAATCATTCCTGCATGTTGTTGGAATGTCCACTGTCATTCAATATATGCATGTGTTATGCTTGCTGTTCAACTGTTGGAAGCCTGGTGTGTTGGGTTAATGGGAATATTACTGCATGCTGTTACAACTAATTTGGAATGTTGTCTATGTTGTCATTAAATGCACCTAAACACAGAACGTATGGGAAAGCTGGTCCCAGCGGACCCACCTGTCCCTCCTCAGCTGGTGATTGCACCTGGCACCAGCAGGTCCAGTGCCCAGCCCGGGCCACCCTCCTCCGTTGGTCCTGTGTCACCTTCGGGTGGAAGCACTGCAGGGGATGGGGCTCGTCCCCCTGTGCAAGCATGGGTGGAGGAGGGCCACCTGTCACCCTCCAAAGGGTCCAGGCTGTGGTGCATAGGGAGATCCAGCATTCAGTCACTGATCCCCTACACCAGCTAGAGGCAAGAGTGGCATGACTTCACGGGTGAGCCTGCCCCTTCTATGCAGCCCCCAGCACAGCCACCCTCTGGGCTGTGAAGGTGCAGTGGTGACTGCCCATGGGTGGGGACCTCAGTTCCATTGTTACCATCTGTGGGCTCATGGGCTTGCGATTTCCAAACATCCTTCCCCGTGAATTGTGTTCACCCACCCCATGTGTTATATTCCGCCCCTGTATGCGTCTTGTTTGTCTTGTCTGTTTACCTCCCCAACCTACCTCCCACAACATACCTACTTCCCCTACCTCACATTCCACTCTCACCTGAAAAAAAATGGGCAATCTGCTCCCGCAAAAAAATTATGCCGCATACATAGCTGCCCATTTTGCACAAATGTCCGGTGGACACAGACACTAAAATTCAATTGGCAGTACAACATACTTCGTTGTCCTCACCCCTCTCTCAGGGGTGTAAGGTTTCAAAATTCCCTCCAAATTACAAGTATATGCACAGCTGTTGCTGTTAAAGAAATGGGCAGCTATGGACCTTCCCTACACCCGTCCTGCACATCCCGAGCTTTTTCCCTACTGTATTTCCCTCTTTGTGCCCCTTTTTCACCACTTTCCTATCTCCCCATTTTCTTTTCTTTCAAAGAAATGAGCACGGGGGTTAGTGGGAGTAAGCACTTTTAAGCAGTAGTAAGTGGGTTTGAGCGAGTGTGTGCATGCGTGCGCTTAGCTTAGTATTGCTAAGCGTCGCGCAAACCCGCTTACAACTGCTTAAAAGTGCTTTAGTCACCCTGCATATGAGGGACCTTGTTCTGCACAGCAGCAAAATAAAACACCACTTCCAGTCTTGAACACTGGACCTTGGACACACTAGACTGCATAAAGTACCACTAGGTCACAATAGATATACAGTAAGGTGTTGCTGAAATATATATATATCATGCATCAGAATGTGTGAATATAAAGGAAAGGTAGGAATGCCATAACACAAAACCTGTTCTGTGGAACTATACCAGCAGTTGTTGTGGAATTGCATTACATGACTGTGATAACAGAACCAGACATTCTAGCAGTAAATACTGTTACAGCAGCACTTCACAACCCCCACATAGTATCATAGCAGGACAATCCCCACACAAATGTAAAAAATACAAGCGTGTTCAAGGTACAGCAAGGATGTAGGTAGGCATACTCAGTACTGGAATTGTCCAGTTTCATGAGCATCCTGTGATAATGTCAACAAAATAAAAAGCACAAACACTGCAGAAGTGAGTACATTAATATCCACAGTATAGATGTTCCCAAACAATTCATATGCCAAATGGAAACATCTCAATAACTACATATGTATGGCAGCTAATTGTAGATGTTGTGAAGAAACTCCATACTCCCATGTATCTTGTGTTAGCATTTCTAGGGGTGAGTACAATTCTACACTGTCAACTGTGCACTGGAAGAGGCAACATTCAGGTCTGAGTACGGCATACAAATAACTGGCTACACCCTTAGCAACATTTAGACGAAGTATACCAACTTTCTGACTTACACTACGGTGTCCACAGCAAACAAGCATGGGCCCCACTTTGGAAAGCTGAAAGGCCTACACCTACCTAACCTAGCAATTTATAGCATTGGGTTGCTATGTCAGTGAGTACTGCAATTACCACACAGCAGGCTGCATGCAGTTACCAAATGATGGCCACCAATTGGTGCAGAGGCCATCACATGCACTTGTGCAGATACCTATAAAAGCAGGCTGTACTTGCTGGCCACACATGCAATCATCCCATTGCAGATGCTGAGAGAGAGAGAGAGAGAGACAGAGACAGAGACAGAGAGACAGAGAGAGCGAGAGAGAGACACACCCCCACCCACACCAGGGGGGAAAAAAAAGCCAAAGACACACCAAACAGAAAACTATGAACACATACAAAGGAAAGGTATGTAACAGATATGTATTTACTGGCATGTAGTAGATGTATTTGAAGACTACTCTATATACTTTGAAACATCCATATGTGGCAGCAGTACATATCTATGCACAGATGCCCTGCATAACTACTGCCATGGAGAAATCAGTGTGTAGGTGTGTGCAGTGGGATATGATTGTGATATATGTAGTTCAGCATTAAATGTCAAACATCTGATTCATGTTATCTCTGTTCTGTACAGTAATGTGTACAACGGCTGTTTGGGGGAGTAGCGCAGTTATATAAACAAGGATGTGACAGAGTAACAAATGCATGCTAGTCATATTAATGTGTAACTTAGCATTGGCAACAGCTGTACCAGGCTAGTAAGCTAATCTAGCATTTCCAGCTATATATACACCCTCTAATATTACTGTGTGCTCACATGTGACACCTGTTCATGTTGCAGCAAAGCCCAGCAGGTCAGCTGTGAGGTCCATGGACTTACAACAGTGTGGACCTTGTGTGTGTATGGCACACACATACGGAGAGATCTGTCTGTGTCAGATATATTAGCATCTGTACATGTGCATAGAGCAAGGGACATACTGCAACTGTTTGTGAAGGGTGGACATATATATGTTGTTGAAGGTTATGTGCATACTTATTTGTAGGTTGTAGTGTGTGGCAAACAAGACAGCATACAGTGCTGGTATATGACATGTGGTGGTTAAACGCTGTGGATATGAATTGTCAGGTTTGCAGTGTTGCAGCCAGTGAGGCCTGCTAAAGCGACATGTGCTAAGAACACCTTCAATGCATTCCGCACAACACTATGCAATATTAGTACATAACAGTATACCTCTCAACCTTCGCATAATTGATATTCCCACCATGAAAGGTGGACCGTATATGTGCCTATATGGATATCTATATGTACACCAATGTATGTTTATATTTATGTGTGTGTGTGTATATATATATATATATATATATATATATATATATATATATATATATACATATATATATATATATATATATATATATATATATATATGTATATGTATATATATATATATATATATATATGTGTGTGTGTGTGTGTGTGTAGACATATATATATATATATATATATATATATATATATATATATATACATATATATATATATATATATATATATATATATATATATATATATATATATATATATACACATATATATATATATATATATATATATATATATATATATATATATATATATATGTGTGTGTAGAGAGAGAGAAAGAGAGAGACAGGGTCATATTTACTGCGACAGATGGATGGTGACAAAGCCATGGACTCAAGCTCAATGTTGAAACTGTATTGGCATCCCTTCTGCCAAAAACTCCATACCCATGAACTACCACATAGGTGGCAGTCTACCTAACACTGAAAGTGTGATAAGAGACCATGGGACACAGGTGGACTGTAGTCTCCCCTTCGATAATCACAGTGACACATTAGTCATGTAATCTGTCTACCTGCCACACCTCATCACAATAGGTGTGTCGTCCAGGGAAATATAGGTCAGTGTTCCCCTCTACTCATCACACATAAAGACCATTATAGAGTATAATGCCCCGTGTGGTATGTACCTCACAAGACATCCTCAGCAACGGGAAACGACAAAGACATACCTCACAAAGAGTACTACCAGCCTCAAACAGATGCCCTATGCAGACCATCTCACAAACCCACAACTACACTGTGTCACATACCGCCTACCCAGAGGTGACCTCTGCCTAACATACTAAGCTATGTAAAAACCAGAGCTGTTGGACATGCTGCACGTAAACAGATCACAATCTCTACGTGCCACACGCTCTAGGGACCCAAACCTTCTGACCACAATAAACAGCACATGCTGGAGGGATAGATTCCCATCTCAGAGACATCCCATACTCTGGAACAAACCAACTATCCATAGCAAGCAAAGCTCCTAATTAGCAGTCATCATAAATAATCATGAAGGTTGCATGGGAGATAATGAATACACCCAGGCATTCACCTCTGTGTCTCTGCTTGACAGGGCCACGTAAAATGCAATGACCTGTGTTTCAAAGGCCAGGGTAGCATATGGCTAGGCTTCTATAGGCCCTAGGGCCAATAGCCTCTTACCTACCTATGAAGTGATACACACCCACATGTACTTGTTGCAATAATTGCTATGTGAGTTTGACTGAGTGTGATGGTGAATGTGTTGGTGAATGTGTCAGAGTTTGGTTTATGTTTGATAGCTTAGTGGGAAACTGTTTCTGTCATGGTATTATGTGTCCTAGCTGTGATCCCAGCAAAAGATGTGTATACAATTTCTAGGCTGAAAAAGCAGTATGCCATATGTTCTGACATAGTCCCTTGTTGATGACTGGGGTGCCCATTGTAGGCCAAAGCAGTACATGCATGCTCATTGAGTGTTACTGCTGGTGAATCCAACTCCTGTATGAACTGTAGTACTACCTGAGGCTGTATGCCTAAACAGCACAGTATGATGTATGTCCACATTGATTGGAACCACTGTTCCGTGTGTTCCCTGTAGTCCTCACAGATTACATACCTCAGGCATACGGTCTCGTAACTACTGACACACAGTACTGTAAGGTACACAGGTAAAGGTCACCTGTGTTTCCATACCTATGTGTCTGGTATGTATGTCTGATGTGTGTGTGTGTATATGCCTGTACCATGGCCTCGGTCATATGTGTGTTACAGGATATAGGTGTGTATCTAGCAACATGTATAGTGTAGTACAGCAGTATGTCACCTATATTCATGAATGTGCACATATGTTAGGCAGGGGTCTGCCATCAACGACTAGTGTGGTATACCGGTGATACTGTCACTGGACTTTACAATCATTGCAATGGATTACACTTTTCATGATGCATTAGCATGATATATACCTCCTGTGTCTAGGTTGTGCATTGTGTCGCATACAGTGTGCCATGTACTGTTGTATAGTATTACATACTGTTGTAAGTTTGTTGCTGTGCAAAACGTGGTTTGATATATAGAGTGTGCCAGGCACTGTCAGGCAGTAGTGGGTTGAGTACTGACATGTGGTATTGAAAGTGTGTGTCTTCTGACAGCCAGTAGGTTGCTGTATATGGCAATTAATTGATATCTGTACATTAGAAATATATGTGTGCCTCATGACTTGCTCACACATATTGTTTCATTGTCTACCAGGGCTATGTCCCACCATCGTAATCCCTCCTATAGCACGGCGGAGGAAGAGGTCATAACATCCAGCCTGGTGCAGCAGTATACACTGCTGTTCTCTAGAACCAGCCAGGACCAGCATGAGCGGACTGCGCTGTGGCAAGAGCTTGTCCATCGGGTAAATGACATAGGCATGCATAACCAGACATATGAGCAGGTACGCCATCACTGCAGTGATTTAATTAGACATGTCCGGCAGCGTGCGTCTGATATCCTCAGACAGCAGCTTGCCACAGGTGGGGGGGGTAGCCATCCATCCCCCCCTCACCAGAGTGGAGGACCTGCTACTGAGCCAGGTGTCTCCTGGCCAACAACAACCCCAACAAGTAACGTGTGTCATCATGGAGGCCGGAGTCACCCAGCAAGCTGACATGGAGCATAGCTGTAGACTACTGTTACCTCAATTGTTAGAGCATGCTTATGTGAGATGTGCACTGTGTACTGTGTAGTTAGATGATGTGGTGCCTAGTGTTGTGCAATGGTAATAATTAGGAATGCAATCTGTAGGCCTGTGACTGTCAATCGTTGTACTACTGTACGATTGCAAACACACAGTAGCAATGCCACAGTTGTTGCCACTGACAAAGTGTCTCATATTTTTGTAGGTCCCTCTGGTTTGACAGCAAGGCAGCCGACTCATGCTAGTGAGTGTGTTCTACCTTTAATACTGCTAATTAAATGTGCATGTCATAGGTGTGGTGTAGGCCATGTACACGTAACACACATACGCATGATGCATGTGGTGCATGTTTGCTGTGAGACTATGCACATCCCAGTAATGTGGGTAGCTGCCACAGAGCATTCCACACAATTGTGGCAACACTGATGTGGACATTGGATAGGCAGAGTCAATACACATGCACACAACATACATAACGCTGTCATACGCAGTACACGTTAATATGCTACACATGGCGTGTTCAGACACTCGCTGTAAGGTCACACTACAGTATCCCACACTTCATCCACAAAGCACACATACTATACCTGAGGGGTAGATGCCTCACATGTGGCTGTGCGACACTCTTCGACACATTACACATTCATGGTAGGCAATGCCCCCTATTGTGCACCTTACAAACCCATGTAACAACTGGCTGTGAAATGGTGAATGTAGCCATGGTACTGCAGTTCCAGTACAGCATGGTATGTGCCAGTCTGGCCCACATTAGTAGCCTTGAGTGACCACATGATGCTGCATGATGATGGCTCATGGTAGTACACCCCTTCCTGTTACAGTGACCACAGTACTACACATAGCATTACCTGCTATGCACCTCAGTATTGTATGTGTGCAAACATAGGCACCTATACACAATATGCATAGCAATCACCATTTGTACAAAGTGACACATATATGTCTTGTAATGCTATTGAGTGTATAGGTCACATGACACACTGTGTCTGTGTGATGTTTAATGTTGCAGTTGTGTTGTAGCATGCCATGTCATGCCTGGCACTGGCATGTCCACAATATGTCCTACACTCACCATAACCACTGTACAATGGCCATGTTGAACAATGGTATTCCATCAGGTAAACATGCACCACTCATCCTGTGTGTGCTAATCTTGTGTCCACAAGTATCTGCTGAAGACACAGACACTCTAATCAGAAATGGATATCTATGTGACACACAGATACACATCCAGCCATGGTATGTATACCTGTGAGAGATGGTGCACAGAACATTGCAGAGCTTATAATACTTGCACAGCACTGTCGTGTCCATGTAGACAGTGCATTCCAATGTGAGGCCAATAACTGAATAACAACACACATGCATCAAAGACATATATAGTGTTATTGGCAAGGGCTGTCAACACCCGCACTGCATGCTGTTGGGAAACACACGTCCTGCATGCTGACACGTGTAATATAACTGTTTGCCTTGTGATACTGTACCCCACCATCACCCGCTGGGTGAGTATGTTCTGGATTGCTGGTGGTGTGTGTGTTTGTGTGTGTGTGTGTGCATGTGTGTGTGTGTGTGTGTGTGTGTGTGTGTGTGTGTGTGTGTGTTTTAGTGATGAGTGCATTTGTGTGCATGTGTGCATGTGTTCATGTGTGCATGTGTGCATGTGTGCATGTGTGCATGTGTGCATGTGTGCATGTGTGACAATATCATGTACAGGTCGTAAAGTGTGTTTCCTGTCTTCCTCTCACAGGTGCTGACCTTGGGCTGGTTCACTGCAGCAGGGAAACTGATGTCACCGAGCAAAACAGTGATAATAGGTGTGTTGAGGCACAGGCATGTTTGCCAGGGTCTGTCGTTGGGCCACCAATTGACAGTACACAGCTGTCCACCCCATCTATGCATACAATCATACTGCCAATACATCCATCACCAATGCCCAAAGCTGAGGGACAGTGTACAGTTGGCATTGGCCAGGTCAATGTGGTATCCATGGCACATGCATCCCAACACAGCGGCCATACCCAGATGTCTGGAAGGGTACCACATAGGCAGATGTCCAGGGGTTCTTGTAGAAGCACTGCTGCTCATGATGCCACTGGCAGATGTGCCACAGGTCTGACAACATCACGCATGTTCCAGGTTGTCATGGAGGCACAGGCACATATGGAACGTTACACCAGACAGGGACTAAGGGCACAGAGGGCACATAACATCACCGTCATTGACAGTATCCGTGACCTAGCAGGTGCCATCCGTCATTACACCGAGGTCACTGATGGACGTTGAGGAGAGACATTAGATATCCTCCGCAATATCATGTCCATGTGTCAGGACAGTGCGGGATGGTTGAGTCGTCAATGTGGACGTATGCCAGCAACATCAGCAGCTGGCAGTCGCCGTGGATGTCCCTCAAGCCACAGCCACTCCCATAGTGCCAGTACCAGACCCAGCAATGTTGGGGGTGGGCTGTCCATAGAATATCCTAGAAGACCACGTGCACTTGGCTCTGGACAGTCCCAGCAGGGACCTGTGTCCAGTGTGCATCCATCCACCTCTGGGGATAGTACCCAGTCTGGCTTAGTACCTGATAGTGTCAGTAGCACCCCCTGCCAGGCACAGGTACCATATCCATGGCCAGAGACGGTGATCTATGAAGCCTCGCAGGTAGAGTCTGTGGCTGTCCCACAAATACCCGTATATGGCAGCCACATGGTGGAACTGTGTGCATGCAGACACACACGCATACTTCAGATACCTAGGGCTAAGACATACCCACACACATTACATCAACATTAGCCCATTCCAGTATTCTTGCCCCACACACACACACACACACACACACACACACACACACACACACACACACACACACACACACAGACATGTCAATTGGATGGCTCACTGAAGGCCTCTGGCAAACCAACAACACACCCTGTGCATATGATGAAACCTGTGCCACCTCCTGTCATCTGTAACATCGATGCAGTAACAGGCTACCCTGTGTGTCTTTATAGCAGTATAGCAGTATTAGCATGTTGTCAACAGTACAGTGTAATGATATGCTTGAAGGTGTAGCTGAGCAGGCATGATGCATTAATGTTATGATTGTCATTGTAGTGTTGTTTACACCAGTGTTGGTTCCAATTGTGTATTGTCCAGCCATATGCCACTTGGCTGATGTGTGCAGTATTGGCAGCATATGTTAGCGAGTGGACAGTATCTGTGGGATATTTGTAGCACAGATTTGTAGGTGTACAGTTGTGAACATGGTGGAGGTGCACTGTCTGCATGTACGTGCATAGTGGACACATGGCCAGGGTGACATGCTCTGTATTACACAGTAACATTCCATAGTTTCTATTGGTGGCCAGTATGCATTGTACTACACACATTTCGGAACCTGACTACACATGTGTGTATGACATGGTTTGACACTGTGCTGTGGATGATACTGTTACTATCTGTCATTGTTTTGCATTCTGGTAGTATACATCACTTCCACAGCCTGACCATAACCAATCCTTAGATGATGTCTTGACAACCGACACACAGATGTAGGACACACAGCAACATTTGGATCCTTCAGATACTATACTATGCCAGTAACCACTGGTATTCACCTGCACCCATTACTGACACCACTCCTGTTTGGTATATAGCTGTCTTAGGTACAAGCAATCACAGTAGGGATATGTCCGTCCACGTCTGGTAATGCATACTGTGGCCTATAATGCATTCTCCAGATGACACACATCCTGCACAAGGGTATCATACAGACAGATGCCTGTTGGCAAAACCCATGCTGGAAAGCTAAAAGCCAAACTAAGCATAGTCATCCACCTTTACGGAACACATTATCCCCACAGTACCACATAGGTAGTAGCCACCAACATGATGAACAGGTACCGACGTGGACGGACATATCCCTACTGTGATTGCTTGTACCTAAGACAGCTATATACCAAACAGGAGTGGTGGCAAAAGCCTTCGATACAATACCCCACTCGGGCATTATAGATAAGCTCACCAGCTTAAATATAAGCCCCTATGTCACTAGATGGATTGCAAACTGGCTCAAGGACAGAACCCACATGGTTAGAATTGCTGGAGCCATGTCAGACTCCAAACCAGTTACAAGTGGTGTCCCACAAGGCTCAGTCCTGGGACCTCTCTTGTTCGGTATATATTTCTCGGAGGTACAGGCCAACACGGAAGGACTGTGGCTGACCAAGTTCGCAGATGATTGCAAACTGGGCGCCATAATTGACTCTCCAGTCGACACAAGCATCCTCCAAAAGGGCCTCATAGAAACAGACAACTGGTGCCAGAGCCATGGCCTCAAGCTAAATGCCGAAAAGTGTATAGTCATCCCTTTGGCAAAACAGTGCCCACAAATTACCACATAGGTGGTAATCCATTAAGTACAGAAGAAGTAATTAGGGACCTGGGGACCCAAGTTGATAGCAATCTCTCATTTGACAACCACGTGACCAAAGTGGTTAGAAAAACATTTTATATAGCCCACCTAATCATGAAGGGATTCACATCTAGATCAGGGACGCCATCGCCTCTTTACTCATCCCTCATCAGGCCCATAATTGAGTACAATGCCCCTTTTGGGATGTACCTTACCAGACACCTGCAGCAACTGGAAAGACCCCAAAAGTACCTCACCAAGAGGATCAAAGGGCTCAAACAGATGCCATATGCTGCCCGGTTAAAGAAACTCCAGCTCTACTCAGTGGCATACCGCCTGTTCAGAGGCGATCTGTGCCTGATGTATAAAGCCATGTCCAACCCAGAATTAATGGATATGCTGCACCTCAGAAAATCCAAATCCCATCGAGCTACGCGCTCGAGACTTGAACCTCAGCACTGAAATAAATAGGACATGCTGGAGGGACAGATTCATAACCCAGAGGCTCCCTTCACTCTGGAATAAAATCCCAGTCCAGGTTAGGCAGAGTCCATCATTGACTCTCTTCAAGAGGAATCTTGATGAGTGGATGGGAGATTGTAGGTTTACCCCGGGTATCACTTCTGTGTCACTGTTAGACAGAGGCACAGAATACTAACCTCGAAAAAGGGCATAGCAAAATAAATTTAAAATGGGTGGCGAAAGCCAAACACATTCTGGGTAGGCTTATAAATGCCCTAGGGCAGATAGCCTAGTATGAACCTATGTGTACATGCAACCAAGTGTTACATCATCTGTCCTTCGTTAATCACATTTCCAAAGATATTTTGAGATCCCTCGGTGGATCTCAAAAGCAATAAGGGGTCTGCATGCATATCCACAAAGGTTGTTCAACACCTGTTATGAATAGTCATCATTGACAGACTTTGCTGCGTTTGAACAGGTCTGACATATACCTCGGCCATAGACCCTCACACACACATTCCAATAGGAACCATAATGACTTTATGTGACCTAGGCCAGGGATCACTGCAGTGGCTGGGCTTGTCACAAGCATACAGATGTGACCTAAGGTCTGGGAAGCAGCAGCACAGTCTGGCAAGGATGACAGCTGTGTTCTTGGAGAAAGCAGGGTTCCCACACATGCAATCATTGAGATAACATGTATGTATATGTATTTGCCACACAGCTAGCTCACATGTGCAATGCATACTGATATGTCATACAGTAGTAAAAGCAAAACCCACCACACATTGCCCAACAGTGTCACACACAGCACACACCCTCACCAAGTGCAGGATTCAAACCCCTACCTAACTACTTCTTGATACTAGAGGAGTACGCATTAACATGACGCGCTATACATATTACTGGGAGTCTTCTTTTCCACAGGTATATTTGTAGGATGGTGACATCATCAGACTTGACAAAGGTTAGATTACTGCTTTTGAGGGGTTTTACTACTCTCCTAAAAGGTTGCTCCTTCTCTAGGAGACCACACACACACACAGGTGCCCTGTGCAGGATTCAAACCCCTACCTAACTACTTCATGACATTACAGGAGTACGGATTAACATGATGTGCTATACACATTACTGGGAGTTATCCTTTCCACAGGTATATTTGTAGGATGGTGACATAATCAGACTATACGAAGTGGGTTACATTAGGTGACATTAGATGGCCTACATTGAAGGAATGTCTAAATACTTTGGCCATGTCATCATCAAAGGTGAGTCTACTATCTACCTGTGTCCCTAGGGCCATAATGACTTTCTCGGTACATGCTGGATTACCACCTATGTGGTAATTTGTGTGCAGTTTGTATTACCCAAAGGGGATGACTATGCATTCTTTGCCATTCAGTTTGAGGGCATTGTTTTGACACGAGGTATCTGTCTCTGTAAGACACTTCTGGAGGATGTCTGTGTCAGCTGTACAGTCAATTATGGACCACAGTTTCCAGTCATCTGCAAACCTGTTCAGCCATACACCTGCTGTGCTTGCCTGTACCTCTGAGCAGTACTGAACAGGTGGGGTCCCAGGACCAAGACCTGTGTGATGCCATTTGTGACTGGCTTAGAGTTGGACATGGCACCCACCACTATGAACATGTGTGTTTGATCTGTGAGCCACTTGGCCACCCATCCTGTGACATAGCTGTTCATGTTCAAGCTGGTACACTTGTCCATGATGACAGAGTGGGGAATGGTGTGGTAAGCCCTTAGTGAGGTCCAGGTGGGCTATGTGGACTACTTTCACCTCCATCTATGTTCATGGTAACTGTTTTAAATAAGTCAACTAGGTTTGGGAGCCAGGCTCTGCCTTTAACAAGGCAAAGTTATATAGAGTCCAGTGTCTGGAGATCTCCAATGTCTCAGTGTATGGGTTCATAGGTTCATAGGTTGGTACTAGGCTATCAGCCCTAGGGCCTATACAAGCCTAGCCATAACAATTCCCTGGCTATTTCTTCCCACATTATTTACTTTCCATGACAATTTGCTCAATAGCTCTGTAGACCAGGCTGAGTACACATATTGGACAATGGTTTCCAGGTTCTGTTTTGGCACACCCTTTGTGGAGCTGGATGACTGTTAGTGTATGCCATTCTTTGGGTACATAGCCTGTGGTACGCTTGAGTCTGGTCAGTGAATGTAGGTGAGGGTGTAGTTCCTTATGGGACTAGTGTAAGACACAACCTGGGACATCATACAGTCACACTGATGCTATGTTCTTAGCTTTGGTGAGGTCTGTCTTTACCTGCATGTCCATGATGTCTGGGTCTCTGCATCCTTCTGTGATGGACACAGGCCCTTTTGGGGGTGATGGGGGGAGTTTACACTGAACTTGTCCCCCTGGGCGTAGGCAATGAAAGTTGGTTTGGTGTATGTCATTCCTTTTTTCAGTAGCTGACAGCATATTTGGAAGTTGACACCTACATGTCTAGTATAGCAACCAAAGGCTTTGTGGTTGTTATTCTTATATTCCTTAGCTATTGTCTTTAGAAACCATCCTTGGATTATTTTAAGAGCGATCATTATTTCTTCCTGATAATGATCAGTGATGCCTTTCCTTTAGTGAAGTTGGATCTATCATGTGTTTGTTTCCTCCTTCTCTTGTCTAGCTTATTTATGGACAACAAACACCTGCTTGTTGTCCTATTTTGGAGGAGTGCGTCTTGGCATTATTTGTGATGTCTCATTCCATGCATCCCTGTAGATGCTCATAGGATGCACTTGTAAATGATTCTGCAGATTGCATACCATTATCCTGTAGCAAGGGGTCTTCGGAATGTTCCACTTTGGTCTTGGGAAGTGTGCAGTTTGCTTTTACAAATGTCTTCACAGTGGTTTCATTGACTGGGTGTAGGGCTGGGATGTGGATGTCCAGTGTGATTACTTAATAATCTGATATTACCAGCGAGAGGGTTATCTCTATTGTGGAACACTGGTACCCCCCTGTTGGTGATGATCATGTCCAGTATGTTGTCTCCTCTAGTGGGCATGCTCACCAGCTGTTCCAGGGTGTTAGAGTTTCTTAACTCTAGGACACATTGGGCAAATGACGTTGTATATGAGTAATTCATCCACTCATTGTTTGGGTAATTGTAATCTCCTCATATAATGGTGTTTGATAGGACCTTTATATTTGCCATTGTTCTACAGAATACTGAGTGAGGTTCCTGAGACAAGGTACGTGATCTTTAGCAGGCTGCAATCTGATGGGCAGCTTTGCCCAATGTTAGTTGCACTTGCATGGTCTCCAAGGCCTCAAGCTGTGCCAGTAACCTGTAGGTGTGGATATCCATAAGGTAAATGGCTACACCCCTTCCATTTGTATTTCACTGGTGGTCTTGGGTCCAAAGGTCAGGGTGATTGTGAGTGTTTTACGTGGATCATATCCAACAGCTCTATGTTTGACATAGCTTTGTATGTTACACAGTGAACACCTCTCAGTAGGCGATATGCAATGAGTATGGAAGGAGCATTTTGCGATGGTCTGTGTATAGCATGTATTTCAGGCCACTAATGCTCTTTGTGAGGTATTGCTGCTGGCTTTCCAGTTGTTGTAGTTGTCTTGTGAGGTACATAGCAACAGTGGCGTTGTACTCTTAGAGTTCTAGTGAGTAGTGAGTAGAGGGGAACAATGTCCTCTTCTATTCTGCATGAGACACATTTTGTGATGAGGTGTGCCACATAAGAGGGTTTCCTGACTACTGTGGGAATGTGCTCATCACAGTTATATCCACTGTCCACCTGTGACCCAGGGTCTCTTGTCACGCTTACAGTGTGAAGTATACTACCACCTGTGTTGTAGTTCTTGGCTACAGTGTTTTTAACAAAGGTGATGATAATGCACCTTTTGGCATTGAGCTACAGCCCATGGCTTGGACAATAGCCATCTGTCTCAGTGAGGCCCTTTTGTAGGATGTCCACATCTTTAGTGTTTACAATGATGGCTCCTAATTTGCAGTCCTCTGGAAACTTCAGTAGCCACAGGCCTTCCATGTTAATGTTTACTTCAGGGATGTAGATACTACACAGCCTGGGATGTTATCTAGTCCCATGGCTGCTGTGATACTGGCTTTGGAGAGTGTTTTTACCTGTGCAGCCGTGATGACAGCAACTTTGCAGTCTTCCATTATAGACATGTGCTCTTTCATGGGTGAGAGGGAGGTAAAGTTAACACTGATCCTATTTGCCAGGGTGTTGGCAATATCAGTTGGCTCTGTACATTTAGTGCCATTGAGCTGTAACTCAGAACAGATCTGAGTGTAACCATGACATGGACCTGTATGTTGGGCAGAGATCTCCTGAGTAGACAGTATGCAACAGAGTACAGATTGGGTTACATTTCAGTTTTGTTGCATGGGGCAACTATTTGAGGCCAGTAATCCTCTTGTTAAGGTACTTCACTGGTGTTTCTAGCTGCTGAACGTGCCTAGTCAGATGCATTGCAAGTGTGTTGTGGTACTCTCTGACAGGTCTGATGACTGCTGAGTTGTGGCAACCTCCTTTGACCTACAAGCACAGACCTTGGCAGTTTGTGTGAACACATAGCAGGATTTTCAGACCACTTAGTGAATGTGTTTCTGGAAGTAGAGATGACTATACACATTTGTCCATAGATCCCTTATTATCACATCCATATTTGGCCTAAGTGTGTGAGCATGCCCAGTATGACCTTTCAGTGTGATGCTGAATGAAATCCACTACATTTGTTGGAGTGTGTGAGCACGTACAGTATACACATTTATACTATATGTGTATGGTAAATCAAGTTGTATTTGTACAGCAGGGCTCACCTTTGTGTCATAGATCAACAGGGATCATGCTGTGCCTGCAGGACTTCCAGGAGACTTTTTACATAGACTTATCAACATTTCTACATACAGGGGGGACAGCTATTCTTTGTACATTTCTACCCGTGGGCACACCGGATTGTTACTGTGGGTGTACATAGGATGTGGGTTTCACCTGACACTTATACACATTTGCTTTGCCTGCACTGCTATGTACAGGACACCATTACAGTCTGTACTGTTGCCTATCATACTGGCTTGAGGCATACTACTGTACTACAGATCTTAGCATCCAATATCACGTATATTAGCTTGCGACTTTATAGCCTACACACCCCACATCACAACGCCTGGCCTGATATTCTCTGTCTGCATAGGTGTGTGGGGAAGGTTACCCATTTGCCTCTTTAGGGGAATGATACAGCATTGCTTTGTGTTTCAATTAGTGTACAATTTTCCTGCTGTGTCTGTGCCACTGAAATGCTATCATGGCTTAGTGGTTCAGTACTGTGACTACAATGCACAGTATCCAGGGTTCAAGGCCTGTCACTGCTTTTTATTTTCATGCTGGCCAGACCAGACTGCTTAAGGAACAGTAAAGCAGATAAGAGCATGTTTAACTGACTTTGCTCAACTTGCCCTGACCTTGCCCAACATTGCACGAGCAATTTTGTTTACATATACTAGATATTGGTGAAAGCTGCTTAGCACTGCTTTATATTGCTTAAAACATGGCAATCATGCCTCAGGTGGTGCTGCAGGGCTGCCTATGTCAGATGCACATACTACACTGCCTATACATATTTGGAAACAGGTAGTGTCAAGTTAGGCATCCCTTTTATTTTATGTGCGAGTCAGAGAGAGGTATCATTTCCATGGTTCCTACTGAGCCAGTGTATGTGCTATGCATTGCCTCTTTGCCAAGGACAAGGCATACTGGGCACGCCTCCTTCTGCCTACTGGGGCAGGCTCAGGTTGTTGCTCCTCTGAGTCACGCTGTGCCTATGCAGGCCTTGGCAATGGTGGGGGGCTGTTTGGCCCTGCCCCATGCTGTTCCTGCTGCAGCTGTTTTCACAGGATCATATTGTGTAGCATGGCACATACCATGACAATTTGGATACATGTAGTTGGTGAGTACTGCAAGGCTCCACTAGATGTTTCCAGGCACTGGAACCGTGACTTGAGCATCCCAAACACACACTCTATTACATTTCATGTTTGTGCGTGTGCCTCATTATGGAGTTCTTGTTCAGGTGTTTGTGCATTTCTGATGGGTGTCATCAGCCACGGCTCCAGTGCGTATCCAGCATCCCCCACTAGGTGACCATCAGGGATGTCCCCATTGGCAAATGTCTGGTACAGCTGCTACAGATGCCAGATATGGGAATCGTGGTAGCTTCCAGGGCAGCCAGCACACACATTCAGTATTATGCCCTGGACATCACACATGACCTGGCAGTTGATGGAGTGGAAGCCCTTGCAGTTGATGTAGGCCCTACCCCGCTCACCAGCTGGTGCTTTGATGTGTATATGCGTGCAGTCAATTGCACCCACTACCTCAGGGTACTCCGCTATTTGCTGGAAGAGATGCATATTGCTGGCCAATACCTCATGGGCATTGGGGAAATATACATGATCACCGACATGTGCTGACATAGCATTCAGGAACTGGTGCAGTACCCTTGATGCTGATGCCTGTGAAATCCCCATCATATCACCAGTTGGTCTCTGGAAGGTACCTGTTGCTAGTATTCTTAGGCGAACACATACCTTGGTTTCCACTGGGATGGGTTCCGCTCTGTTGGTTCTGTGTTTGAGGCGTGGCCTGCACAGCTCAACAATTTGCTGCAGGAGGTCTCTGTCCACTCTATAGCACACCACTATCTCCAGCTCATGTAGCCCCTGGTAGGTTACCCTGGGTCTGTACACTCTTCTCCGTCTCCTCACTGTGGGTTGGTCAGCAGCATTCACAATGGCACCACCCTCAGCATCTTGCACATGTTGCCTTATAACAGCAATTGCAGCCATTAACATTTTTATGTCTCAGTTTAAGCTTTTTAAGTTTTCACATCTCTTTGTAGACTGCAGTGTTGCAGTGTTTCTGAGAAAAACATGGGGGAATGTTGTTTGCAGAGTTTTAAGTGCTGGGCTGGGCTGGGCAAGTGTACTGCCTGTGTAATTGGCTGATTCTGATTGATTTCACCTGGCAGCTCTGCTAGTTCTCCTTGGTTAACTTCCTACTACTTCTTTTCCTTCCTTTTCCCTTTCTGTTTCCACAGGGGGCAGTGCCGTGCAAACAAGCACAAACATGCACACAAGAGCACACACACATGCACACAGGCTTACACAGGCTTACACAGGCTTAGGCGGGTGCACATTCATGTATACAAGCTTAGACGGCCTTACACAAGCTTACACGGGCACACACACATGCACACAGGCTTAGACGGGTTTACACGCACGCGCGCACACATTGTAAGCAGCTTTGCAAGAAACTTTAGTGATAGCCACGGCGTACACCTTCGGTTTCTGGATTTCAGTTTAGACAGCTGTAGACACACCTCTTTTAGTCCTGAGTAACTCACAGCAAACACATGCCACTCTGCTCCAATAAGCTTACAGTCTTTTTGATACATACCCCCTCATGATGCGAACCATCTTCTACTCTGTTACTCCCCTTATCCTACTTTTACACTCTAGGGACATGGTTCACATAGCAGGAAAAATTGGGATTCCCTATCCTTATCCTCATTTGCATAGGATTGCCTACTAATGCTTGTTTACATCTCTCAGACTGAGCTTCCCCCCTTAGCAACCTCTACTCAGTAGCCATGTTGTCTTCAGCCTGCCATTCACTTGCATGGCAGATGAATATTTTGAATAAAATCCCTATCTGTGGCTTTTATTTTTTGTTTTTCTGTTTTTTAGAGCACAGCACATTTGCGTGGCACTGCGCTATGCTTAAACATCAGAGATCGAGGAAAAAAAAATTTTTTTTTTTGCAACAGATAAAAATGCCAATGGTCATATATTTGGCCATTGGCATGCTTCCTCAACTGGATGCATCCTTTATTTAGAGCTGTCATGGCTCTGTTTTGCTATTTGCAGAACGGTACTCAGTTGCCAACCGAGTACATTTCTGCAAATAACACTACTCTTACTCGGACAGGTTAGTGTTTCTTGGATCGCAAATTTACCTCATTTGCATAGATTTCAGCAGCAAATGAGGTAATTTACATAAACTAACCCTGTCCGTGCAACAGTCGTTTTAGGAGCTCTCTTGCACGCCCCTGCCAGCTGTTCGTGGATCGCTCGGCAGACATGTTGGCTGCATGGAGTCTTACTCTACTCTTAGACTCTGTGCAAGCCTTTGTGAATCCAGCCCAGTATCTTGTTATTGTATTAAAGCCAACAACCTGTAATGTTGTTTACTATTGCTGCAACTTTGTATCTCTATTTATCATGCACATGATGTGGAGTTTTTCTCCCCGGGCATCCGCTGAAAAAGTATCTGTGTCCAGTTGGAATTTCCTGGTAAATAAATAAATAAATAAATGAAGGATTGAAGTCTACAATATCAAAGACATTTACATTTCACAGAATTGGGGGGGGGGGGTACTTTAAAAATCCATGACAGTAGAAAGCTGTGAAGCAGGAGAATACCAGATAAGATAATCCTGTGGTATTACTTAAGGACTGATAGGAAGACCACCTCTGGTTGGTAAATACAACAGTTTGGCTTGAACTATTAAAGGATAATTGTTTTGTTCTTGTTTAGAGACTTTGACTTAAGCAAAGCTGTGAATTTACAAGTTCTGTGTTTAGAACCAGCCCCCCATTACGTAAGCTGCATTTTGCAAGACTGCACCTATCATTTTACGTTTGTTTTGGGAAGGTGAACTTTTATTTTGCATTTTTTTTACAGACGGCAAACTGCACTCAGATTAAGGAAAATGTCTCAAGTCTGTTATACAAGCTACAAGAGTGGCTTCATTTGGCATAATTTGGTCTATATATAGACCAGATTACTCTGTTTATCTGTTCCCACATTGCAGCTTGCAGTGAAAGACAATTGAGCAATTGATGACATCTGAAAATATAGAATTGCTGCAGTTCTTTGTGAGTTCAACTCACCCTAGAGAGAGAGTGAGAGAGAGAGAGAGAAAGCGAGAGAGAGAGAGCAAAGAAAGAGAGAGTGAAAATTATTTTTTGTGAGTGCACTGTGATATACTGCCAATAGGAAGGAAATTTATAGACAGCTGGGGTGCAGCTCACTAGACATTTGGGCCACCATATGCAAGCAATTCAGAACAAGAGTGCATTTTTTTCAGGAAAGAAGTGAAATTAATGACATGCATTTCATTGGTTTCAGGAAGCAGATGGCTATCAAAGATTCTATACTGACCCCCTAAACTTGACACTAGCATGAAATACACTAAAGATGATGAAATCCAAGCCTGTTTTACAATCCTGTAACATATACCACCCAGTAGAACTGAGTTCTGATCGACTGGGTTATTCTTATGACTTTACAACATAAGAAGAAAGCACTTGACATACACATGGATTTTGAAGATGCTTAGTAGAAATATCAAAAACTGGAAAGGAGCTGCATTGTTTTCTGAAATATAAGCAATGAAATTTAATTGAAGTAAAACATTAAGATCTCAAATGTCCAATTTAAAGCATGTTTAAATTTGTAACCAAACACAGGAAACTGCCAAGAACGATACAAAAATCCTACTCCACAGCCACTGTAGGTATACAGAAACTTTATTTGTTTCACAAAATACAAGTTGAGTGCTTTCTTCCTGCAGTCGGGTCTCTTCGGAGGAGAAAGCACTCAGCTTGTATTTTGTGAAACAAATAAAGTGTCTGGATACCTACAGTGGATGTTTAAATTTGTGGTTAGAAACCTAAGTCTAAAGTATTACCCAGTACTAAGCCTTGGCCCAATATACTCTGCCATCTAGCAGTTACATCCTTATTCTAGAGCAGGTAACCCTGAACTTAGTGTCATAGAGTGGAATGCATGCTCCCCATTGCGGTATCATATATACCGTATCCCACCTCCTGTTGTTGCACTACTACCAGAGACTTTCATGGTATTACCAGTCATACTTAATCCTGTTTCATATAGTTAGATACTCCTCCAGGCCATTGTTTTGTTATTGTGATTTATTCTGTGTAATATTTTTCATTCCACAGTGCATCCACTGTGACAGGAATTTGTTCACTCACCCCTGTACATTGCAAGCTGAACATCTAAAGAAACCAGTCTGAATCAGCTAACATTTGTGCATACAGGTTAATATTTTTACATTGTAAAAACTGTAGGTTGAATTGGTAAACAGACTAGGAGTATCTGCAGTTGGGCCCCACTCCCAGGAATAATCTCCCTTCTTCCTACATCTTCTAAGTAGGTAACATAACCAAGGACTCTACTGTACCACCACTAAATTACTGTTGCAGACAGTGTCCATCTCCCCTCATAGGTTCATAGGTTAGTACTAGGCTAACTGCCCTTATGATCCATTTTAAGCTTAGTCAGTTATTCCCTGTGAGATTCAAACCCTGTACCTTGTGTTTGTAAGGCAAACACCTTAACCATTAGGCCACCCTCCCAACCCCTTGCCACTGAAAGCTTAGAGGTCCTGATCTATTGTAAAATTTCTGTTAATTATTCTGGCCTCTTTACTACAACAGATTGAAAATCAGCTATATTCACAATAACATCCCCAATTCAAGGCTTCCTGATTGTTTTTTAGAAAACCGGTCCTTACCAGTTGTTCTTGGTGCAGACCCACTCCGTTCACTGCTCGGGCTCACTACACTCCCTTACCCTGCTCCCATTTCCCACCCGTCCCCACTACCTCTAGATTTATACCTCACTGCTCCACCCACACAGCCTCAACCAATCACTTCTAGAAAAACCTCCTCTCCTATAACATTTCCTCAGCCAAGACACTCCTCTTCCTTTCTGGGTATACCTGCTCCTTTATCAAACCAATTACTATGTACACAGGCAATCTCCTAATTATCTTCCTCCTAACCCTAACCCACTACCTGACCTCCTATGAAACCATACTAAATCCTGCCATTACAACCCCATCAAGGCATACCTCCTCACATCAAACTCCCAGTCATCACTACAGCTCACACATATCCCCAAATATCTACCACCATATAAATCTCACTCTGCCCTTACCCATACTCATCCCAACCTCTACCAGATCTTTTGTGATAAATAAATACATTGCCATTCTAAACAAACTGTCCAAACTCCTACACCACATTAGCCACCAGCTTATCCTGGCCGGGGGCATACCTCCCAATCCCAAACCCTAGTATATCTACCACTTCTTTCCCATCCCTCTCACCCAATTTATCCTTCTTCTCTCGACCAAAAACAGTCTATGTCTACTAAGCTTAAACATCAGAAGCATAAATAATGAAGTTCACCTACTACATTCCTTCTTATCCTCCTACTCTCCTGATATACTTTCCCTAACTGAAACATGGTTGAAACCTACTACACCCGATAGTGAATTCCTCCCACCAAGGTACAATGTATTACATAATGATAGAGTATCCATAAAAAGGGGATGGGGTAGATTTACTGTATAGGAACAACCTAAAAACCTCTACTATTGATCCTCCTATCCCTCTCCTCAGTACCCCTGAACTACTTCTATCTAAACTTAAACTTAGTGACAACATTATCACAGGCTATATACCTCCTGGCAACAATATCTCCTCCCTAGAAGCCCTTTTACATTGAGTTAATCTTAATCTCCCCCAAGAAACAATCATCCTAGGTGACTTCAGTATAGACCGGCACTCATTCTTTAATGCTAATCCCACCAAACATATTAATCTCTATATCTTCACCAAAGTTATTCATTCAAGCACTAGGCTAGGAAACAATAAAACTAAAGAAACTCTCCTAGACTGGATACTGTTAAACAAAACCAGCTGTCCTTACCATGCAGGTGTCCTATCAGACACCCTCAGTGATCACCAACCCACCTTCTTATTAAAATATAAAACCCATTCCAACTCTACCCCACTAACCCAAACTTGAGATGTAACCAGCATTTCTCCAGACACACATACTAAACTACTAGGAGTTACCATTGACCGCAGCCTTAAGTTCGACCTACATATAAACCAAACTATTAAAAATACCACAGAAAACTGGGTAGCCTGTATAAAAACAAACCATTTCTAACTAAATGTGCTAGAATAACCATAGCCCAAAACCACATCCTCTCCACACTGCTATACGCTGATCCTATCTTTACCAACTTTCCCAAAGCTGAAATGGCCAAGCTCAACATCTGCTATAATCAAATAGCCAGATTTGCTACTGGTGCCCCCCACTCTCAGTCACTACTTCAACTCAGTTGGCTCAAATTCCCAAACCTCCTTTCATTCCACCAGTTCTCCTCTGCTAATAAACTGTTACTACTCCCTGAATAAACACCAGCACTATCCAACTTAATTAAACTACAAACCAATCCGAGACAACTTTCCTCTAGTAATAAAAGACTAATTAAGGTAACCAAAACAAACAACTCAGCAGGTGACTCATTCCCCAACCACATACATAAAATCTGGAACACACTACCCTGGACAGTTACCTCTGCCAAATCAATCAATACTTTCAAAAAATACTAAAAAAACACCTACTACTCTCACCAAATTGTCCATTCCTCCCCCCCAGGTTGACCCCTAGTTTACCCCCCTCCCACTAGCTTGCTTCCCCTCATCTCTATACCCTGCAGCTGATCCATAATATCTTCCTATGGTACTTCAGTCTCTATGTTCCAATTCATCCCATGTACTATCATTCTTCAGACATTATGTATATGTCTGTCAGTTTCATGTATGTACTGTTATACTTCAAACATTATACTATTGCAGGCTGGATATGTCAGTCTGTATCAAGGATGATTGTACTACACACCAGTAAACATATCCAGTCTTGTATAATAATGTGTTTTTCCTTTGAATATTTATGTTATATATACATTTTATATTGTTATGTTTTCTCTTTCTATTTTCAATGAAAATAAGCTTGTCTATATATTTTTCTCCTGTGAAAATGTGCTTTTTATGTATAAATGTATTACTAGTCTGTTATTTACTTGTGGAGTTTTTCTCCTCAGGTCTCCTCTGAAAATGGACATGTATCCCATCGGAATCTCCTGGTTAAATGCAAAATAAATAAAGTAATTAATTAATTAATTCAACCATGTGTCCTGTCCGTGAGCCAATTGGCTATCCATACATGTTGATGTAGGGATTTACGCCTAGTTTTTTTGAGTTTATTTATAAATATCTGAGTAGGGAATTGTGTCAAATGCCTTATCCAGGTCAAAGTAGGTGGCATATACTGTTTTAGCCTCATCCATAGCCTTAGTGGATTTCTCAAAGAAATCCACCAGATTCAGTAGGCATAACCCCCCCCCCTTGACAAAGCCCATTTTGGTCAGGTCCTGTGTTTGGAGATTTCTTATGTCATTAATTTTCAAGGCCATGATTGTTCTTTCCATGCCCTTTCATATAAGACTAGTAAAACTAAAGCATCTGTAATTTCCTGAGTCAGTAGATGGTCCCCCTTTATGCAGAGAGATGATTGCTGCTGTCCTGCACACTCCTGGGACAAATCCTGTCCAGAAACTGTGGTTACCTACAGATTTGAATGGTCCTGGTAAGGCCTGAGTTAAGCTGTTTAAGAGTCACCCTGGTATATCATCAAGCCCAAGTGAAGCCATGTTTTTAGCTTTAGATAGAGCAGTGACAACCTGCTCTGATGATAAATGGCAGATAATCCAGCATTACTGGAAAAGCTCACCCAGACTCTGTTACAACTTGGTGTGAGGGACAGGTTAGTTTGCTTTTGCTTTCTTGCATTTTGTTTTACTTTATTTCCTTCTTCTATTTTGTATGTTGTGATTTGTTTTCTTTACACTTTTACTTGCGTTCTGCTTTTAATTGCATATCAAAATTAGGAAAGTGACCACAGCTGTGTCTCCTGTGAGTCACACAGAAAATTTTCCCACACACCCACACTGGTGCTGTTGTGTTCTCAAACTCAACCATCTTTCTAGTTGCCTGCCCCTTATGTTAATTTGACCACATACCTCTTACCATGTCCTCTTTCATTGGCTGTTGTGAGTAATCAAAAGATTATTATTCTGTGAAATCATTCTACTTCAACTATTTAAATTTATTGGCCTTCCCACTGTATTCCATAGAAACAGAATACAAAGTGCCCACTCCTTTCAATCGATCTGTTTTAAAATTAGTGGCTCTGCACTTAGACAGCTAAAACTTAAGTTACAACCTCCTTCATATCTAACTGCTTAGTGCACACTGCCATGCTTAGGATATTAACCATTTTTTCCATTTTATATTTAAATTCTGCAACATCTATTGCAAGACCACCAACTATTGAATAGCCCACATTCTGCCTCTCAGTAGTCATCTTGGGATTAGTGTTTCTGTTTTCTCTTGTGAGAGAAGGAGCACAGCGACATTATTTCTTGGAGACTACTGAAAGTCTAATAACTGCTTCATATGTGTCAACTTGCATATGGTGCCTATATTCCTGATGAGAGAAGAATCGGAGTGCATTGATTCCTGAATGTTTCTAGTTGGGCAGTGAGTGTCTGTGCTTGGCATTCCTGAGTGGTCTGGTTGCTATTCAAGGCATCTACCAGGAAAATACTACAATAAGCCTACAGACCCTTGCATCATCTGGCACAAGAGTGTGGATCATCAAACAGACTGTGGCCTGCTGCTCATCTTGAAATTGGTGCTAATGGTTTGCTTTTGGTGAGAGAAGAAGCAAAGGAGCATTGTATCCCAGGAGAGTGAAGCTGTGGTGAGACCAGCACTAGTAGTATCCAAGCAATAACCAGTCATGAAACTTCCCCATGTTCATCATTCTTGACAAGCTAATTCTTTGTTTTCATTAAACTGCTTGTTTTGTTTCTGACTTTAGAATAACTGTCTAAATACCTCATCCTTAAATTTTTTGGGTCTACTTATCAGTTTCCCCTCAAGTGTCTGGCAGTGCCCTGTATAGACGCAGATGTTTTTCCTGTAAACGTATGATTGAAACTTTACCAATTCACAGTTGCACACAGGACAACTAGTTTGCAGTGACAATCACTGACCTCAGTGTTACAAACTGTGTACTCCTGATATTGCTTTATATTCTCATTCCAGCTGTCTAATCAGTAAAATGGTCTTTTGATATGGATATGACTTTCCCACTATCTCTGTTACCAGCTTGGTGGATATGGGCATGCTGAGGCATTGTAGAATTTGTGTCATGTTTACTAACAGTTTATTCTCAAACAAACTGATATGGTGCGTGAGAGATGTATTTACACAATGTAAATGAAGGCAAAGCTCTCAAATAAAAGTACTCCTCATGTCAATTAGGTTGTCAGTAGTACACATGCTGCACCCATCACTCACAGCTCAAAGCAGACATATAGACCCACATATGATGAGGCAATTAAATGTAACCTTCCTAAACCTCAGTACACATAACACATACCCTCAGCATTGCTGACTGTACTCTTTCAAAACATCATCCACATCAACACATACAGTGACATCTCATGGACCTTCTACTTCTAAGCCCATAAGGGAAGCCACCACACAGTCCAACATTCTGGTGATTGGAGACTCTATCATGAGACACATTGATGTCCTTCTCAGCAGGCTGAGTAAGCAGAAAGTCACGGTCAGTTGCTTATCAGGAGCTAGGATCTGTAACATTACACATTCACTCAGGTCATTGGACCACAAGTAACAGTATGACTCAGTCATAGTCCATGAGGGTGTTAATGCCCTGAGATGTATCTCCTTAGAGTATATGAAGGGAGACATCATGGAGATCTCGGAATATGTGTCCCAGGCTGGTATGAGCCTAGCACTGAGCAGCATTTTACCTTCTCCAATGATGATGACACAATATGAACAAAATATGAAGGACTTTAACAACTGGCTTAGTTTCTGGTGTCATTCTAAGAGGGTTCAATATTTCTCAGCATGGAAGGAGATGGTCAACAGACCACACTGCTTTGCCAGGGATGGTATGAGCCTCTCCCTTCTAGGCTTTTGAATATTAACTAAAACACTGTCTTTCCTCATAGTGCCTTTTTTAGGCAATCCCAAACTGTGCGGTCACTGAGACATGGTTTAAATCCATGAAAAGCACACTGACAGTGCAAGGTTATAATACCTTCTACACAATTAGACCAGCTACTAATCAGTGGCAGTGGCAGTGTCTCAATTTACATCAATAAAGTAAATACACCTCAAGGCTGGTCAAACAGGAGAATGCACTTGAGCTACTCCATGTTCAAATTACCATAGGAAAATCCAATAACACTTCCTTGCAAGCTATAGATCCCCCTCTATTACCCAGGAAACCCATACCATGTGTTTAAACATAATGAAAACAGTCACCATCCAAACCAATACCATATTTATGGGTGACTTTAATTACCCTGCTATTAATTGTAGCCGGCCTTAGGCATAGGCCAACTAGGCGGCCGCCTAGGGCGCCGGTCTAGCAGGGGCACTTTTCTAGTATTTATTTGATGTAGTTAGATCAGGATGGGGGCACCAGATAGTGTGGTGGGGGGTGCCGTGGAGCCCTTTTACCTAGGGCGTCAGTTGACCTAAGGCCGCTGCGGTACAGGCACAGAGATTCCTAGATTTTGTAAGCATAAACTCCCTGGACAAGATTGTCAATACACCAACCAGGGGTGCAACCATACTGGATCTGGTCCTCACTAATATGGGAGAATGCTGCACACACCCTAGTGTAATGTCTTCTCTGGTAAGGTCAGACCACAAAATGGTCTCATTTGAAGTAAAAACAAAACCTGAACCTGAACTCTCAGCTAACCCTGGAATATTCAGGAACTACTCTAAAGCTAACTTCCTGTTATTATGTGATAACCTGGAAAAACATGAAGCACCATAAACCCTGAGAACACTGCTGCTTATGCAGAACAGTTCACAGAAACCCTACACAAGCATGTTAATAACTGCATAGAGGCAGCTGTACCTACCAGGAAGAAGTACTGAACTAACTCAGAAAACAAGCCACCCTAGTGGAATCATAATATCAATAGACTGTATAACAGAAGGAAGAAACTCATGGCAAAACTTAGGATGTGTGGCACCCAGCAGGATAAAAGTGCTCTCAACAAAATAAACAAAAAACTCAGTGGACAAATAAAATCTACCAAAGCCAAATTTGAGGTTAATTTGGCCTCCCAGGCCAAGGACAACCACAAGGCATTCTTAAGCTATGTCTGTAACCTCAAAGGCAATACACAATTGTGTGCAGAGCTCATTGTAAATGGTGCCACCTATATTGAGCCAGAAGATAAAGAAAACCTACTGGCCAACAAGCTCTGCTCCAACTTTACCCCCCTCTCTCCCCCTCATCCTTCCCACAGGAAATTCCATCAGAGGTAAGTCCCCCTGCTATCACTAGTAAGATCAAAACACTGCATCAATGGCCCAGACAATATCCCAAGATGCCTTCTAAATAGCATGAAACATGACCTGTCATGCCCTCTGGAATTGCTATTTAACTGCACCCTCCAAACAAGCTTCATGCCCCATGAATGGAGAACAGCAACAGTCATCTTTCTGCACAGAGGTGAGCCATCTACAGACCCTGGAAACTACAGACCTGTAAATCCCACTATTCTTATATGCAAAGCCATGAAAAGAATTAGCATGAAAATGATCAATGATGATATAGTAAACCTCCAGACACTGGACCCAACCTAATTTAATTCTTCAAGGGCACGTTATGCCTACACAGTCTGGTGGAGTTCATTGAGAAGGTCACCAAAGCAATGGATGAGGGCAAAATTATTCACACTGCCTACTTTGAGCTGGCCAAGGAATTTGACACAATACCGATTGTTGACAAACACAGGAGGCTCACAAACAGGATCCAGGAAGTTAAAACTGGAGAGTCAACATCTACAAAGAGGTCAGCCATAAGTGGAGCTCATCAGGGATCAGTCCTTGGGCCACTCCTTTTTGGCATTTACTTCTCTGAAGCCAAAGCCAATGTCAGTGGTCTCTGGCTGACTAAATTTGCAGTTGATTGCAAATTAGGAGATGTCATTGAATCCCACACTGACACAAATGTTCTCCAGGAAGGGATGACACAGACATACAACTGCTGTCAGAGCCATGAACTAAAACTAAATGCCAAGAAATGCATAATAGTATCCTTTGGGAAGTCATCCACCCTGGTAGCTATCATATTGACAAAATGCCGCTTAGAGCTGACCCCATAGTCAGGACTTGGGGACACTCATAGACAGTAATCTAGCCTTTGACCATCATATCTCTACAGCAGTGAGTAAATCATTCTGTATTGCACAACTTGCAAACAAAGGTATGGTATCTAGATCCAAGGAAGTCATTGTTCCACTCTATACAGCATTCTTCAGACCTATCGTTCAGTACAGTGCCCACTTTGTTATGTACCTAATCAGGCATATCCAGCAAAGGGAACATTCTAGAGGTTCCTCACTAAAAAAATACAATGAGTAAGTAAAATGTCCTATGCAGACCACCTCAAGACCCTCCCACTGTATTCTGTATTCCTACAGGCTATTAAGGGGAGATCTATGCATGGCTTATAGGACATTGTCAGACCCCACTCTGATGGATCTCCTGCATATCATCAAAGTAAACAGCATCAGAATTACCTACTCTAAAGACTTAAACCTTGCCTGTGATATAAATAGGACCTGCTGGAAAGACAGGTATGTATTCCAGGGACTACTCCATCTCTGGAACAGAGTCTACATCCATGTGAAGCAGAGTTCCTAATTAACCCAATTCAAGTGTAACTTGGACAACTGGATGGGGAGCAGGAAATTCGTCCCTGGCTTGGCACCTATGTCTCTAATGGACACAGGCAACCTGCAAATAGTTCATCTCTCAGACCCCTCCTTATAAATGTTTCATCTTCTAAGCCCCTGCTTACACTTATTAAAGGGTATCAGAACCTGTCAGAGGTTTGGGATGTATGGCTAGGCTAGGCTTAAAAAGACCCTTGTGGTCATTAGCCTAGTAAACCCATATGAGCCTATGAACTTAAGTGGAGTGGTGGAGGGTATTTCTTGAGGGAGAACTGGGGGTGATGGGGAGGTGAAATTTGAGCTCAATTTGTCAGCCAGCAGATTTGCTTCATCTTTTGCTTTGGGAAAGGGGACTCTAAAAGGCATTGTAAGGTTTTGAGAGAAGATATTCAGGGTATTACTAAGCCTGCAATTCATCGCTTGGCTCACCGAGGTGGGGTGAAGTATATTTTGGGTTTATTTACAAGGAGACCCGTGATGTTTTGATGGTGTTTTCAGAGAATGTCATCCACCATGCTGTTACCTACACTGCGCATTCTAAGAGAAAGACTGTTACAGCAATGGATGTGGTTTATGCTCTAAAACACCAAGGTAGAACACGTTATGGCTTTGTTGGTTAATATGTTTGTAGCCAAGAAATTGACCCAAAGAACTTTTAAGGGCCAATCAAGTTTAGGTGGGAGATCTGTTTTTTTTTTTTTTTGTAGCTGTGTGTTATATAGCTTTTACTGTCCTTACAAGCCTGGCAATCTGGTTTGGAGCACTCTTTACTGATCTCCAGTGCATGCTTTCTGGCCTAGACCACCTATTACACTGGTGTATGCATACTGCTGGTACTCCTCATATCTGTTTGCCATTTGATTAGTACTGAATGTTAGATTGATCGTATTTGAATGCATTTGCTTTACCTACATATGTAGAACTCCACTATTTCAAGCTGGGATTTGAGTTATTTCAGGCTGTCTGTAAAGGAGAAATCTAATCTAAAAATACATACTCAGTTTTCTTTCTGCTTCAGCTTGCATAATCTGGTCCAGAACAGCTTTATCTGCTACCTCAAAAATAGCCCCTTTCCTGATATTGTTTGCCATATCTGTTGAAATGGTTTCCACTGTGAAGTTCAGTGTAATCTTGCTTTGTTATAGAACGCCTTATCAATTGCTTGAGGGTGTTAGTGGGATTGCAAGTTTACAAACACAATGTGGAAAATGTGCAGGAAGGCACTGTGGCCCTCAACAGTTTACTCTAAAAGTAGGGACAAAGACCTGGACTGGGGACCCCTTTTTAAAAGATTAGTCATGTTAACATGGAGAGTTCACAGAACAAGAGAATGTGAATTAACCATATTTTTGGAAGTAGAAGTCTGGAACTCCAACAATTGTCATTAAGTGTTCTGTTGTATTTCTCTTCCAAACTCTCCAATTTTAGAAGGGGCACAACAGTGTTTTGGGTGCAGGCACTTGTGAAAAAGAGTATTCATCAACAACAAAATTAATGAACAAGATGATTTCAATAACAAATTCTATCATATTGCCTTTGCTTTTTGGGACATTTCTTAAATCGGGTCATCGGATACCTAGCCAGTATATTATTAGAGGCATGTATTTTATAATACTGCCTAATCACTCCAAAGAAAATTATCTAGTGTGAACCAATCCAATGGGCTTTTCAACACACCAGTGGAAAAGCAATGACTGCTAAAGAACCAATAAAAACATTAGACTACTTAACCAATCATCACTGTGCAATACAAAAAGTGGTGAAAGTGAAGAAATTTAAACTGTAGATGTTTTTGTATTTATTATTATTGTAAAAGTATTGTTCTTAAAACATTTTTGTAATACATTGGAGCTTTTCTACCAGGATCTCTGCTGAAAATAGGTTCCTTCCCAGTCTCACTTTTCTGGCAATCAAACGTCAATCAGTATGAAAATAAACAATGTACACAAAAGAAGAAATTTTTGTAGGAGATGTAAAAATAAATGGACATATGAATAATACTAGACAATTGATTATATGGACTAGAAGATGCTGAGCAATATAAGACTTTAAGATGACATGTGTGTCTGCCCATCCAGTAGTTAAGACTAGCCTTAAACATAGTCCAGGTCTACCTTTTTTGACTTGTAGTGGCAACTTATTCCATAGGCTAGAAGTGTGCTGTGTTAGGAACCTATCTCTCCAGCTAGTCTAATATATGTTTTGGTGTGAGTTTAGGTCTACAGTGCAGTGTTTGTAGCACCACTGATTTTGGAAAAAACTGGATGGTCAAATAAGATTGGTTCCTTTTTGCCTTTAAGAACTAAACATTTAGGATGGATGGGGATGGAGACTGGAAATTCACCCTGGAGGTGGCACCCATGTCCCTTATGGACAGGGACACAGTGTTGACTATAGACTCGCTCTGCGAATTACATCCATCTAATAAGGACAATTGGGGAAATGTGGCATTAACATGGATAGGCCTATAAGGGCTCTAGGTTCAATAGCCTAGTAACCACCTATGAACCTATAGGTGATGCCATCTTCAATTAATTCTGCACATTGCTGTTTGTTGTCTTTGAGACAATGGACATAACTGAAAAATGCCTTATGTGATCATGCAAGGCTTTTACGTATGCCTCTGCAAAGATTTCTGTGTTTTCTGGATATTGTAGAGTTTGAAAACTAGTTATGCTGTCCCTTCATAGGGGGATAGTTTACCTTAGAGAAGTTTGGGTGGGGGTGCTTGTTTTACAGTTATTTCAAGGGAGACTGCTTTGAGATGTGATCTTACCAGTTAGGACATCACAGGCGGGGGGGGGGGGTTGGGTTTGGGTACAGCACTCTTCCCTATTTGTGAGTACCAGATCTAGGATATGTGTTCCCCTGGTGAGAGGGCAGACTAGCTGCTCCAGGGCATTTTGAATTTGCAAAATCAAAAAACTTTTGAGCCTTCATGTTAGTGGTCGTGTATGCCTCCCAATTAGTGGAGGGGTAGTTAAAAATCACCCAAGAGTATGGTATTGTACTGGATGGTGAGTGATTCTAGTAATTTCATGTATGTTGTATGGTTTTCCTGGTTCATGTTTCCTGGTTCATGATGGAGAACCTATAGCTAGCAAGAGTAGGGTAATATGGTAATGGATTTTCCCATGGTTAGTTGGACATGGACCAGCTCAAGCATGTCATATTTTTTGGCCAGCCTTGAGGTGTGCTTATACTTTATGTAAATAGATACATCTCCACCTTTTGCTCTTTCATGTTCAGTGAGTGGACAGAATGTATGAAACGTGTTATAGCCATGCACTGCCAGAGTGTTTCCGTGGCTTTGAGCTACATTTCAGTAACTGCACAGATGTCAGCCTTCTCCAGGGTGAGAACAGCTTCCAGAGAGTGTAGTTTCTTGTTGAGTCTCAAAGCATAGACCAGTAACACCTTGAGCTTGTTCTTAGTAACTTCTGTTATGTTGGAAGGTTTGTCTTTTTGACAATACCTAAAAAAGGCACTATAGGGGAAGACAATGTTTTTGCCAATATTCAAAAACCTAGAAGTGACAGGTGAATACCATCTCTGGCAAAGCAGCATGGACTGTCAACCATGTCCACCCAAGCTGACAAGTTTTGGATCCCTTTGGAATGCATAGTAGCTGAGCTGGTTGTTAAAATTGATTCATTTCTGCTGCTATTGTAGCGTCATCCTTGGAGATGGTAGGATGATGCTCAGTGCTAGGCTCATACCTACCTGTGACACATTCTGAGAGCTCAACTGTGTCTCTCTTTATATAGACCAGGGAGGTATGTCTAAGGTTATTCATGCCCACATGGATTATGACTAAAGGAGTATATGATGTTTGAATGTGTAAGTGGATGTGGTGATGAGTGGACATTGGTTAGGGTTAGGATTAGAGACACAGACTTTTAAATGTAAAGGGCAAAAATAATCAAGGTTAGTATTCTCAGAAAAGGCCTTCTGAAAAAGAAAGACAGGGAGAATTATGTGTTGCTTTCCTTGAAAAATCAAATTATGGCATCACTGATACAAATGTCTGTTATGTAATTCCCATTCAAGTAGATAGACATAAATCATGTAATTTATTGGTAAAATCTAGTAGTTAGTAATTGCTATGAATACATTCTCATGATTACTGACTATGCCTGTGCTTTCATGTGCAGCAGACCTGACTATGCCTGTGCTTTCATGTGCAGTGTACCTGACTATGCCTGTGCTTTCATGTGCAGTGTACCTGACTATGCCTGTGCTTTCATGTGCAGTGTACCTGACTATGCCTGTGCTTTCATGTGCAGTGTACCTGACTATGCCTGTGCTTTCATGTGCAGTGTACCTGACTATGCCTGTGCTTTCATGTGCAGTGTACCTGACTATGCCTGTGCTTTCATGTGCAGTGTACCTGATTATGCCTGTGCTTTCATGTGCAGTGTACCTGACTATGCCTGTGCTTTCATGTGCAGTGTACCTGACTATGCCTGTGCTTTCATGTGCAGTGTACCTGACTATGCCTGTGCTTTCATGTGCAGTGTACCTGACTATGCCTGTGCTTTCATGTGCAGTGTACCTGACTATGCCTGTGCTTTCATGTGCAGTGTACCTGACTATGCCTGTGCTTTCATGTGCAGTGTACCTGACTATGCCTGTGCTTTCATGTGCAGTGTACCTGACTATGCCTGTGCTTTCATGTGCAGTGTACCTGATTATGCCTTTGCTTATTTGTGCAGCAGACTTGACTATGCCTGCGTTTCATGTGCAGCATACCTATGTGTGTGCTTTCATGTGCAGCATACCTGACTATGCCTGTGCTTTCATGTGCAGCATTGTGCAGCATACCTGGCTATGCCTGTACTTTCATATGCAGCATACCTCCTCACCTTGCCTCCTGTGTATACCTCTGATGTGTGATTGTGTAGAAAGTGAAAGAAACACTGAGCACAATGATTCAAGCTACTGCTACTGGATACAAATGTATGCCCCCCCCACACTAAAGTAGCCTGATCCATTATTGTTTTACCATGAATCGTGCAATGACCCTTTACTTTCATACGCACACTGCACCCACCCTTCAGAAACACATAAAATAGCAAGCAGTTCTGTAAGAAGGGGTGAAATAGCAACAGTTATATAGTTTTAAATTCTTTCATAAGGTGCCTCATTTCCCATGTTGATTGCCATAGAAATGAAAAAAAAAATACAAGTGCGTGGTACCATGGGCAGTTTTTATTGATACCACTGCCCATGAATCTATTTGATTTCCTACTAGAAGAAAAAAAAAAGGAAACAGTGACAGCAAACCTGCTTTTTCTTGGAGCTTTTAGACACTATGCTTTTCCCCCACCCTAACCACTATCTAAGCAGCAGGAATGACCAGTTTATTGTGATCATTTTAACTGTCCTTTCTATTTATCCACCAAATGCTCCTCAAACAGGTGACCACTTCGGGCAATCAGCTGTGATCATCAAGAAGTGACGTCCCAAACACCAGGCTGAACAAGGAGAAGGTCACTGTAAGCTGCCTGTCGGGTGCCAGAATCTGCCACATATATATAGTTTTAAATTCTTTCATAAGGTGCCTCATTTCCCATGTTGATTGCCATAGAAATGAAAAAAAAATACAAGTGCGTGGTACCATGGGCAGTTTTTATTGATACCACTGCCCATGAATCTATTTGATTTCCTACTAGAAGAAAAAAAAAAGGAAACAGTGACAGCAAACCTGCTTTTTCTTGGAGCTTTTAGACACTATGCTTTTCCCCCACCCTAACCACTATCTAAGCAGCAGGAATGACCAGTTTATTGTGATCATTTTAACTGTCCTTTCTATTTATCCACCAAATGCTCCTCAAACAGCTGACCACTTCGGGCAATCAGCTGTGATCATCAAGAAGTGAGACAAATATAACTTTGCAGAAAATAAATTAAAACAAAGTGTATTTTGCTGGGGTGAGTATTTACTATTACTACTGCCCACAATTCTATCTGGTTTCTTGTCAGAAAGTAAAACAAAGGCATGCCTCCAATATGAAACTGGTCCCTGAAGATTCTTGCATCTGTATTTTATGGTAGCCTGAAGTCATATTACTAAAAATATATGGTAGTTGTAAGACTGTTGTTAACTGCAGACACTCTCAAGTACTTAGATGGCATAGCAATAGTACATTGGCTGCTGTCCATATCATTATACTATATTTATGAGGTAGAAATGAGAACTGGTGGTGACAAATAGCATGAACTCTCACTTCTGAGTTAAATTACTATTGATTTTAATGGGAATCTGCATGGTAATCACTTGGCTAGTACAGTTACAGTATTAGACAAGTAATTACCTTTTAGATAGACTGCAAAAGGTAAAATTGTTTTTGTTTTTCATTATTTTAAAAACAGATTCATGTTGATTTTAAAAGAAAAAAGCACATTAAAACAGAGTAAGCTCAGTTTCCAAACAGTGGGTCAGACAAATGGTGCCTATGTTTATAAGTAACCCGCACTTAAGGGGTTGAAGTATAACAGTTAAGAACATCAGTCTGTTGCTCTCAAATGGAAGGTTTAATAGAATGCTTTAATAAAAATCTTAAGTCTGTGCTAAAAAAGGTCATCAACAGTGATTATCACCTAAAGCCAATGTACTCTCCAGTGGGTGTTCCAAATAAATATCTTAAGAGAATGGAGGCAAGCAGAAGCTTCTGTAGGACTGACACAGATGCCAGTAGTATGGTACCAGAGAATTGTAGCCCAACTGTTCACATAGATGGAACACTGTATAAGGTCTAGCTGCAAAAGTTAAAAGAGTTTTTGTTTTTTTTTGACTGAGTACTACATATTTTCTAAGGTACCTGGTAGATGAGATTTAATACAGTCTCTTACTGGGAATAGTAAATGAGTTGCTACCAAATGTATATCTAAATACCCTTGGATTCTATTCATGACCACTTACTCTTTTTATCACTGAGCAATGATCATCCTTCACAATATGGTTACATCAACTTCTTTATAAGTGGCTTCATTACCTCCTTCATTTCCAGGACAGATGATAAACCTAAGGCTGCAGAGGATGCAAGGTCTAAAAGAAATAGCAATAAGTGAATAATTGAAAAAAAATCCATAAGTAAGGCATTGCTGAGGAGTATCGAAGAAAATGGGAGTCCATTTGTGTTGGACTCTAAATCAGATTGCTGCATAAGATTCTGGAATGGTTTCCAAAAACTGAATGAAATTTCTAACCTTGACACTTCCAAATGACTGGAGTGGATGAACTCATAACAAAGTTAGGCAAGCATGGATTTTTATCACACTAGACTTATACAATGTATAATGGCAGAATCCCCTAATCCTTAAAGTCAGTAACAAAATAGTATTCTTCACCCTAAAAGTCTATTTTATTATACTGTGTTACTGTTGGACTTCACAGGGCTCCTGCCACTTTTCAAGGAGACAAGATTAAAGCTCTGAAACTTCACAGCAGAAACTCAGCTTTGCAATCATGGTAATACAGTAATTTTTCTAAACACCTATGTTCACATTTCTCTGAATTAAAATATTTGCTGGACTCTCTAGGATAAGTGAGACTTCCAGTTACCACTGCTTAAATTCAGCACTGTGTCACAGAAGCCAGATGTTTAGGTTATGTTATTGAGAGAGGGAAAATTAGACAACCCAAAGAGAAAAAAAGAGTTGTAATAATCCGGCCTGTACCCAGCACCAAATGATAGCTGAAAGTATTATCAGGGCTAACAAGGTTTGTTTGTTTGTCTTTTCAGCTTTTCCCGGTTAGTGGTCACCACAGCGGAACTCTGGTCCGCTAATGATTGGCAGTCGATTTTTATGGTGCCGAGTTGCCAGCCCAATGCCCAACCTTCAGCGAAGGCACGCCCTTTCACGCATGCCTTTCGGAGGCCACTCGACCACGGGGAGGACATGCAGACTCCACACAGAAGGCAATCCAGCTGAGAACTGAACAGAAGAACTTCTTGTTGTGAGGCAACAATGCTAATGCTGTACCACCGCGGCTTTCATCAGGGCTAACAAGGTACTATAGGAAATTAATACCCAACTTTTCTATCATAGCCAGTTCTCTAACATACCTTTCATAAGGTGTGCCATAGAAGCAGATGAGTTTGTTTATTCAATTAAAAGCTGTCTTATATTCACATTTAGTCTTGGTTGCCCTGCCTTTTCTACCCCTTTGTTGTGTCCACTGAGGCACTCTAAGTAGGGTTGGGAAATGTGCTGTCTCATGAGGAAGCTAAGTGTAAGAGAATCTAAATATTCTGCATAGAATGCAAATGTCTTGTCGTTAAGTAGTCAGGAAATTCATTTGTTACAGTATTACTTGGTGGGGAGGAAAAGTAGCCTCATACCATTAATGGCAATACACTACAGCAATGCTTGGGCAAACAAAAAGGTATAAACACAATGTTCTGTAGGTTGCCTTGTCATCTCAATGTTTTCAATTTATTATTAAGTACAGTTCTGGCGATTGTGATAAGAATGTGGATGAGTGTGAGCAGTATTGCCCATAGTGGAAAAATATTGTGCAAATACATTTTAACAAATTCACAGTTAAAGTCAAAAGTCATAAGCTATTTACAACATTTACAGAGTGTGAGAGATTGTATGGGAATTAGCTATAAAAGGTTATAGCCAGCAATAAGGTGCTTATGTCAGTTTTTGTATTCCGGGATTGTTCTACCACTGGTAATTTGCTTTAGATTGAGATTGTCTAATTGAGAGATAAGGAAGTTTGTACCTTCCCCACTGTTGTACAATCTTAATGTTGGTATAACTAAGTAGCATAGGATGTGAGGGGCAGTGTATGGTGGTGTGTGTGTGTGTGGGGGGGGGGCTTGACCTCATAAAAAATTGATTATTTTTATTTTCTTTAGTTTTCATATTTTTACAATATTTTTAGTTTTGTTGATATGAGTTTTTAAAAAAAAGTAATACCCATCAAACTTTATAACCTCAATCCAAAAATATCAACAGTTAAAACTCCAAAAAAAACCCTGATCAGTTAATGTTTTTGGAGGGATAAAGCCCCTTTGTATCACACACCCCCTGCTAATTACATATATCAACTCTGAGACTGAACAGCAGCAAGATAAGGACAAATACCCACTCCCTGTTGTTCCACAACCTCTCACACAGTGATGCCAGCATTGTCAATCAAATTATTCTGAGATCAATTATGCTGGCATTACACACATTCAATATTCCAAATGTCCAACAATCTAAACCACTACTATGTATAATGTTGTATCTTTTGGCTTTTCCCTATTAGGGGTCGCCACAGTGGAACTCCGGTCCACTAATGATTGGCAGCAGATTTTTATGTACCAAGTTGCCAGCCCTGACGTACAACCTTCAACGAAGGTACGCCCATTCACGCATGTCTCCCCACAGAAAACACTTTAGCTGAGAATCAAACAGGACAACGTCTTACTATGAGGCGACAAACCACTACTATGTATAATAATTATCAAAATATATATATTTTGTATGATGTAGATATGTACATATATATATATATATATATATATATATATATATATATATATATATATATATATATACACATATATATATATATATATATATATATATATATATATATATAAATATATATACACACACACACACACACACACATATATATATATATATATATATATATATATATACAAACACATATCAAACTATAGATATAGTTGTGGATTATGCAGATATAGATAGATAGGGGTCTATATTATATTATCGAAAACTGAATTTTCTCAACTGCATCTACATCGGAAATGCAGTTCAACGAACTGATAATAGTGAAATTGTGGTACAGTGAGGATCGGAAAATTTGTCCTTTCCTCACGGTAGTGTGATCTCAGAGTTGGTATATATAATTAGCCGGGGGGGGGGCTGCATCCCCCACAAGAGTGAATTCACTGAATTGCATTTTTGATGTAGATACAGTTCGGCAAATTCAGTTTTCAATATAGAGTATGTATTTTTATTAGCTATCATTATATTGACAATGGTCACTTGCAGAAAAATGAGTACAAAAGTTGAAGAAAATCATATTCTATTTATGAGCCTTCAATACAAGTCATCAAGCATTTATCATGACTCTAACTAGATGATTGTGCAGTTGTCACAACACAACCTGCACCATTAAAAATGAGACTTTGTTCTTTAACAAATCCTGGGGACTACAATAACTACACAAGCCACATAAGTAAAACTATAACACATACAAATCACTATTGTTACCTCAAAACTATTACCGCAATAACATTTAACAATAATGGCTACCACATCAAAAGCATTACATCATAAAGAAAAATACTGAATTAAAACACAAATAAAAAGCTGTGATTTATACTAACACAGTTCCTACTCTAAACACAAAGAACATAAAAAACACATATAATCAATATCAAACTACTAAAATAGTAATACAGCATTGTCTAGCTATACATATATATTTATGCACATAAATAAAAGTAACTTATCCCACAGAGTCTCACAGAAAGGTACCAGATTTCAAAAACTCAAAACCTTAAGGAAGGTTTTGTCACAAATAAAGAAAAAAAAGTCAACTTACCTAAGTAAACATGCAATAAAAATCATCAGATTCCACAAGACAGCAATTGAGGCATAACAGCAGTAATAGGTACCACAGTAGTAAACACAGTGCAGAAATGTAGAAGCAATGCAGCAAAGTATGATACAAAGACATGTAAATATATATTAAATGAAGTGTAGAAAAGCAAATCCAATGCAGCAAAGTATGAACAAAAAAGATGTGCAAATATAACAGACATGTAAGTAAAATGTGATTAGCTAGTTAAGGAATTAAGCATTACGTACTGTCACAACTGCATATATATTTGTTTGTTTGCTTGATAGTTAACTTGGTAAGTAGACTGATCCTAATAATATTTTCATCCACAACTTGGGTTAAAAGCAAAACCAATAATGTATGTCATTAGATACCACAACTAAAGATGTAACTGCCTTCCTAGGTCATCATAGCCCATCACCTCATGTCCTGACATAAAACAGCAAAGATAATTATATTCCTTAAGAATAGACTACCATTTACTGTAACTAGAATACAGGCACAGAAACAACAGTTAAAAATTATATGCTCATACTAGCTGTCATTTACAGATGATGATGAAGGTTGGGAAGAAATGCGTTAGAGTACAACCTATGTTATTTCTAGTTCCATTTTTCAGTAAATTATTTTGTTTCATGCTATCATCTTTTGGCCTGACTTAAATTTTTATTTTTCACTAACAATAAGCTATAGTGACTTAAAAAGATTTATTTTCTTACCAAAATGCTATTACTTTGTTTCACCACTCACCACCAAATCTAATTACAAAATTAAATATTGTTATACATTAAATATTTGGACAAATTACAAATTTTCAGTGACACATTTTTTGAGTTACTAATATTCTCGAGTTTATAGCTCTCCTTAAGTAAATCTCTTTCAATATTGGCTGGCAGTCAAGTATTTTTTTCTTAGAACACATAGGTTCCTTTTCCTGGAAAGGAATAATCATTCAATTTTCTTGTTCCTCAAAAAAAAAAAAAAAAGATTACTGTTAACCATGTCTAATTTTAGATAAAATAACATTTATTCACTGATTAATTCCTTATATTAATATATTACCCTTAAAGAAGTGTAATAGAAAGATGACGAAATGGCTAATTAATTTGGAATTTTCATTTTGCTGGATCAGTCTTTCATTTTCCTAGTTTCATTGATGATGTCAGATTGTGAGAAATGCTGTCAAACTAATAAACCCAAAGACTGAAGAAGGTTGAGACCAATCATATGGAGAAAACATATTTATGACACTGTAATAATCTATAGAACATACATGGCAGGATTCATGAAGGCTTACACGGAGTTTAAGAGTAGTGTAAGCCTCCGTGTAAGCCTCCCGATCCAGGAACAGCCCAACCCTCTGTGTAAGAGACAGCTAACATGTCTCTTACACGGACTGGGCGTGGAAATGCTCAATACCTCATTTGCAGCTCAAAGATATGCAAATGAGGTATTTGAGCGATCCAAGAAGCCTAAACCAGTCCGTGTAACGGACGTGTTAGCTGCAGAAATGTACTCAGCTGACAACTGAGTACATTTCTGCAAAATTGACAATGGAGCTATGTCAGCTCCAAATAAAGGGTGCATATGTTTCATTTAGCATGCCAATGGCCAAATATGTGGCCATTAGCATTAAAAAGTGTTGCAAAAGTATTTTAAATAACTTTTTTTTTTTTGTGGGATTTTCATGTGTAACTGCAGCGCACACCCGCGCAAACGGGGTGCGCTGCCTAAAACTGAAAACCAAAGCTTATAAGCCCACAATTGTGGGATTTATGTATTACATGGAATGACAATGCAGGGACGAGCAGACCAAAAACAATATGGCCTCCGTGTAGTGGTTGTCAAGGGGGGGAAGCTCCGTGTAAGACATGTAACTAAGCATTACTAGGCAATCCTATGTAAATGAGGGTTACAATACTGAATCACACTGCCACATAGGTAATGAGCACTTTCTGAGTAGTGTAAGAGTTACAGAAGGGGGAGGAACAGAGTAAGAGGTAGGTGACATCACGGGGGGGACTGATAGAAATAAATGTATCAGATTGGAGGGCAATGTAACGTGACAGATGACAGACAGACATGAGGGAGAGAGGTGTGTCCCAACAGAACACTAGGAAAGTCAAGAAATAGAGGGTGCACACTATCCCTACACTCAAACTTTCTTGATATACGTGCATGCGCGCGTGTGAGCGTGTGTAAGGCAGGTTCAACATGTGGGAGCGTGTTGCAAACCGTTTACAATGGTTTGCGCGGGCGTGCACATGTGTAAGGCAGTGTGCACGCGTTTTACCGTGAATCAGCCAAGTCCACACTGTGTAAGGATGTGTGCGTGCATGTAAGCAACTGTGAGCATGCTTAACCTGGTGTGCACATTGCTCCCCCTGAGGAAACAAAGAGGAAAATGGAAACAACTAGATTACAAGGAAGCTGCCAGAGGATACTGCTGGAGTTAATTGGTGATAACAATTGGAAGCAGGCAATTACACAGGCAGACTAGAAGCCCAACCCAGCACTTAAAACACTGCAAATAGCAGTGCAGGGTGTTTCTCACAAGAGATACTGCAAGAAAGTAGGCTATCAGAATTGAAAACTGAAAAAAACTGAACTCAGAGCAGAAATGCTAGGGGCTGCCATAGCTGTTATAATCAGGCATAGGCGAATTGCTGAGGGTGGTGACAATGCAGATGCTGACAGACAACCCTGAGTGAGGAGAAGGAGAAGAGTATACAGGCCTAGGGTCACCTACCATGGGTTACATGAGCTAGAGATAGTAGAGCGCTACAGAGTGGACAGAGACCTTCTGCAGCAGATTGTTGAGCTGTGCAGGCCACGCCTCACACACAGAACCAACAGAGGGGAACCCATCCCAGTGGAAACCAAGGTATGTGTTGGCCTAAGAATACTAGCAACAGGTACCTTCCAGAGACCAACTGGTGATATGATGGGGATATCACAGGCATCAGCCTCCAGGGTACTGCACCAGTTCCTGGATGCCATGTCAGCACATGTCGGTGATCATGTATATTTCCCCAATGCCCGTGAGGTATTGGCCAGCAATATGCATCTCTTCCAGAAAATAGCGGGATACCCTGAGGTACTGGGTGCAATAGACTGCACGCACATACGCATCAAAGCACCAGCCGGTGAGCGGGGTAGAGCCTACATTAACCGCAAGGGATTCCCCTCCATCAACTGCCAGGTCGTGTGTGATGCCCAGGGCATAATAATGAATGTGTGTGCTGGTTGCCCTGGGAGCTACCATGATTCCCACATCTGGCATCTGATGCAGCTGTACCAATTATTTGCCAGTGGGGACTTCCCACACGGACACCTAGTGGGGGATGCAGGTTATGCACTTGAGCCGTGGCTGATGACACCCATCAGAAATGCACACACACCTGAACAGGAACGCCATAATGAGGCACACGCACAAACATGTAATGTCATAGAGCATGTGTTTGGGCTGCTCAAGTCATGGTTCCGGTGTCTGGACACATCTGGTGGAGCCTTGCAGTACACACCAACTACATGTACCCAAATGATCATGATATGTGCTATGCTACATAATATGATCCTGTGGAAACAGATGCAGCAGGACCAGCATAGGGCTGGGCCAAACATACCCCCACCATTGCCAAGGCCACCACAGGCAGAGGGTGACTCAGAGGAGGAAGAACCTGACCTTGCCCCAGTAGGCAGAAGGAGGCGTGCCCAGTATGCCCTGGCCTTAGCAAAGAGGCAACGCATAGCACCTACACTTGGTCAGTAGGAACACTGGGACTGATACCCGCTCTGACTCACTCATATAATAACAGGGATGCCTAACATGACACAACCTGCTTCCAAACATGTACAGGGAGTGTAGTATGTGCATCCGACAGAGGCAGCCCTGCAGCACCACCTGAGGCATGAATGCCATGTGTTAAGTAATGTAACACCATGTACCATATGCACACCTGAGGACCCTGACTAACATCCACCCTCACCAATCATAAACCACAAAAACACAAACCCACCTTCATAGGTACCACAAGGGATAGGAACCTAGATGTAATGCTACCCAATGCCAGAAGTATAAACAGCAAGATGCGTGCAGTGTAAATGCACACAGTATAGAGAATGTAGATATCAGTGCTGTAATAGAAAACTGGGTCAAAGCCCACATCAGCACCCTAACACTACCAGGTCACACCTCATACAGTGATGTACATGTGCAAAAACATGGAACAAGCTACAAAACGAGGGTGACTAGCAATAAATGTCATGGATAACCACACCCCCAAGTTGGGACCACTACAAGAAGCAACATGGATTAGCCATGGTCAAATACCAATGGCTAAAACTGCCTACTACTATATAGCTTGCTGCAGACCACTGTCCTAATAGCAGAAACCGCACCAGGCCTATGTTCATAGGTTCATAGGTTCATACTAGGCTATCTGCCCTAGGGCATTTATAAGCCTAGCCCAGAGTTTTGTGGCTTCCACCACCCCTTCAGTTTGAAGGATAATATGCCCATTATTTTGCTGTGCCTCTGTCAAGCAGTGACACCGAGGTTATCCCTGGGGTATACCTGTGATCTCCCATCCATTGGTCAAGATTTCCCTTGAACAAAGCCAGCGAGGTGCTCAGCCTCACATGTACCAGGATGTTGTTTCACAGCATAGGGAGTCTCAGGGTGATGGATCTGTCCCCCCAGCACGTCCTATTAATAGCCGTGTTGAGGTTTAAGTCTCTTGCCCTTGTAGTTCTGATGGATTTAGAGGTTTTGAGGTGAAGCATGTTCATTAATTCCGGGTTGGACATGGCCTTGTATGTCAGGCACAGGTCACCTCTGAGCAGACGGTAAGCGACTGAATAGAGCTGGAGTTCCTTCAGTCGGGCAGCATAAGACATATTTTTGAGACCCTTTATCCTTCTGGTGAGGAATTGTTGGGGCCTTTCCAATTGCTGCAGGTGTCGGGTCAGATACATTCCGAATGGGGCATTGTACTCAATCATTGGTCTGATGAGTGATGAGTACAGGGGAACAATGACCTCCCTTGATCTAGATGTGAATCCCTGCATGATCAGGTGGGCAATGTAGAAGGTCTTCCTAACTACTTTGGCAACGTGAGTATCAAATGAAAGGCTACTGTCAACCTGGGTGCCCAGATCCCTGATAACCTCTTCTGTGCTTAGAGGATTGCCACCTATATGGGAACTAGGGGTAACCTTGTTTTTCCCGAAGGGTATGACTATGCATTGTTTAGCGTTTAACTTTAGGCCATGGCTCTGGCACCAGTTATCTGTTTCTATGAGACCCTTCTGAAGGATGTCTGTGTCAGATGGGTTTTCAACTATGGTTCCCAGTTTGCAGTCATCTGCAAACTTTGTCAGCCATAATCCTCCTGTGTTTGCTTGTACTTCTGAAAAGTAGATGCTGAACAAAAGTGGGCCCAGGACTGAGCCCTGTGGGACACCACTTGTGACAGGCTTGGAGTGTGACATGGTGCCAGCAACTCTGACCCTGTGGGTTCTGTCACTTAGCCAGTTTGCAACCGATCTTGTGACGTATGGGTTTACATTTAAGCTGGTGAGTTTTTCAATGATACCCGAGTGGGGTATTGTGTCGAAAGCCTTTGCCAGGTCAAGGTAGGCTGTGTGGACTGCATTGCCCTCGTCAATGGCCTTGGTGACTGTTTCGAAAAAGTCAACCAAGTTTAAAAGGCATGCTCTGCCCTTGACAAAGCCAAACTGGGTTGGATCCAAAGTCTGCAAGTCCCCTATGTCTTCATTTATGAGTTCCATTATGATCCTCTCCATAGCTTTGCAGACCAGGCTTGTCAAGCTGATGGGACGGTAGTTTCCGGGGTCGGTGGAGGCACCTCCTTTGTGAAGTGGGACCACCGTTGCCTTACGCCACTCCTTGGGTACGTATCCTGAGGTGAGGCTAAGATTAAACAGCTGCCCTAACTGCGGGTTTAATTCCTCATTGAGTTCGTGGAGCACACAACCGGGGACACCATCTGGTCCCATGGATGCTGTGTTTTTCGCCTTGGATAGAGCAGTTCTCACCTGAGCATTTGAGATGTTTGGGGGGATACAATCCTCTGGTATAGATATCTCTCCTTTTGGGGGGGAGGGGGGGGATCTGCACTGAACCTATCAGCCAGTATGTTGGCAATGTCTGTAGGTTCAGTGATTTTTACATCATTCTGAACTAATTCTGAGCATATCTGGGAGTTTCCTCCCAGGTTTCTAACATAGCTAAAAAAGGCCTTATGATTGTCTTTTGAGTCCTTAGCAAGTTTTCTCTCAAAATTTGCCTTGGATGATTTTATGGGAGATATCAGTTGTTTACTTATAATGAGCAGGGGTGTCTTCCCTTCTACGGATTTTGCTTTATCTTGTAGTAGCTCCTTCCTTCTGTTGTAGAGCTTGTTTATGGCTGGGGTCCACCAGACTGGACGCTTGCCTTTGGTACAAAGAGTCTTTGTTTTGTTTGGGATTGCCTGATCCATGCAGTCCTGGAGGTGCTGGTAGAAGGCATTTGTAAGTGATTCAGCGGCTTGGGTAATGGTTTCTGCTGGCTTGGGGGCCTTGAAAGAGACCACACCAGTCTTTAGAAGTGTGAAGTTGGCTTTTGAGAAATTCTTCACTGTGGTCTTTTTTATCCGGGGTGGGGGCGGGATGTGGACTTCCAGTGAGATTAGTTTATGATCTGATCTCACCAATGATGGGTATACTTCTGGTGTTGAACATTGTGACCCCATGTTCGTGATGATGACATCTAGTATGTTGTCTCCTCTTGTGGGGATGGTGACTAGTTGTTCCATGGCATTTGAGTTTATGAACTCTAGGAACCTTTGGGCTAGAGTGTTGGGGCTTGAGTAGTGATCCCAGTCTATATTTGGATAGTTGAAATCACCCAGTATGATGGTGTTTGGAGATACATTTATCCCCTCCAGTGTTTTCAGGAAAGCTGTGTGAGGTTCCTGAGTTTGAGACGGTGGCCTGTAACATGCTACAAACTGCAGAGCAGTCTTGCCTATGGTTAATTGCACATGGATGGTCTCCAATGCATTGTGCGTTGCCACCAACCTGGAGGTGAGGATGTCCTTGATGAATATGGACACCCACCCTCCTTTCTTGGTGTTGTCCGGATTTTGGGGCCGGAACGCATGATATGAGGTAACACCTGATAGTGCCTGGGTACTGTCAGGAACCTTGAACCAGGTTTCAGTCACAGCACAAACATCGATGTTCTCCATACTGAGAAGGGCTTTGAGTGCGTGCAACTTGAGGTTGAGACTTCTGGGATTGAGCAGCATTACCCTTAGTTTTTTTCCTTTTTTGTGTTCTAGGGTGGTAGGTTTAGAATCTGAGCCTTGCCTAAAAAAGGCACAATGGGGGTGGCAAGAGCCTTAGCCAAAATCCGGAAGCCCAGGGGTGACAGGTGCAAGCCGTCCCTTGTGAATCATCGTGGCTTGTCCAGCATGTCATCCCAGGCAGACAGACATTGGATCCCCTTTGAATGACACCATACTTTAAGCCAATTATTACAGCTGATCATCTTGTCTCTGTATTGTGGTATCATTCTTGGTGAAGGTAGGATATTGCTCAAGGTCAGTGTCATACCTGCCTGGGCTACATAATCAGAGAGCTCCTCTATGTCTTTTTCATGTAGTCCAGGGAGGTACATCTCAGGTCGTTCACACTAGCATGGACAATGACTGAGTCATACTTGTACTTGCAGTTGAGTAACCTGAGTGCTTGCATTATGTGGTGGATTCCAGCGCCCAATAGGCAGCTTACTGTGACCATCTCCTTACTCAATCTGGTGAGCGGGACATCAGTGTGTCTGACTATGGAGTCACCTATGACGAGTGTGTCTGGCATTGTGTTTGGCCTTAAGGGCTGTGACTGTTAGGCACACTGACTCTGTGGTCTATGTGTTGCATGTGCTGTGCCCTGTGGAGGCAGTTGTTTGGGTGTCTGCTTTGGTGGCCTCTGCTGTTTTGGTAGATTTCTGATCAGAGCCTCCAAGTATGTCTTTGTGTGTTTATGTGTATGATTTGAAGTTGTGATAGTGCTATGTGAGACTGGGTTTGTGGTGTGTGTGGTTGCCTTCTCCTCCTCTCTGGTCTTGTCAGTCCTATGTTGAGAGAGCTCAGCCTCCAGTTTGGCTATATAGTTGCATCTCTCGCATGTATTTGTGTTTTGTGGGAGAAGGAGAGGGTTGTCTGTGTACATGAGGCAATTGTAACATTGCCTCAATATTCCCAGGTTCACCAGCTAAGCAGGAGAGGACACTAGCAACTGATCCCTTGACATGCTAGAAGGAATAGACAAAAAACTGTTGGAATACAGGAAGATATCAAGCCCACCAAACCACATTATATTGCTTGACTGACAATACCTACACATACACCATAGTTTCATAGTTTCATAGTTTACTACTAGGCTATCTGCCCTAGTGCATTTATAAGCCTAGCCATAGTGATGTGGCTATTGCCAACCCTTATAGTGGTAATAAGTGTACAGAATAGATTCCGAATATTGTGCCTCTGACTTAGTAGTGACACATTATGACCCCCTTATGTAATTGAATAACTTGACTGTGCCTCTGTCTAGTAGTGACACAGGGAGGACCCCTGGGGTAAACCTACAATCTCACATCCAGTTGTCCAGATTTCTCTTGAAGAGAGTCAGTGAGGGACTCTGTCTAACATGAACTGGGATACTCTGCTAGAGTGTGAGAAGCCTCTGAGTTATGACTCTGTCCCTCCAGCATGTCCTATACATGTATGTGCTGAGGTTCAAATCTTTAGCTCTCATGGTTCTGGTGGATTTGGATTGCTTGCAGTGGAGCATGTCCACCAAATCCTGATTGGACATGGTCTTGTATGTCAGGCATAGGTCACCTGTAAGTATGCGGTATGCCACTGAATAAAGCTGGATTTCCTTTAGTCTGGAAGCATATGACATGTGTTTTAGACCCCTGATCTTCTTGGTAAGGTACTTTTGGGGTCTCTCCAGCTGTTGCAAGTGCTGGGTGAGGTACATACCAAATGGGGCTTTGTATTCAATCATGGGCCTGATAAGGGAGAAGTATAGTGGTACAATGACCTCCTTTGATCTGGATGGAAAACCCTTCATGATAAGGTGGGCAAGATAGAAAGTCTTTCTAACCACTTTGGCAACATGGGTGTCAAACGAGATGTCACTATCTACATGTGCCCCCAGGTGTCTGATTTGTTTTCTGTGCTCAGTGGGTTGCTGTCTATGTATTGATTTGTGGGTACTTTGTTCCTCCCAAAGGGGATGACTACACATCAGTTGCATTCAGTTTCAGGCCATGATTCCGGCACCAGCTATCTGTCTTTGTGACGGCATGCTGTAGGATGTGTGTTCCAGCTGATGTATTCACTATGGTGCCTAGGTTGCAGTCATCTGCAAACTTTGTCAGCCACAACCCTCCTATGTTTGCTTTCACATCTGAAAAGTAAATGCCAAATAAGAGGGATCCCAGGACAGATCTTTGTGGGACACCACTTGTGACTGGCTTTGAATCTGACAAGGCACCTGCAATGTCGACTTTATGGGTTCTGTTTTGTAGCCATTTTGCAACCTATTCTGTGACATATGGTGTTATATTTCAGCTGTTGAGCTTGTCTATGATGCCTGAGTGGGGTATTGTGTCAAAGGCCTTAGCCAAGTGCAGGTAGGCTGTGTGGACCACGTAGCCCTCATCAATGGCCCTACTGACAGTTTCAAACTAGTCAACTAGGTGCAAAAGACAGGATCTGCCCTGTACAAAGCTGAACTGGGTGGGATCAAGGGTCTGTAGGTCACCAATGTCTCTGTTTAAGAGCTCCATAATGACTCTTCCCATAGCTTTGCAGACAAGGCTGGTTAAGCTTGTGTGGTGGTAGTTGCCAGGGTCTGTGGAGGCATCTCCTTTGTGGAGTGGGACCACTGTTGCTGTACGCCAGTGTTCAGGTAAATATCCTGTAGCAAGGCTAAGGTTAAATAGCATTTGTATATATGGGTTTATCTCCTTCTGGAGTTCACATAGCATGCAACTGGGGATACCATCAGGTCCCATTGATGCTGTGTACTTGTCCTTGCTGAGTGCGACTCTCACATGGACATCCGAAATGACAGTGAGGTTACATTCAGCTGTGATAACTATCTTCTTTTGGGGGTGAGGGAGGGGGAAAATTGCACTGAACCTGTCTGCCAGAATGTTGCCAATATCTGTCAGGTCACTGAAATATATGTTGTTGTGTACCAACTCTGAGCATTTCTGAGGGTTCCCACCCAGGTTTCTGACATAACTGAAGAAGGCAGTGTGGTTATCTTCATTGTCTTTGGTGATTTATGTCTCCAAGTTGACCTTGGATGTCTTTATGAGAGAATGTAGCTTTTTACTAGTGCTGATCACAGCTGCCTTCCCTTTAGGAGATGTAGCTCTGTCTTGCATTAGTATCCTTCATCTGTTATACAGTTTGTTTATGGCTGGGGTCCACCAGATAGGCCACTTTCCCTTGGTGAAGAGGGTCTTGTTTCTATTTGTGATTGCATGGTCCATGCTTTCTCGGAGATGTCCATAGAAAGCGTCTGTGAAGGAGTCACCATTGTGTGTTGTGGTTTCCACTGGCCCAGTGGGCTTAACGAATACCATCTCAGTCCGAAGAAGTGTGAAGTCAGCTTTTGAGATGTTTGTCACTATACTCTTTGTATTATACTAGCACTGACACAAGTGTAGACAATTTCCCAGAATCCATCAAACAAAATGGACATGCAAAATGTAACATTTCCACAAGAGGGGTAAGCATACTGGATGTGATAATCAGAAATATGTGTACTGGATGTCAAGATGAGAAGTGTATCCCTCACTGGTAAGACCAGACCATAGAGTAATCACACTGTAGTTACACATCCCGATCCCAGTCCCTGGCCAAATTACCACAGTGAAACACATGTATAAAGCATAGCTTGCACCCCTACAAACCAATGTGGAATCCATGAAAAGCCCTGTGCAGGTCCAGAATATGGGACACACTGCAGAACATGTTATACAGGCATACCATGAATGCAGCCAAGAGTGCTTGGAGTCTGCAATCACAAACAACAAGACACAATGCCATACACCCAGGCATCTGGCATGCTGGACTCCAGCAATTACTAAACCATTGAAGAGAATGAGGAAGCTACCACATGATAGATCAAACATAAAAAGTGAAGTAATCAGTGATCACTAGTATGGCAATAAAATGTGTCCACACATACAATCCACTAAGGCCAGGCAAAACAAGTAGACTCTGTGAATCCAGTGGCAATGTGACACCTGTCCCAAGTACACACACAACAACAACTCACCCCAATAAATACAAATGTATGTGATAGACGCAACCAGGTAGCCAAACTGGAGCCTGAGCACCCCCAAATCAGTACTGTCAAAACTAGTCAGGAGGACAAGGTAACCCCATACACCACAAACCCAGTCCCACATAGACCTACAACGACTGTAAACCAAACACATAAACACAAAAAAATTCCCAGAGGCCCTAATTACAAACACACAACACCAACACAAGCCTCCAAAGCAGACACCCAATAAAACAACCTCCAGACATAGCACATGTAACACATAGTACACAAAGCTGATGTGCAAAACAGTCACAGGACAGAAGGAGAAACAACATGCCTGATACAGTTGTAATAGGTGACTCCATAGTGAGACATGCTGCTGTCCCAGGGATGTCTTGCACCTGTTACCCATGAGCGTCTGGATATTGCCTAAGGCTTTTGCAACCTACAGAGATCCTTTCGTAGGCAAGGCCGAAAAGACCAACCCACCACCATAGAAAACAAAACTGGAAAGAAACAGAAGGGTAATGCTGATCAATGCCAGATGTGTAAATCTCAATATGCATGCTCCTGAGGCCCTCCCCAGTATGGAGAACATTGATGTCTGTCCAGTGATAGAAACCTGCTGCAAGCCTCATGACAGCACACCAGCACTAGCAGGTAATATCACATATCATGTGTTATGGCCACAAAACCTGTAACAAAACATAAAAGGAGGGTGAGTATCCATATTCAGCACAGACAGCCATACGTCCAGTTAACTGACAATGCTTATGTCATTGCAGTCCACCCATGTGCAACTAACTGTAGGCAAGACTGCTGTACAGTCTGTAGCATGCTACAGACCACACTCTCACACACAGGAACCCCACCCCACTGTCCTGAAGGCAGAGGACAGTATGAATGTACCACCAAATACAAAACAAGGTACACACAAATTACCACATAGGTGGTATACCATTATGTGTGGAAGGAGTAATCAGGGACCTAGTGACACAAGTGGACAGTCACATCACCAATTTGTCTAGGAAGACTGTCTATATTGGACACTGTATCATGAAAGGATTCACATCTACGTCAACAAAGGTCAATGTGCCCCTATACTGTTCCCCTATCAAACCATATTGTAATACAATGCCTCATTTGGGATGTACATTACCTGGCACCTGCAGCAGTTAGAAAGACCTCAAAGGTACCTCAGCAAGAGTCAGAAAGAGTCTCAAATATATCTCATATGCTGCCTGGCTGTAGACACCACAGCTGAATGCAGTCACATACTGCCTACACAGAGGCATTGTATGTCTGTTGTACAAGTCCATGTCCAACACAGAATTAATGGACATGCTCCACCCCAGAAAACTCAAAGCCGTCAGAGCTGTGTGAGTCAGAGATGTCAACCTTAACACATAATCAAATAGGATGTGCTGGAGGGACAGATACCTAACCCTGAATCTCTCCACACCCTGGAACAGAATACCACTACATGTTAGGCAGAGCCCCTCACTGACACTCTTCAACAGGAAGTTAGCAAAATGGATGGATAATTGTAGATGTACACTGGGGGTCTTTACTGTGTCATGTCCAGACAGAGGCACAGCTAAATAAATCATAAATGGCCATAATATTCACATAGCAAGGGGTGGCAAAAGCCACACACACTGTGGCTAGGCTTACAAATGCCCTAGGGTGGATAGCCTAGTATGAGCCTATGAACCTATTATGATACAAATTGTACAGGACACTAAGGATAACCCCAAGGCTGCTGCAACTGATGGTAGTAAGCGTGTTGTAAATTCCTGGATATGCTCTGGATCACACAAATATTACAAACAACATACCAAACACACACACGTATTGCCAACATACATCCTGACAGGTGCAGTGCAAACCCACCCCCCATAATGCCAAATATCTTTCCCAGCAGACTGCTGCCTCCCTGACATTATGTCAGCCTTACCACAGGATATGTACCCAAAGAGCAGTGTACAACAACAGTGGTTGTTCTCAAGAAAGGTGTCACCTGAATGGATACTAAAAACAACCACCACAGAATCCTCAGAAGCTTGGTCTGCACAGCTATGGAAAGGACCAGCATGTACCGCAGACATAACGATATTGGGGATCTATTGACACCCGACCCTACCCAGTGTGGGTTTATGAACTGCAGACCCCGCCCCTAAACATGTGTGACTCAGTTGAAACAGTAATTGAGGTCACTGATGAGGGCAATGTGGTCCACACAGTGTAGCTGGACCTTGCAAAGCCTTCCATACAATACCCTACGTGTTCAATATAGATATGCTCACCAGCTTATATATACACCCCAATGTCACTAGAGGGGTTGCAAACCAGACCATTGACAGAACTGACATGGTCAGACATGCTGCAGCCATGTCAGACTACAAACCACATATAACAGGTATCCCACAAAGCTTGGTCCTGGGACCTTCCCCGTCTGGTATATATGCCCCATAGGTACAGGCCAACATGTATGAACTGTGCCTGAACATGTTTGCAGAGGACTACAAACCGCCTAACATATCTGACACTCCAGCTGACACAAGCATCCCACAAAAGGGCCACATAGAAACAGACAACCGGTGCCATAGCCATGTCAGCATGTTAAATGGAGAAAACTGTATAGTCAACCTCTGTGGATATACAGTAAGTGACCACCAATTACCACATAGGTGTTAACCCATTACATACTTAACATGTAATGACAGACCTGGGTACACAAGGTGATAGATATCCTGCATTGGACAAACATGTGGCTGTAGTGTTAACAGAAACAATCCATATACCAACCTAATCATGAAGGTTATGACATCTAGATAAGGGAGGTCATTGTGGTTCTGCAGTTATCCTTCATCAGCGCTACAAATGACCACAACAGCCCCTGTGGGGTGTACCTCAGCAGACACCTCCATCAACTGTAAAGTCCACAACAGTACCTCACCAGGAGTATCAAAGAGCTTGAACACATGTAATGTGTTGCCTTATTAAACAGAGTGCAACTCCACACACTGCCATGCTGGCCACCCAGACGCAAGCTGTGCCTGATGTAGAAAGCCATGTCCAAGCTGGAATCAATGAACATGCTGCACCTTGTACATTCTGAATGGCAGTGAGCTATGCACATGAGGGACCTGAACCCCAGCACTGACATACATAGGACAAGCTGTACTGCATTATCCATAACACAGAAGCCACCCCCACGCATGAGTAATCTACCAGTACAGGTTATCCATAGAGTCACTCATTGATTCTCCTCAACAGGAATCTTAATGAGTGGATGGGAGATGGTAGGTTTACCCTGGGTATCAATGTTATGTCACAGGTAGACAGAGGCACAGTATACTAAACAAGACATATGTCATGGCAAATGACACTTACAATGTGTCGAAGGACAAACACACTCTCTGACTAGCATTAGAAATGGCCTAGGGCACATCGGTAGTGTTTGCCAATGTACACCTATGTTGTGGAATACACTACTGATGTTGGATGAGGCTGTTGTAAGTAGTTCATATCTGAACATAATGCAACATGGTCAGATAGGTTCATAGGTTCATAGGTTTATACTAGGCTATCTGCCCTAAGGCAGTTATAAGCCTAGCCCAAAGTTTTGTGGCGTACGCCACCCCTTATATGGAAACAATACTGTGCCCATTAGTTTGTCGTGCCTCTGTCCAGCAGTGACACAAAGACGATCCCCGGGGTAAACCTATGATCTCCCATCCACAGGTCAAGATTCCCCTTAAACAGAGCCAGCGAGGTGCTCTGCCTCACATGGACTGGGATTGTATTCCACAGCATAGGGAGTCTCTGAGTGATAAATCTATCCCTCCAACATGTCCTACTTATATCCCTGCTAAGGTTTAAGTCACTTGCCCTAGTGGTTCTGGTGGATTTGGCGATTTTGAGGTGGAGCATGTCCATTACTTCCTGGTTGGACATGGCCTTGCATGTCAGGCACATGTCACCTCTGAGCAGACGGTATGTGATTGAATAGAGCTGGAGTGTCTTCAATCTGGCAGCATATGACAGATGTTGGAGTCCCTTTATCCTTTTGGTGGGGGACTTTTGGGGTCTCTCCAATTGCTGCAGATGTCGGGTGAGATACATCCAGAATGGGGCATTGTACTCAATCATTGGTCTGATAAGTGAAGAGTACAGGGGAACAATGACCTCACTAGATCTGGATGTGAATCCCTTCCTGATCAGGTGGGCAATGTAGAAGGTCTTTCTAGCCACTTTAGCAATGTGAGTGTCAGAAGAAAGGCCACTGTCAACCTGGGTCCCCAGGTCCATGATAACCTCCTCTGTGCTTAGAGGATTGCCACCTATATGGTAGCTTGGGGTTACCTTGCTTTTCCCGAAGGGTATGGCTATACATGTTTTGGCATTTAACTTCAGGCCATGGCTCTGGCACCAGCTATCAGTTTCTGTGAGTTCCTTCTGAAGGATATCCGTGTCTGATGCACTGTCCACTATGGCACCCAGTTTGCAGTCATCTGCAAACGTTGTCAGCCAAAGTCCTCCCATGTTGGCCTGTACTTCTGAGAAGTAGATGACGAACAATTGGGGGCAAAGGACTGAGCCCTGTGGGACACCACTTGTGGCCGGCTTGGAGTCTGACATAGCGCCAGCAACTCTAACCCTGTGGGTCCTGTCCTTAAGCCAGTTTGCAACCCATCTTCTGACATATGGGTTTACATTTAAGTCGGTAGGTTTTTCTACAATACCCGAGTGGGGTATTGTGTCGAAAGCCTTTGCAAGGTCAAGGTAGGCTGTATGGACTGCCTTTCCCTCAATGGCCTTAGTGACTGTTTTGAAGAAGTCAACCAAGTTCAAAAGGCATGATCTGCCCTTGACCAAGCCAAACTGGGACGGGTCCAATGTCTGCATGTCCCCTATATCTTTGTTTATGAGCTCCATTATGATCCTCTCCATAGCTTTGCAGACTAGACTTGTTAAGCTTATGGGGCAGTAATTACCAGGGTCTGTAGAGGCACCGCCTTTGTGCAGATGTGCACAACTGGACCCTAACCAGGCTGTTGTGCACACTATGGAAATGTAAAGCAGAAGTAGGACTAAAGCCCAGGATACTGTCCACCACAGTGAAAGTACTGAACCACTACACTATACAGTACTGCAGTGTTAGGTCAGTATGAATGGATGTTGATAATTGTATGCAAAGTATCCCATGCAAAACCTGCAGGCACAGTATAATCCCTGTTGTGTTCACACAAAAAGCATTTGGACAGTAACTACACAACATGGCACAGAACACACAACCATAAACTGGAGATATTTGTTGAAGGTCACACTCATCCACAAATGTGATGGGCTGCAGAGTTCAACATATGGAAATCTCACACTGGGCATGCTCACACACTTTGATAAATGAGACATCTTTCACACAACATGCCATGGGAAGGCTGAACTGGGCATGCTCACACACTTGTCCAAATGTTCCTCTTAGCAACTGGGAAAACACACCACAGGATGCTCATTCCCCTTTCTAAACACTGATGATGTCAGCACCCTATAAGTATATCAGGAGAAAAGAAAGCTCCCAGTAATCCGAATAACGCACTCTGCTAATGCGTCCGTCTCTAGTGTCATAACATAGGTAGGGGTTTGAATCCGGCAAGTGTGTGTGAAGGGGGGTAAGTGTGTGTGTACGTGTGAATGAAAGGAACATCCCTTTTGGCAACTGTGAAAACACACCACAGGATGCTCATTCCCCTTTCTAAACACTGATGATGTCAGCACCCTATAAGTATATCAGGAGAAAAGAAATCTCCCAGTAATCCGAATAGTGTGCTCCGCTAATGTGTCTGGCTCCAGTGTCATAACATAGTTAAGTAGGGGTTTGAATCCAGCAAGTGTGTGTGAAGGGGGGCAAGTGTGTATGAAAGGAACATCCCTTTTGGCAACTGTGAAAACACACCACAGGATGCCCATTCCCCTTTCTAAACACCGATGATGTCAGCACCCTATAAGTATATCAGGGGAAAAGAAATCTCCCAGTAATGCGAATAGTGCGCTCTGCTAATGCGCCCATCTCTAGTGTCATAACTAAAGTTAGGTAGGGGTTTAAATCCAGCAAGTGTGTGTGAAGGGGGGTAAGTGCGTATGAAAGAAACATCCCTTTTGGCAACTGGGAAAACACACTACAGGATGCACATACCCCTTTCTAAATGATATCGCAATTATTTATGGCTTTTGATTCCAGACATGTCACGTGTGTTTTGCTCACACAGAATGCCCATGTGTGCGGATTGTTTCTCACAATAATGCATGACATCGATTAAACCAGTTATGGCAATGCACACATGATGTATGTGTGTGCCAAATACACATATGTACCTGTGACCTTCAATAGTTACCATGTGTGATGCCTGCCACATGTGAATACATGGTATTTGCACAGGGTAACATTATGACTGTGGTCTTCTGTGCAGGTGCTGCATGTGGGATGTGTATATACAGTGTGAGATGTAGATGCTATCAACCTAATAGTGAGGGATACACACCTGGTCTGGGGCATATAGTCTACATGTTGTTGATGAACAGGTGCTGCATGTTTTCACCTGTTGTGAGAGTGGTATGACGTTGTTCCATAGCAATGCAGTGACTGCATGCTAACAACCATTCAGCTAGGGTGTTGTAGCTACAGTAATTCATTAGCATTCAGTAATATGTCAGCATTCCTGGTGAGGGTCTGATGCCAACCAAGGTCAGGGTTCTACCAGCCTGTGTCACTTGCTCAGTGAGCCCTTCCATGTTCCCTATCATGTATCCCAGTGAGGGATATCACACATCAGCTGTAGTGGCATGGACAATGACTGAGCCATATGTGTCCATGCATCTGACTGACCAGTATGCTTGTGTTATGTGGTGGACCATAGTGCCCCATGAGCATATCACTGTGACCTTCACCTTGTCCAGCCTGGTGAGCATGACCTCACTGTACTGGACAATAAAAGTACCTAACACAACTGCAGCAGTAGTGTTGTATAGCTGTACAGACTGTGCTTGTTTGGCACACAGTATTTGTGTGCTATGTGTTATGCGTGCTGTGTTCAGGCCTAACATATGCCTGTGTGCCAGCTGCAGAGGTGTCTGCCACTCAGGCAGGATGCTATCCTTAGGCTCCACGAATGGCCCGGTGTGTTTCCGTGCTTGTATTGCTGTCAGTGTAGGTCCACATCAGACTGGTATTGCAGTCACTGTAGTATTTCATGCCACCTGACAGGTTATGCCAGTACTGGGTTCAGAGTGCTTAGTCCACAGTTTGGCCATGTGTTTCCATCTCATACATGTGTTGTACATCCATGGGTAGGGGATAGGGTTGACTGTGTACATGTGGCAGCTGTGACATTACTACATGACTCACATATTCCACAACTGTACCATAGAGGTGACTGACAACTGACCTTTGCACATGCTACCATAGTATTGAGATTGCATTGGTGATTAACAGCACATAGGGCCAATGGTGAACAAGATACATAGGTCCATAGGTGCATACAAGGCTATCTGCCCTAGGGCATTTATACACCTAGCCAGAATGTGTGTGGCTTTCACCATGCATTGCAAATCTATCTTGCTATGCCCTTTTCCAAGGTTAGTATACTGTGCCTCTGTCTAACAGTGACACATAAGTGATACCCAGGGTAAACCTACAATGTCACATCCAGTCATTAATATTTCTCTTGAAGATAGTCACTGAGTGACTCTGCCTAACCTCTATTTGGATAATATTCCAGAATGAAGGGAGCCTCTGAGTTATGAATGTGTCCCTCCAGCATGTCCTATGTATATCACTCCTGAGGTTCAAGTCTTTCCAGCGTGTAGCCTGATGGGATCTGGATATTCTGAGGTGCAGCATGGCCATTAAGTCAGGGTTTGACATGGCTTTATATGTCAGGCACAGATTGCCTATGAAGAGGCAGTATGCCACTGAGTAGAGCTGCTGTTTCTTTAACCAGTCAGTATGTGGCATCTGTTTGAGCCCTTTGATCCTCTTGTTAAGGTACATATGTGGTCTTTCCAGTTGCTGCAGGTGTCTGGTAAGGTGCATGCCGACAGGGGCATTGTAGTCAATTATGGGCATGATGAGGGATGAGTAAAGAGGCACAATGTCCTCCCCTGATCTACATGTGAATCCCTTCATGATGATGTGGCCCATATAAAATGTTTTCCTAACCACTTTGGCCATGTTGTTGTCAAATGAAAGAATGCTATCAACCTGTGTACCCCAAGGTCCATAATTCCTTTGTCTGCACTTAATGGATTAACACATATGTGGTACTTTGTGCTCACTTTGTTTTTGACAAAGGGGATGACTATACACTTTTTGGCATTCAGCTTGAGGCCATGGCTGTGGCAGAAGTCGTGTGTTTCCAAGAGGCCCTTTTGGAGGATGCATGTGTTAGCTGGAGAGTTGATTATGGCGTCCGGTTTGCAGTCATTTGCGACTTGCTCAGCCACAGTACTTCCATGTTGGCCTGTACCTCTGATAAATATATACTGAACAAGACAGATCCCAGGGCTGAGCCTTGTGGGACACCACTTGTAACTGGCTTTGAGGCTGACATGGCTCCAGCAATTCTAACCATGTGTGTTCTGCCCTTGAGCCACTGTGCAATATCTGTAGTGACATAGGGGTTAATAAGTACACTGGTGAGCTTCCCTAGAATGCACAAGTGGGGTGTTGTATCAAAGGCTTATGCAAGGTCCAGGTAGGCTGTATAGACCACCTTCCCCTTGACAGTGGCCTTGGTGACTGTTTCAAAGAAATCAAGCAGGTTTGAGAGGCAGGATCTGCCATTAACAAAGCCAAACTGTGTATGGTGATGTGTCTGTAGGTCCCCAATATCTATATTTATGAGGTTCATGATGATCCTTGCCATAGCTTTGCAGACCAAGCTATTCAGATGTATGGGGCGAATAGTGTCCAGGATCCGTTAAGGCACCACCTGAATGTAGAGGGACCACTGTTGTTGTACGCCACTCTTTGGCCACATATCGTGTAGTAAGGCTGGGATTGAACAGTAGTGTTATGTCTGGGTGTAGCTCTTCTTGGGGTTCATGTAAGACACAGCCTGGGACACTGTCTGGTCCCATTGATGCAGTGTTTATTGCTTTGGAGAGGGCAGCTCTTACCTGAGCATCTGAGATGTCAGTGGGGGCAGCACTCTGCTGGGAGAAATATTTGCCCTTTTGGTGTGGAGGGGGGGAGAAGGTAGCAGTGAACCTGTCCACTAGGATGATGGCAATGTCTGTGTGTTTGGTATTTCGTGTGACATCTTGGACTACCTCTGAGCATATCTGGGTATTAACACCGAGATTCCTAACATAACTACAGAAAGCCTTGTGATTATCCTCAGTGTCTTGTGGAATCTTCTCTCAAAGATGGCCTTAGACAATCTTATGAGTGCCTGTATTTGTCTTCTAATACTCATCAGTGATGCCTTCACATTTTGGGAGTTCGTTGTATCATGTAGTAGCTTCATCCTTCTATTGTATAGTTTGTTTATGGCTGGTGTCCAGCACACAGGACGTCTGCCTTTGGAGGATTGGGTCTTGCTTTCATTTGGGATTGCATGATCCATGCATTCCTGAATGTGTCCATAGAATGGCTTTATACAGGTATCTGCAGTCTGGTCCATATTTTCAACAGGCCTGGGGGCTTTGAAGGTTTCCACATCATTTATGAGGAGTGTGAACATGCTTGACATGAGTTGTTGACTGACGTCCCGCCCTCCAGAGTGAGCAAGGTGAGGGTCACATTTAGCTACCTGTCGGGTGGTAGAATGTGCCACATAACACAAGCACTCAGGTCACTCCACAGCAAGTACAAGTATGAAGCAGTCATTGTCCATGCTGGTGTGAACAACCTGAGACGTACCTCCCTGGACCACATGGAAAGAGACTCAGAGGAGCTCTTACATCACCCTCTCAAATTCAGGAATCCCACACAGCCTTCATGACGACACAGGAGAGTATAGATTTCTCTGCAAACACCATCATACTGGGTGACGTCAACTACCCAAACATAGACTGTGAACATTACTCAAGCCACAATACCCAAGCTCTAGGGTTCCCATAGTTCAGAAACTCTTTAGCTATGGAACAGGTAGTCAACATTCCCACAAGAGGGGCAAATATACTAGACCTGATCATCACAAACATGAGTACAAAATGCTCACCACTTGAAGTATATCCCTCATTGTTGCAATCGAACCATATACTAATCACACTGGAGTACTGGATCCCCCACATATGCATACCTCAAACACATCAATGTGTGTGGGGAATGCCCCTATTAGCAACTGTGACAGTACACTACAGGATGCAGATTCCCCTTTTGATACACTGATGATGTCAGCACTCTATAACTATATTACCTGCATTAAAGTTCTCCAGTAATTCATATAGCGCGCTCTGCTAATGAGTCTTCCTCCAGTGTCATAACATAGTTAGTTAGGGGTTTGAATCCTGCAAAGGGAATGTATGCGTGTGAGTGGGGTTTGTGTGTGTGCATAATGCTTTGAGGGAAAAGTGCCTTTTGCCAACTGGGAGAACACACTACAGGGTGCACATCCCTCTTCCTAAACACAGATGATGTCAGCACCCTCTAAGTACAGCATTAGAAAGGATTTCTCTCACTAATGCAAATAGCACATTCTGCTAATGTGTCTGTCTCTAGTGTCATAACACAATTAGGTAGGGGTTTGAATCTTGCAAATGGAAAGTATGTGTTTTAGTGTGGGTGGGGTTAGTGTGTGTGCACAATGCTGGGGGTGGGATGTGGCTTTTGCCAAATGGGGCTATGCACTGCAGGGTGCACATTTCCCTTAACAAACAGTGATGTTGACAGCACCCTATACAAACAACATGACAACAGACAACTGCCGGTACTCAGTATAGTGCTACATGCTACTGTAACACGCACATGTACCAGAATATACCTAGATAGTGTTTTGAAGCCTGAATGTGGCAAGTGTGTGGATGTGGGATGTTTCTGTGTGTGCATTTCCGTATGGAAAACATGTTTGATGTGGTAATCAGGGTACCACAGTACCTGATGCACATTACACTTTTAAACTAATGAGGTTGCCTGCACCCTGTGAGTACAGGTAGAGAGGAGGAAATCGGTAGTAATCCACATAGTGCACTTTTCAAATGTGTACCTGTCATGTATCGACAGCTACTCATGTAAGGTAATAAATAATGGAAATGGCAGGTGAGCGTGTGCATGTGTGGGGGTAGCAGGGTGTGTGTAAATGCATGTGTGACAGAACAGATACATATAGCTGAATCTACATAACAGCACATGATGCACATTCCCATAGTCAATGGCAGCATGTGATGGTGTGCAGCTGGTACACTTTGGTAAGTAGTATGGGTGCAGATAACAATTCAGGACATTCATACAGTTACTGAAGCAGGAATGCTGGGATATACACACAATCATAGTGGAACAGTGAACAGTTACCAACATGTTACTACTTATACACATCTATGTAGTCACCCTGTGCATCAGCAACGTGTTTACCTTTTCCTGCACTGATGTTGTAGTATGCAGGAGGTGGCACAGTGTCATCATATGCACAGGGTGTGGGTTAGGTATGCCCAAGCCAGCCACTGGTACCACCAGTTGACATGTGTGTGTATGTGTGTTTGTGAGGGGCAGCAGTACAGGGTGGACCAGTGTTTGTGCAGTATGTGTGTGTATGTGTTTGCCCTAGGTGTTACATTTCTGCATGTGTGTAAGCATGCACACAGTCCCACATAATGACTGCCATGTACAGGGTTTTGTGGACAGCCACAGACTGCACCTGTCAGGTCATCCAGATCAGTGTCTGTGGGCACAGACACGGTACCTGTGTCTGGCAGGGGTGCTACGGACCGCATCCGGTACTAACCCAGACTGGGTACTGTCATTGGAAGCAGGGGGGTGTTGACTGGACACAGTTCCCTGTTGGGACTGTCCAGAGCCACGTGCACGTGGTCTCCTGGGGTGTCCTGATGACAGCACAGACCCAGCATTGCTGGGGCTGATGCTGGCACTTGAGGTGCGTGAGTGGGCCTGTTGTCGTCCGCGGCCACTGCCAGCTGGTGCTGTTGCCGGCATACGGCCACGTCGACGCCGCAAATGCACACCATCGCCCTGGCCCATGGACATCTGGTTGTGGAGCAGCTGTTGTATGTCCCCACAACGTCTGTCAACGACATCTGTGAAATCAAACTCCCATACTGCCACACGCTCAGGAGACCTGAACCTTAGCACTGACATAAATAGGACATGCTGAAGGGACATATTCCTAACCCAGAGGCTCCCTTCACTCTGTAATGAACTCACAGTACAGGTTAGGCAGAGTTCCTCATTGACTCTCTTCCATAGGGATCTGGATGAGTGGATGGAGATCATAGTTGTACCCCGGGTATCACTTCTATGTCACTGTTAGACAGAGGCCCAGTATACTAACCTCGGAAAAGGGCATAGCAACATACATTTTAATTGGGTGGCAAAAGACAAACACATTCTACTAGGCTTATCAATGCCCTAGGGCAGATAGCCTAGTATGAACCTATGAACCTATGTGTACTGCTATAGTACTTCTGCCATATGTTGCATGTGTGTGTGCTGTGGGGGATGCACAGGTAATGGCCAGATATTTCTGCACAGGCAACACGTCTGAAACACTCTGGGTGTTCATCCCTACATACTGTATGTGTGTTGCCATCCAACCCTGTGATGTGGACACACATTACTCAGCCTGGATATACATATCCCAACAACACCACAAGCACAGTACACAACCTTGCTATGTATGCATGTAATTACATGGTTATTCACTAGTTAGGACTGTGATGCTATCCATGCAGCCCACTGGGCCAGTGGAAGCCACAACACTCACTGCTGGCCCCTTTGCAAAAGCTTACCACAGACATCCAACATAGTGCATGTAATGTGCACACACATATCTAACCCAGACCGTATGCACACCACTTATTTATCCTGTCCAGTGGACTACAGATACAGGCACATTGTATAACAATAGCAGGAGGCTACTGCAGCACAGGGCAGATTCACATGAAGGCAAGGTATCTGTGGTCAGCAGTGGTAAGATGCTTCACATTCACCAAATGCACGGATATTGGCAACATTGTTGCAGACAGTTTAGGTGCAGGTATCCCCCCCCATTCTCCTACACAAGTGGAATTAGTTATCACAGATGACTGTAACCTCCCTATCAGCTCACATGTCCAGGTGAGGGCCACCCTCAACATTGCAGAACACACAGCATCACTGTTACAAAATGGTATCCCTGGATGTGTGATACGTTCACCCCTAGAGGACATAGCACCACATTACAGACTGATATTAAACCCTGGCCATACTACAGGATATGTACCTGAACAGTGCCATACATACACAGTGGTCCCACACCAATGAGGAGGAACCTCTACTGACCCTGGGAACTACTACATCATATGCATAACTGGCCTTGTGTTCTAAGCTATGGAAGTTTTAAGTATGGATGACATGTACAGCAATATTACATATGTATATATATATCAGGACTATGTACACACAACCTATCTCATGGACATACCTATAGATAGTGAACTATGATACATTTGGAGGTTTTACAGTAAACACAGTATTAACCTGCTACTTTGATTTACCTGTGTTTGTGTCAGCTGTTGCTGTGTCAGTGGTGCTACTTGCTGTTTGCTGCTGCTGGTTTTGTTGCTGGCTGGCTTTATTTCTTTTTTTTTGTCTCTCTCTGTCTCTCTCTCTCTCTCTTTCTCTGTCAGTTTTGTGCAATGAATGTATTGCATGTGTGGAGTGTGAGTACTGGATGCTTTTGTAGGTATCTGCATAGGTCCTTGTGATGGCCTCTGCACCAATTGTAAGGCAGCATTTGCTAATTGCATGCAGCCAGTTGTGTACTGATTGCATGTCTCATTGTGATTTCAGGACAGTGCTATAAAAGGGTATGTGAGATAGGCATTGCCCTTTCAGATTGTAAGGGCGTGGACCATGCTGGTATACTGTTGACAGTGTTCTGTGAGTGTGAAGGTTAGTACGTCTCTCATGCTTCATGCTGTATTGTAAATTCAGGTTGCTGCATTTCTCTCACCTGTTCCCTGTAGTGAGTTTGTATGCATACTGACACCTACAACTATATTTCATATGTATTGATATATATATATATATATATATATATATATATATATATATATATATATATATGTATATATGTACATGTACATACTTTCATATATGTACATTAGCTGACATTATCGGGTACAAGCTAACAATTAGCAGGGCTGTTTCTGTTAACACTAAACTAGTATGGGAATCCAGTAATTGGGACAGTAAAAGTCTGCCTGACATGCTTTGAGTAGTACACATCCTATATTGCCTTTATCTTCATTCCTACTATTACATGTTCTACTTATTTTAGCACTATATTCCTGTATGAGAGTCATGGCTTACTGGTAGGTCATACAGACTAGTGATACGATGGTCTTGTGGTAGGGCCTACTAGTATGCTTATATTTTGCTTTCAAATTGAGTACAGGGCCTATCAATCAAAGTGCAGGAGGCACCTTTAAGCAGTTAAAGGGGTTAGTAGGTCTCACAGGAGTCAGGCTGTGTTGCAGATTCTGGTTGCTGCATTTATCTTCACTGTTTCCTGTAGTGAGTGTGTATGGATACTGACACCTACCACTATATTTCATATGTATTAATATATATATATATATATATATATATATATATATGTATATATATATATATATATATATATGTGTATGTGTACATATACATACTTTCCTATATGTATATTACCTTACATTATTATGTACAAGCTAACAATTAGCAGGGCTGCTTCTGTTAACACTAAACTAGTATGGGAATCCAGTAATTCGGGCATTAAACATCTACCTGACATGCTTTGGGTAGTACACATCCTATATTGCCTTTATATTGATTCCTACTATTACATGTTATATTTATTTTAGCACTATAGTCTTGTATGAGAGTCATGGCTTAGTGGTAGGTCATACAGACTAGTATTACAGAGGTCCTGGGTTCGAGACTGACAGTTGGAATTTATTTTTCTTTCGAAATGAGTACAGGACCTGTCAATCAAAAGTGCCAAAGGCACTTTTAAGCACTTAAAACCAGGTCTGCGCTCGTTTGCGCGGAGCTCACGCATGCGCACTGGCGTTTAGCTCTGCGCACACAAGCGCACACCCGCGCTATTTTCTTTAAAAGAAAAGAAAAACGGGTGACAGGAAAGTGGTGAAAAAGGGGTCACAAAGAGGGTAAAACAGTAGGGAAACAAGCTTGGAATATGCAGGAAGGATGTAGGTGAGGCCCATAGCTGCCCATGTCTTTCTCAGCAACATCTGTGCATTTGTATGCAATTTGGTGTGACATTTGGAACCTTCCACCCCTGAGAGAGGTGTCCGGACAACATTAATACCTGTTGTACAGCCAATTGTAATTAACAGTTTCGATGTCCAGTGGACATGTGTGCAACGTGGACAGCTATGTATGGGGCGTATTTTTTTTGTGGGTACAGAGTGCCCTTTTTTTTCTTTTATATCAGGTGAGAGTGGTATGTCAGGTGAAGGTAGTCGGCATAGCTGGGGAGGTAGGTTGGGTAGGTTAACAGACAAGACAGACAAGACGCATACAGGGGCAGTGTATGACACATGTGGGGGGATTACACAATTGACGGGGACGGAGATTGGGATATCCAGGGCACATGAGCCCACAGATGGCAACAGTGGAACTGATATCCCCACCCATAGGCAGTTGCCACTGTTCCTTCACAGCCCAGGATGGGGCTGTGCTGGGGGCTGTGCAGGCGGGACAACGGGCATGCCCGTAAGCTGTGCCACTCGGGCCTCGAGCTGGCGTAGGGGCCCAAGAACAGAGTCTTGGATCTCCCTTCGCACCACAGACCGGACACCTTGGAGGGTGAGTGGACGAGCTCCTCCGGCCACCCTTGCAGAGGGGGTACGGGCCCCATCCCCTGCAGCGCTTCCACCCGAAGGTGGCACAGGGCCACCGGAGGAGGGTCCAGCCTGGGCACTAGTGCCAGGTGCAGTCGCCAGCTGAGGTGGGAGAGGTGGGTCCACTGGGACCTGCCTTCCCAAGCGTTCTAGGTTTGTGAGTATGTTATGTTAGTTTGGGTTAGTGGCATATTATTCCATTCAAATTAGTTGTAACAGCATGCAATGGTATTCCCATTAAACAAACACCCAGATATTAACACCATTGAACAATGGGCATATCAATATCACATGCATTATTTGAATGGAAATACACAATCAAATAACATGCAGGGTTGATTAATGGCAACAGGCCATCAGGTTTGAAGGTATGAACAGGGTACATGCAACAACAGACATGCATATATTTTTGAAACAGGACAAATGTCCATGGTTAATGAAATGTTCACATACCAATATTTAGTGAGTGTTTTAATTTGCAATTATAGGGTGGGGTAGAGAAAGAAAATGATGACACATTCATAAATTACAGATTGATATACATTTGTAATAGGAACACAATTAACTTGTGGGTGATAGTTTCAAAATGATTTTTAATTGACTGTCATGCCAAACCCGTTACAGATACATCACTATCCTAGTTATTTTGAATTTGATCAGATACATCATCCTGCTACACTTTGATGACAGAGCAGTGGACAACTATGGATGTTTAGTATGTCAGACAATCATTCATTCTATCTGCAAATTGTTGACTGTCATCACCATATACAGATTTTGGCCTGAACATTCAAGATTCAGACACACTGACATCAGTTTGGGATGTTAAGTTTTAATTCCCACATGCATTTAGTTCTGTAGAACCACACTGATGCCTATATATTCAGGAGTTATTATTACTTTATTCATTGATACACGACCCTTTCTGTCACTCTCACACATCCTGCAATTTCACAGTTCAGGTTGTTACTTCTAGGCTTTGTTCACATATTAGACCTGTGGTGATTCCAGCACTTTCCAGCAGCCTCACTTCTGTCATGATTCAGCATTTCAACAGGGGATATATCTCACATGTGATTACCTCAGATTCTGAAGCTGTACTCTTGAGACTACTGCAGGTTATACTGCATTTAATTAATGGTGGGACATCTGTATTACAGCACTATTTATTTCTGTCAATTATATTTCCAGTTACACTTGCATACTGATAAACTTGTTGCAGCCATACCTGCAGACTTTCACTTGTTGCTTGCACATTCTATTACTTTTAATCAATACACTGCAGTGTTCTGCTACATGCTACACTATAATATTTATTTACAAGTACTAGGTGGGGTTACTAACCTGCATGGTGGCGCAGCCGCGCCAGCCTGCGGTCATGTGCCTGTCGATTCATAGAGCGGACACCTGCAGCTGTAATACAAAATGAGTAATATTGGACTACACATCTCCATGGTATCAGCTAGTTGAATTCCTTACATACATAAGTAAAATGTAACTTACTCAGTAGTGGGGCGTTGGGCATATCCCGGGCCTCCTGGATCCATTGGGTCAACTGGTTTTCTTTACGTCGCTTCAGGTCCGCATGGTGGTGATGGACCTGCTCACCAGTACGTGGAATCCCAGTTGCACTAGTGAGATCATGAGCCAACTGGCCCCATGCCTCCGCCCTGTATGCTCCCCATGAGACGTGGCCCTGCATGCGTTGGGCCTCATGATGGTGAACTAGGAGCCAGACCATGTATCTGGACTCCTCAATGCCCCACCGCTGTGCTCGAAAGCAACGTCCCTCCCCTACTCCACTCATTCTGCCTGCAGGTCTATTCTACAATCGTTTATGCTGTGTATTCCCGCCTATGGGGCTTATATATGCCGATTTTCCCACACATTTCTATGATTGGCTGTTTTGGAATTGTATCTACTTCACAGAAACTGCTTTATCATGCTCCATTCTGGATTATATCCTATATATATGCTATTTCTGCATTTCTAAGTACTGCTGTCATGGCTTAGTGGTTTAGTACCTTGACTCTAATGCATGGTATCCTGGGTTCGAATCTGACCACTAATTTTTAATTTTCATGACTGTCTAGAAATGAGTTGAGGACCTGTCAATCAAACATGCCAAAAGCACTTTTAAGCACTTAAAACCAGGTCTGCGGTCGCATGCGCACCGGCGGTTACCTTGTGGGCGTGGCGCGCACCTCCGCGCAAACGGTGTGTGCTGGGATAAACCTTAATTGGCTAGTAACACACATGTTCAGCTAAGCACAGCTAGTTGCACAAAGTTTGAGCCTGTTAAACCGGTGCTTAGCTACGGGCAAGCAATTTGCAGCCTTAGAAACACTACTCAGCTACGGGCACTCTGTCTCACAGCAGCTTAGCTATCAGTACATTTCTAAATATTTTATTATTGTATTACTTGAAAATATATGCTCCATTTCATTCCATTTTACAAAAGGAAATACTTTTACATTTGTACAATACTGTCAGGGGCCTTTTTAGTGCTTATTTACAAAAAAAAAAAAAAAAGGTTGTTGTGTGGGCTCGAACTTTGCCTGCCTTCTCTTAAGCCGACAACTCTACCGCTATGCTATTACTTCTTGGCTTGCTTTGCATATTTAGTTCTTATATCCTTTTCCACTGACTGCTAACTGCAGTTGCGCTTGTAGCACACCAAGCACACAGTAGCAAACATTTACGGGGTTTAAAAAAATAAAACAGTTTTTATTTTCATTTTATAACATCTGTTCACTTTTTACATTGCTGGTCTGTGGGGGCATGTGTTGTGTAGTGTGTTTATTCACATTTCCATGGCCTCTCTCGTAGCTGTTTACTTTCAGCCATTCTAGCCTTCCGGGGGCGTGTCCGCTTGCAGGGCTTAGCCTATGGACACGCCCCATACTGTCTTACACGGACCATGTAAGAGTTACGGTGTGATTCAGCATGCCTCATGCACCTCATGCATATGCATGACATGCTGACATCACACCGTTTAACTGCAGCCTCCGTGTAAGAGTTATAACTCTTACACGGAAGCTTCCTGAATCTGGCCCAGAGTGTTACATTATAAAGGTGCTAAAACTTTGAATGCTTAGAAAATTGAGTAATTATTTTTATAGAAACACCATTATTTGGACCAGGACACAAATGCTTTCTTGAAAGAGATATACAGCAGTTTGAGCAAAAACTAGACATTGACATTCCTGTTCAGTGAATGGAGAATACACTTACTATGCATTTGGAACACATTTGCCATTACTGCAACTTGTCACTGGGAAATAAGGCTGTTCTGCCAGAAAAAGTATACAGTCATAAGCTGTGACTCATCATTATGGTCGGCATATGTCAAGGGAGGTGGCAGGATATAGAAAGCACTGAAGTGTGAAGTGTGAATGCTATTCAAATCATGAGCTATACAGCTCCTCAAAATGCAAAGAATTCACAGCTTAGGCTAAAGCAATGATGTATATCATTGTATAAAACAGCTAAATGTCTAGCTGTCTTTCTATGTCACCATGGCCTTGTGGTTTACATTGTCATCTCACTTTTTGATATAAAACAAAAAAGATAATTTTATTCTTTAAGAATAGACTGACATTTATTGTAACTGGAATAAAAGCACGTTAATAACAGTTAAAAATTGTATGCTCTTGCTGGTTGTCATTAACAGCTGATGAAGGTTGGGAAGAATACACTAGAAACATTGGTACAACCTATGTTATTTCTAGTTCTATTTTTTTAGTAAATTATTTTGTTTCCTGCTATCACTTTGTGACCTGACATAATTTTTCACTACCAATAGGCTATGGTGACCTAGCAAGAGTTCTTTTCTTACCAAAATGCTACAACTTTGTTTCAGCACTCTTCAACAAATCTTGTTTCAAATCTATGTGACCACCCTCTCCTCCTCCCAACAAGCTCAAATATATGTGAGAGATGCAACTATATAGCCAAACTGGAGGCTGAGCTCTCAACCCAGTACTGGTGCAGTCAGTCAGGAGGAGAAGGTAACCACACACACCATAAATGCAGTCTCACAGACCTATCGCAACAGCAAATCAAACACATAAACACAAAAAAACATACTCGGAGGCTCTAAACAAAAATCTGCCCAAGCAGCAGAGACCTCCAAAGCAGACATCCAAGCAACCGCTACCCCACAACAATACCCATATATCACATATTTCACAAAGTCAGTGTGCCACACAGTCACAGCCCTTAAGGCTAAACAACACACCTAATACACTTGTAATAGGTGACTCTATTGTCAGACACACTGACGTCCCACTCACCAGGCTGAACAAGGAGAAGGTACTGTAAGCTGCCTGTCAGGTGCCAGGATCTGCCACATAACAAAAGCACTCAGGTCACTCCAAAGCAAGTACAAATATGACTCCGTCATTGTCCATGATGATTTGAATGACCTGAGATGTACCTCCCTGGACTACATGAAAAGAGACATAGAGGAGCTCTCCGATCATATAGCCTAGACCGGTATAACGCTGACCTTGAGTAGCATGTTACCCTCACCAAGAATGATGTCACAGTATAAAGACAAAATGATCAATTTTAACAATTGACTAAAGTATCGGTGTCATTCAAAGGGGATCCATTGTCTGTCAGCCTGGGATGACATGCTCGACAAGCCACGTTGCTTCGCTAGTGATGGCTTGCACCTGTCGAATATTGGCTAAGGCTCTTGCCACCCCTATAGTGCCTTTTTTAGGCAAGGCTCAAAAGACAAACCCACCTCCATAGACAACACAAGGAAAAAAAAACTAAAGGTAATGCTGCTCAATGCCAGAAGTCTAAACCTCAAGATGCACGCACTCGAGGCTCTCCTCAGTATGGATAATATCGATATCTGTGCAGTAACAGAAACCTGGTTCAAGGCTCCCGAGAGCACCCCAGCACTACCAGGTTATACCTCATACATGCTTTTTGGCCCCAAAACTCGGACCGAACCACAAAAGCAGGGGGAGTATCCAAATTCATCAAAGATACCCACACTGCCAGGTTAGTGGCACTGTACAAAGCATCAGAGACCATCCAAGTGCAACTAGCAGTGGGCAAAACTGCCTTTCAGTTTGTAGCCTACTACAGACCACCCTCCCAAACTCAGGAACCCCACTCAGCTTTCCTGAGAACACTGGAGAATATGAAGGCCTCTCCAAACACCATCATATTGGGTGACTTCAACTACCCAAACATAGACTGGGAGCACTACCCAAGCCCCAACACCCTCGCCCAATGGTTCCTAGAATTTATAAACTCAAATGCTATGGAACAACTGGTCACCTCTCCCACAAGAGGGGAAAACATATTGGACCTGATCATCACCAACATGGGGACTCTATGTTCCATACCAAAGGTATACCCCTCATTGGTAAGATCTGACCATAAATTAATCTCACTGGACATCCATATCCCGTCCCCACCCCCAGCTAAGGAAACCACAGTGAAGAACTTCTCAAAAGCAAACTTCACACTTCTTAAAACCAAGGTGGAATCCTTCAAAGCCCCTGGACCAGTGGAAAATACGGCCCAAACCGCAGAATCCTTTACAAACGCATTCTATGGACACCTACAGGAATGCATGGATCGTGCTATCCCAAATAAAACCAAGACTCACTCCTCCAAAGGCAGGAGACCTGTCTGGTGGACCCCAGCCATAAATAAGCTATACAACAGAAGGAGGAAGCTACTACATGATAGAGCAAAATCCCAAAAAGGGAAGGCATCTCTGATCAGTACTAGCAAGAAACTACAATCCCTCATAAAATTATCTAAGGCCAGCTTCGAAAGAAAAATTGCACAAGATGCTAAAGATAATCACAAGGCCTTCTTTAGTTATGTCAGGAACCTGGGTGGCAACTCCCAGATATGCTCTGAGTTAGTGCAAAATGACAAAAAATACACTGAACCCACAGACATTGCCAACATCCTGGCAGACAGGTTCAGTGCTAACTTCTCCCCCCCTTCCCCCCCAAAAGAGCAAATGTCTATCCCAACAGAGTGTAGCCTCTCTGACATCACAGATGCACAGGTGAGAGCTGCCCTCTTCAAAGCAAAAAACACAGCATCAATGGGACCGGACGGTGTCCCGGGCTGCGTCTTACATGAGCTCCAAGAAGAACTGAACCCTCACATAAATTCACTGTTCAATCTCAGCCTTACTACAGGATATGTACCCAAGGAATGGCGTACAGCAACAGTGGTCCCACTCCACAAAGGTGGTGCCACAACGGACCCCGAAAACTATTGCCCTATAAGCCTAACTAGCCTGGTCTGAAAAGCTATGGAGCGTATCATCGTGGAACTCATAAACAAAGACATTGGTAATCTCCAAACACTGGATCCTACCCAATTCAGCCTTGTTAAGGGCAGATCTTGCCTCTTGAACCTGGTCGACTTCTTTGAAACAGTCACCAAGGCCATAGATGAAGGGAAGGAAGTCCACACAGCCTACCTGGACCTCACAAAAGCCTTTGACACAATACCCCACTCGGGCATCATAAATAAGCTCACCAGCTTAAATATCAACCCCTATGTCACAAGATGGGTTGAAAACTGGATCAGGGATAGAACCCACATGGTCAGAATTGCACGTGCCATGTCAGACTCTAAACCAGTTACAAGTGGCATCCCACAAGGCTCAGTCCTGGGACCTCTCTTGTTCGGTATATATTTCTCTGAGGTACAGGCTAACTCGGGAGGACTATGGCTGACCAAATTCGCAGATGATTGCAAACTGGGTGCCATAATCGACTCACCGACTGACACAAGCATCCTCCAAAAGGGTCTCACAGAAACGGATAACTGGTGCCAGAGCCATGGCCTAAAGCTAAATGCCAAAAAGTGCATAGTCATCCTCTTTGGGAAAAACAAAGTGCCCACAAATTACCATATAGGTGGTAATCCATTAAGTACGGAAGAAGTAATTAGGGATTTGGGGACCCAAGTAGATAGCAATCTCTCCTTTGACAATCACGTTGCCAAAGTGGTTAGAAAGACCTTATATATATAGCCCACCTTATCATGAAAGGGTTCACATCTAGATCAAGAGAGGTCATTGTGCCCCTCTACTCATCACTCATCAGGCCCATAATTGAATACAATGCCTCATTTGGGATGTACCTTACCTGACACCTGCAGCAACAGGAAAGACCCCAAAGGTATCTCACCAAGAGGATCAAGGGACTCAAACAGATGCCCTACGCAGTTAGGCTAAAGAAACCCCAGCTCTACTCAGTTGCTTACTGCCTACTCAGAGGCGATCTGTGCCTGACGTATAAAGCCATGTCCAAACCAGAATTAATGGACATGCTCCACCTCAGGAAATCCAAATCCCTTAGAGCTACATGCTCCAGGGACTTAAACCTCAGCACAGAAATAAATAGGACATGCTGGAGGGACAGATTCATATCCCAGAGGCTCCCCTCACTCTGGAACAAAATCCCAATCTATGTTAGGCAGAGCCCCTCAATGACCCTCTTCAAGAGAAACCTTGATGAGTGGATGGGAGATCGTAGGCTTACCCCTGGGATGTCTTCTGTGTCCCAACTAGACAGAGGCACAGTAAACTAACCTTAAAAGGGCTATCTTGTGTGACCTATTATACAGAGGCACAGTCAACTAATCTAAAAGGGTGGCGAAAGCCAAACACACTCTGGCTAGACTTATAAATGCCCTAGGGCAGATAGCCTAGTATCAGCCTATGAACCTATGTATGTATGTATGTATGTATGTATCATCTATCTATCTATCTATCTATCTATCTATCTATCTATCTATCTACCTATCTATCTAGATATCGATACCAGTCATTAAGTCGACTTGCCAAAACATTAAAATACCAGATGTTGAGACCAGAATATCTAAGTACCAAAACACTGAAAGTTAAGAGCGTTGAGTTTTGTAACGTTAAATTTGTTAGTTTCTTTATGGCTTAGCATTTAAATCTTGTACCATCACTTTAAGAAGTTATGCATAGTGTGGAACAAATATGGTGGAGGTAACATGTAACCATTTACAATGAGTTTTTGAGATGCATTGTTTAATATATTTGATAAAAGGGTGTCAGATTTTTTATTGCTTATAATAAAAATTTCAGATTTAAAGAAATAGTGTTAGTGGTAATTAAAGCTGAGGGACAAGTTACTTGAGGGGAGTGTGTATTTTGGCTGTGTGTTAATGTTTTGTGAGAAGAACAGGTTGGTGTGTGTAACTTTTGGAGATAACGGTACAGTGGGGATTGGGAAATGTACCTTTTCTCCACTGTAGTGTGACTTCAGAGTTGGTATATTTAATATTGGGGGTGTGGGGGGTGCAAGGGTGCCCCCTGTAAACAGACAAGAAAGGCTTAATGGGGAGTATGCAGGTACAGATGTAGTGTTTTAGGTGTAGCGGTAATGGTGTTATGGTGACTCATTTGTGATGGTGTTTCCGATGTTATAGTCTTTCAATGATGACAATGTTAAGTTTATGGTTGTTAAAGGTTTTGAGATTTAGATGTTTTGGTGTCGACGTTTTGTATTTTGCTGTTCTGACAATTCGACTTAATGAAGTAGATCCATATATATATATATATATATATATATATATATATATATATATATATATATATATATATATATATATATATATATATATATATATATATATATATATATATATATATACATATACATATACATATATAAAATGGTTTCAACAGGTTGATAAACTGGGAGTTGGCCTAATAGCAATGGGGAGAGAATTCCATACTGTTGTTACAGTGCAAGACTATAGTAGGCACTATCCAAGTTTTTTTGAAGTTTTGGTGATATTTAGCAGTTTTTTGTCCTCAAATCTTAGGGCTCTGTTTGGCTGGTATGGTTCAATTAGATTGCTTGGTGCTGGACAGACTGAGTGCTTGTAGACTAATTTATACAGTGTTGATAGATGGATATAGAGGATTTGAGTGGGGGGGGGGTTAAAGCCCGTTAAGTTCATGCAGAGATCTACAGTGCTGAGTATGGTATTTAGAGATTGTAGCAAACTTTACCACTTTGTTATAGTGCTGAAGAAATATAGCACAAAATAGGTTCCATAAGCTGTGCAAGAGATCTGTAACTTACACCACTGCCCTTCTATTTAGATGGAAGCTAAAATGATTTCCATATGTCTATCATGACTTGTATAAAGGGAGCCTGAAGTGGATGCTGGGAAGAAACCTCCAAGACTATTTTAAAGTGGCAGATCCATTGAGATATATAAAAAAACATATGTGCTTAATGATTCAGATGCATTAAAATAGGGTACAAAGATATAATGACATAGTGGCAATGATAATTTATTTATTTATATATACTTTTTTGACTGGGTTAGTCCCACTAAGCCAACAGCCTCTTTTCAAGGCAGACTAATTGTTCTATTCATATGGACTACTACTTTGTTATTCATCTGTTTCTGGACTGGAAAGATATGCATTTTTTCTTGAATGTTGACACTGGGGAACCTCTCCTACTCTTCGGCTTATGGGCATGCATTTTGATGATACACTTCCTGCCTACCAGTCCAGGCAAGTAGATGACTCAGAGAAGCAGGAAACTGAGAGAATGAACATGGAGAATGGAAGAAGGCATTTTAAACATGTTGGGAGATATTGGTGCTGTAAATCAGAAATCAGAGATGTCAAGGTTATTGGAAGATGAATCAGAGATTAAGTGGACATGTAGGAATGAAGTGAATGGAGATGAAATGAGCAAAAAGGCAGGCAAGTCTTCTTAAAGGCAGGAAGAAGTGGTAGAAGCATGTGATCCAGATTTGGAAGAATTATTTAAACAAAATCGTTTTGCAATGGGACCTACAACACAAGAATGTGTTGTCACAACACTTCAGTTGGGGGGGGATGTTGCTGGATGTGTAAAGAATTAATTGAACAGAGTGAACCAGAAAGAGAAAAAGGCAGGATCATGGGGTGAAATAATGGAAAGAATACAAGAAGAGCCAGAGATTATGGACTGGAGGATGGAAATATTGAGTCATATTTCAAATGCAAAATGAAAAAGTAATACATGTGCCTAATATATATATATATATATATATATATATATATATATATATATATATATATATATATATAGTATAATTAATGAAGAGGGGAAGATGGGGGTTGGTAAAGCGGGGAAAACCAAAAAGTTTTGATGGTAAAAATGACCATTTAATTAACATCCGTGATAAAATAAATGTTTTATTTGTGGTGAAACTGGTCACAAAGCAAATAAATATGAACAAAAATGTATTAAATGTGAAAAAATAGTAATTTCATGGATGGGTTATGATGCAAAAGGTAAAGATACACAGGAAGGGAAGGAAGATATAGTAAATGCTAATGTTATAGAAGACTACATAGAAGGAACACAAAAGAAAAAATTAGAAAGATATAACAGTGATTGTAAAGGAAAGTAATTTCAGTGAAGAGGGAGAAAGTAAGTAGGTAAGAATTAAAAGTAAAATACATTATATTGGGAAAAGAGTAAAGGGCAGAAAATGCAAATTTAAAATATAGGTATAGAAGAAAATAAGAAAGGAAAAGGATGAAGAATAACAAAATATTTCCTACAGAATGAAAATCATATCTTTAAATGTGAACAGTATAAAGAATGTAAAAAGACGACTGTGGGTATTAGAATGGTGTAGATTGTTGGCTATGGATATCATAATACTAACAGATATAAGAGTTTAGAAAGAAGAAGAGAGAACACAAGTAAACAAACTATGGGAAGGAAAAGTTACATGGAATATAGGAAAAGAAAAATTCTGAGGTAAAAAATTTTAAATAAAGAAATTATTAAAAGTTTAGGCTATACAGTGTTATAATGGATAGAAAATGGAAAAATTAAGTATAAAGAATTGTGACATCGTATACACATTTTTTTTTCAAAAGCAAAGGGAAATTATATTCATTAAAATTCTTAATTATGTTAGTCTCAGTATGCAAATAATATTAGTGGGAGATGTTAACTGTGATTTAAGGCATAAGAGAAAAGGGGGAGATTTTAAAGTCATGTCAAAAATAATGAAAAGTAGAAAAATGTATTTATGGAACAATAAGCATTGGGCATATACAAGGGGTAATTTGAGAAAAGAAATTGATTAATTTTAGTATCAGAGAATTTAAAAAGTATTACATAAAGGCATAAAAATTATGTTTTTTTAGGTCATGTAGCAGTTTGGATAGAGGTTCAAGTTATAAAAATAGGTAGAAGGTATGAAAAGAACTAATGAAGTAGAATTGAATGCTCATGTAAGGGAAATTTTGGAATTGTTGTTAGATCATATAAATATGAGAAGGTTTGTAGAAAGATGGTACAATCTGGTGAATAACTTTAAAAGAGAAATATAAAAAAGAGATTTTGGAATGGCAAAAAAAAAAAAAGAAAACAAGATAGTTGTAAATGTAAACACATCAGTACTTAAGTCTTTAAAGATTAGTAAGTAACAAAGAAAGGTTTTTAGAAAAAAATATATATGAAATAAATCAAGAAAAAAGTAAATGGGTGCATTCAACAAAGATACTTCTTACAAGGGAAAAAGGAGAAAGTAGCACCTTATCTAAGTAAGATGGTAAAAGAGAATAATAGAATAATAATAGACTTAAAAGATGAGAAAGGAAATACAGCTTATACACAGAAAGATATAATGCAAGTTATAAGAAATCATATTATGAAAACATTTGTTAGATATGAAACTAGAGGAAGACATAAATGGAACATGGAAAAATTAACTAAAGAAGATAATGAGGAAATAGAAAAAAGATTACTGTGATAGAAATAAAAAATAAATAAAAAACAGTGAACCTGGAAGCTGCTATGGGTATAGATGGAACTAAATATCTGATGTATAGAAATATGCAATAATGGCCAAAAGAATGTCTCTTGGAGGGTTTTAATGAATGGTTAGAGAAAGGTATACAAGATAAAAGAATATGTATGGGTGCAATTATGTTTATATGGAAGAAAGCAAACAGAATAGATATAAAGAATTGGAGACAGAGTTAAACAATGTTGAGTATAAGACATTTATGAAGATAATACAACATAGAATCAAAATCAAAGTAAATAAGTTATTGAATGAAACAATTTTTGGAACAAAAAGGAAAGGAGATCACAAACTTCGAATAACTATAAGGGAAATAGTAGAAGATGTGAAAATAAGAAATTCAGAGCTAAAATTTTAATAGGAGACATAAGTAAAACATTTGATAAGATACAACATAGAAAATTATGGGAGATTTTAAAAGAATAGGACTTTAGTAAAAAAAAATAATAGTTAATGTATTGGTCTCTGTGTATAACAAAAATAAAGTGAAATTAGTAGTTAATGGCTGGCTGAGTGAAAAAAAAACCAGAAATAAAAAGTGGTATAAAACAGGAATGTCCAGCAAATAGTATATTATTTGCATTAATGAATGTTACTGTGAATTAATAAGTTTAACACTAAAAAAGCTAAGTACTATGCAGCCGAATTAATTTATTTTCCAGCAATGTTTTCTTTTGAAGATGATTTTTTATGAGTTTAAATAATGAAGAATGGATGAAAACAGCTATTAAGATACTTAGTAAGAAATGAAATGCGCTCGGTTGGAGACTTAATCAGGAAAAGAATAAATAACTAGGATGTTCAGGTATAACAGGTATTTGATTTAATAAAGAAGAGAGAGAAATTCTGGGATTAAAGTTTGGTAGTGAACAACAGAAATTAATACAGTGGAAAAACACAATAAAAAAGATAAGACACATTTGTATATTTTGTCGAACATTCAAACTTACATATAGGAAAAAAGCATATTTACTTAACTCACTGATATTAGGAAAAATGGCTTATTTAGCAAGTGTGTTTGTGATATGAATTGAATTTGAAAAAACATATTGCCGATGTGGCTTCCTTTTATATGGGGATCAAGATTAAACACAATTAAAAGAGGAATGTTATGCTTCCAAGAAAGAAGGAGGATTGGGTTTAATAAATCCAGTTGTACATATAACATTATTGAAATTGTATAAAGTATTGACTTGGATTAAGGAAAAACAGGGAAAGCTGGTAGCAAATATAATGAAAGAAACATATAGAGATACCTGGGAGAAGCTTAAACATTTTAAAAGAAATAAAGAATGATAAAGATGGAAATGAGACTATATCAAGAGAAAATTTTGTTATGGAAGACTGATATAAATAATATAGAAAAAGATAGAACTGAATGGCATGAAAATATTATGAATAAGTTTTATTCTATTTTTCCACAGAAGCATTTAGAAGAAAGAAAAATAAAAGCTGTGAAAGTAAGAATGGATAGATGTGAAAAATATTTTGAATGTCCTGATTTGTTATGGGGATTATCCATAAATAAGCTTCCAGTAAAGGCAGCTATGTCATATAAGAAGATAGAGGAAAGAGTTTGCATATATTGTGGAGAAATGTAAACTACAAATTATGTTTTAAAAATGTGATAGAGTGAGTCAGTTATGGAAAAAATGTATGAAAAAAAGTATAAAAAGTTTGAAAAGTATAAATATGGATATGATAGAATATGGGTACTATATAAATGTAAAACAAAAATAAAAGTGGATAAATGGGATGAAAAGTTGTTTTGTATAATATGGATTATCTGGAATGAAAGGATGAATGAAAAAATTGATTTAATGGGAAATGGTTATTGTAAGAACTTTTGGAAAAGGTATGACTCCAGTTATGGAAAAAATGGTGTGTGATTAAAAGAATAAAAAATATATGTAAAAGAGTTGTAAATAATTGTAAATAATGTATATATAATGTGTTTAATTTATATTACAAATGTTAAATAAAGAACCCCTACTCTTTTTAATAAGTTCCACAGGATCTTTTACATCCACCTGAGCTACCACTAACTCAGGCAGATGGGCCATCAGTTTCAGATCTCATCCAAAGGATGGCACACTCAGAAGTGCAGTATGCCCCCTACTTCCCCCTCAACTCCTACCTCCAGCTTATGCAGCACTGTAGTATCAGTATTGGAAAAAAACTTAATCCAAGTACCTTGCATGGAAGTAAAACCCACAGACTTCTGCCACAAAGGCAACTGTGCTATATGCTGAGCTACTGAGAATGCAAATAATTGCACATTAGTTTTCTTGCCCTCAAGAAGGAAAAGAGCACCAAAAAAAAAACTGTACCAAGCAAAAGCTGCAATATGTACCACCTAGAACTCTATTTCTGGTTTAATAAAATAACATCAGTAAAATAATTTAGATCTGAATGTTTTGGGGTAGCACCATACCTTTCAACTTATTTAGTCAATAATTCAGGACAAAGTAAAAAATAATGAGGGGATAAAGTCAAAACAATTTTGCAATATTACTCTAATTCACTTAAAAATAATAGAATGACAATGTTTTGAATCACTAGGTATTTTTCAACAATAAGAAGTATAACACTCTAATGACTATTATTACTTCATGAACGATATACCAGAAAATAAAAAATGTTATGAGGGACAGGACAGCTGAAGGAAATTCAGGGACATCCTGCAAAAATAGAGAGGTGAAAGTTATTGGCAGCACTCAGAAGGGAATACCTGGCCATGATAACCCAGTCCTGGATTTCAATACTTGTTTGGATTTGCAGGTTTTACATATTGCAGTTATGATTTGATCAGTGTTATTATAAATGTCTATGAACAAGTCTCAGCAAAAGATTAAGAAATTGTAGTTTTATTGAATGAGATCATTAAAATGGCACATTCTTATATTTTTAAGTTGAGGCATCTTTATTTTCTGACAGTTTATTATAGTTTGACATTACCATAACATCCATAGCACCAACAAGGAAAATAATTAAGCTGCAGCTATAGTCAACTTTCCAACTTCAGAATATGGGGCATTATAATATCTCTCATAAGATGGAACAAATGGTCAAAATGTGGAACATTTACTAAGGAGGGAGCTCACAAAATTGCTAAAAATGTTTTACCACATAGGCAGTTCTTTAACCATTAGAGAGTCTCTGGAGGAACAACTCAAGTTGCAAAAGAACAAGGCCCTAGATGGGAAAGCCAAGCACACCCTCCCAGAAAAAAATAAATATTCAGCATCAAGTAATCAAGCAATAAAAGTAAAAGCAGGCTTGCAACACAGTGAATTATACTATCCACAACACCAAGCAAAAGAATTAAAGAAATTACAGTCATAGTCAACCAACAGTCTTCAAAATGTAGAGTACTACACTATTTTGCACAATCTAGAAAGGATGGGTAAAACATTGCAAATTTACTAACAGTTAGGATTGAAGATCACACCATGGTTAACCTGTGGGACCTTGTACTTTTAAAAAGTTCTTTGATATCCCAGTATCTCTTTGCATGCAAGAACAGTCACTTGGTTGCAACATAAACATTCCTTTTACATTATTTATAAGATAGAAAGTTATACAGCAGTTGTAATATACTGTGTTTTACCACATACCCAGTCTAGCAAACTTTAGAAACTTCAGAATAAGTTGAAAAACTTCAGGATCTCAGTCCTGCACCCCCCCCCCCCCCACGACACACACAAGAATAGGCAAAACATTCTCATATTATCTCTTAGTAGCTCTAGTTACAGAGTGTCATTGACAAACAGCTTATTTTCTTCTCACCTCAGTTATTATTACTTTATTCAATGCATTACATAGTTAATACAAACACACACACACACACACACACACACACACACACACACACACACACACACACACTATATGTGCACATCAATTGCAGACACCTAAGATATTTGCTTGAGATCAATTGAATAGATAAATTCATAAATAATGGCCCAGAAATGTATATCAGCTTACTGATGTCAGAACCATACACTGCAACTCAATTCTGCCCTCTGGCGTTCTTAGCTCAAAACCAGCAGCAACGTTTCAATATTTATCTTTTATATTTGGAAAGTTGATGGAATATCACTTGTTGCCTTATCAAGCATTTTCTGAAGGATGCAAAATCTGAAACTCACATCCTGCCATTAGACAGTGTACAATCTGCAACAATTTGCAAGAAGCTGCAAAATTTAAAAGTAACAGAAAAAAATGTCTCTCAACTTCTTTGCTTAGGACTTTTGGACAAAGGCTAAGATAGTGGTGGAGAAAAGGGTAAACATTTTAAATGCTATTTTTTAATCTGTTAACCAGATAGACCCAATGGAAAAAGCGTCCCTTTTCAGGGGTGACCAAGGAGTATTGTCTGAATGACTTGTTCACAGTTAAACCATAGGCAAATGGAGCTGGGAGGATTCAAACATTGTACCTTTGATTTCAGAAAACAATTTAATAATAGGTGAGAGCTATAAGTCCCAGACAGCTGTAATTCACTTTAAAGGTTAACAAACTACACTAGGTGTTGCATAGACATGCATTTTCAGAACAATAAGATCCTATGAATCTCTAATGACGAATTTACCCGAGAAGAAGCTAAGGGATGGGGAAGGGTTGATGTGGAGGATTAAAGCTCCAAGCTTTTAATGTGCTGTGTCAGGGGTAGACAGTTTGATTCTTTCTACCTCAACTGTGTGACTCTGAAGAAGTCACTAAACTATAAATCCCCTATCTAACTGGAGCATTGCACAAACACTTCCCAACTAAATGTAGTAACAATTTACTTCCTCTTCCTGAATGCTTACAAATGTAGTAATAGACACCTCACTTAGTTTCCCAACCAGAAGATATTCTTTCAAAAGTATAGTGCACTCATGTAAGAACACATGGCAAACGTATCAGACATTTGTTTGGATTTTCTAGTGCCAAGCAAAGCTATACTTCAAGTTTTTAGTATTCCATGGGACTGGGGCACTCAGGGGGCCCATGCTTTCATGGAGTAGTGGCATGTGCCTCCTTTTGTGCTGCCCCATGAATGCACAGTCACAGCTGTTAATCACTAAACAGTGCAGAACAACAAATTAAACAGTGAAAGTGGTCAAACCTTTTCCTTGGCTTTTTCTTTTCTTTTTCATTTTTTTTGTGGCTTTTTGAGACAGTTTGGTGTATAGTTCCCTATATTTCATATTTCTTTATAGAAGGTCAACAAGGTTCAACTTAACATAATAAAGGTTCTAATGTGAATGAAAGCTCAATTTTGAATATTTTTTTACTTTATGGTAATAAGAAACAGGAACAAAAATAATATGCTTTTAGACAGGCCCAACGAAGAATGGAGCCAATCGTTGAGAAACACTGAACTTTCATGTGTGACTTGCCAATAAAGAAAATTGCTTCACCATGCCTAACTCATATGATAAGGTAAGACTTACACTTGATATATTATATCCTATGGGAATGGAAAATACTCTCATTTTCTGCACTAAGATACACTGTATAAATTTAGCATCTCATCAGGTTATGCAGTCCCCTTTGATACTGGGACGATTAGAAGGCTGTTGGCTCTATACTCAGATCAGGTAACTGAATGTATTTCCCAGTACTGTGCCTGTAGTGGAGTGTTAATGGAGGATTCCCTCCTGCGGTACCAAGTCCATTCCTGCTTGAATTAGTAGCATCTATTTCATGACACTTACAGGAAAAAAGTGGAACAATTTCCCCTGGCAGTCTGGCCAAATTTCATCTAGTGTCTAGTAATATAATTATGTTTTTCCCTGAAAAAGCAGGCTCTAGTCCTAGTTGGACCAACGTGGACAACAAAATAAGAAAATAAAGACATTAAGAATATCTGTGTAGCTTAATGGGTAGAGTCATGACTCCAGATGTAGTAGGTTCAGGGTTTGAATACACGGAAGGCAAACAAGTATTTAATTTGGGATGCATGGATAGACTTAAAAAGGCCCTAGTAGCCTAGTAAAACACGTATGAACATATACACTTATCAAGGGTATCACAACTTGTCAGAAATTTGAGATGCATGGCTGGGCTTAAAAAGGCCCTTGTGGTCGTTAGCCTAGTAAACACCTATGAAGTACAGAACAAAATATGTTTTTATAAACACCAAATATAATGCAAAGTTAAAAAGCATAATAAAATAACTGAAATTGCAATCCCAAACTTTGATTTCTTTCCCAAAATGTAATTCCTACCTCTAACATTTCATTACAATCTCATAAGTTTTCTGTCTCACAGATACAAATGAAAACAGTGAATGACACATTAATATTGAATAACCTAAAGGAAAGAGATCTTACATATTAGTAGTGCCTGCACATCTGGCTGGCTGTTTGGTAGTGTCATATACATACTACATGAACATGTAAAATAGCAAAAAAAAGGTTCTCCTGCACAGATATCTATCTTAGTCTTGGATCCAAAGCTGTTTTGATCATTGCATTTCACTTCTAACTTTCTAAGTGGTCTATGACTTTACATCTCAGTGTTTCTTTTTCTTTACCCTTCCTGTTGTTTTTCAGTAGCATCAGTAAATACATTGCTAAAGCTAATAAATAATTCATTGATAGCCTTATTTGTCTGTCTGTTTTTATCTGTCTATGGACTACTGTCTTACGTTGTTGATTGTTTGGATTTAAGGTCAGTTGTTATGCTAGCACAAACACAGAGGCACCCTTATTTAGTGCATGTGGGAATGTGTTCTTTCAACATTCATGTTTGACTGTACTACTTTTCTTCCTACCCACATCCTCTGCTCATCAGAACCTTTCCTTCCATTTACTTCTTTATCTGAAGTTTTTAGCCCTGCTCTTCATAATATTGCATTTGTGACTACCATCTGCACTTCTGCTATAGACACAAGTTAATAGTATTTACCTACCCCTTATACAGTTGCTTTTATTTATGCTGACATGCGGGCAATCCCTACATCTTAATTCTTTTTATTGTTCTTTATATGGCCTCAGTTGTCTTCATTATATGAGACATCTGCAGATGCGCTGAAGTTTGCACTCTGTTATGTTTTGCATGTGATTGTTGGTCTTCATATGACTGACTTAGTCTCTGCATCCTGCTTTTAGACAGGTACAGCCATGCAATCAAGAGCTGGGTAACCTTCATTTGCATTCAATCCCTTGAGCATTATGGCAAAGCCGTGTAAGGGTTTTCATGTGGCTGTAAATTATATTTAATTCTAACTGCGTTATTTATATCTTTATGTTATTGTCTTTATTTTCTCATATCTTTTTGGTATTTCACCTTGTTTTCTAACACTTAAAGGTAATTCACAAAAACAAACAAAAAAAAAAAAACAGCAGTAATGCGTGATGAACTGCACCAGGCAAATAAAAATCACAGATGCCATAAGCCTTTTTAATATATGCTGCATTATAACATTTTCAGTCAGTACTTATGATGTTTGATTTGAAATTGATTATTCTTTTTGACTGAAAAAAATATAAAATCTAACACTGACAAACATGAACGCAATATCATTGATAGCAACTGTGTTTTTATACAGCAGTGGCAGTTATTTATAAGTTGATTTACTGCTTATACCTAAGGAGAAATTCCTTTGTATCATTATATACAACAGATGGTGATGACCCTCCAGAAGGTGTCATGAAATGCAACAGGATTCACCCAAGTTGACCACATTGCTGCATTTGTAGTATGTCAAAAATGGTTTTCAAGGATTACCACACCAGGGCATTTATTCTGTCTCCTGTATCACACCCTTTTCTTCTAGTAGAAACCTTTGTTATTCTGTAACATTTTATGACGTAAACCTTCCTTCTGTAACATTATATGTCACATCCCATGTATTAAACTCATTCTTTTACCTAGTACATTAAACTCTGCATGTGAAACTTACCCTGTGAAATGAATGCTCAACTCAAAATCATGTGTAAGCACTCTGAAAAGTGTATTTCGACCAGTTCACCCACCCTGCTGCCAAATGAATGAATAATTAAATAACTAAATGTTCACAGCAATGATATGCAGAATATTTTCATTGCCTTTCTGCTGTCTTGTTTAGTGATAAACCAAGGCTAGACATGAAGACTTATAAACTTCTTTTTCATGGAAATTTGTACTGTAGCTCACAATATATCTACATAATAACACCAAACATTCACAGAAAGCCCAAGCTATTATTTATTAACTCCTAGATGAGATGAAGTAGTTTAAAGAGGATAATCCACACTTACATATATAAAGGAGTCCAATAATAGTAATATCAGGCACATACACATCCTAGCATATACCTCAGCCATCTCATAATGCCAGTAGTAGCCTTATTAATTTGACTTTGGATGAAGATCTCCTGCCAAATGTCACCCAAAAATGCATGTAAGAGCCTGTAACTCCCAGTCAAACTGCTCAACTCTACAGATTTTTGCAGAATATCCAGATTTCTGCCTCAAATTTTTGGTATTTTCCTCATAAAATCTGTGGTTTTCTGGCAAATCATTGAAGATTGAAGTCACTTAATAATACTAAACAATGACAGACATTCGACTATATATCCTTCAGAAAATTCATAATAATGCTAAACCTGTTATTCTAGCAACCGTCTAAGTTTATAGGAGCAGTATTTAAATTCTGTCCCCATTTTTGGACCTTTGTCCCCTCATTCTTCCAACTTTGTCCAGATTTCTTGCACTGAGAGGTTGAGAGGTATGGTACACATTAAAAAGTAACACTGTTAGTTTGCCTTTGGATGAAGATTACATAGCAAGTGTCATCCCAAATAACCAATAAGAGTTTCTAAGTGGCAGTTACATAAAAGACTTAAGTGCATAAGTTTATATCAACACCTCATATCCTGCACTGTACATCCAATGATGGGAAATCTGTTAGCAAAAGCATGAAAAGTGGTCAGAATCAGTAGGTATGGATGGCAGTGAAACACATAACACTGCATTATTAGGTCATGTTTAGCCCCTGAGATCAAGCTGCTGTGTGAATAGGTTCTACAAAGCCAAAAAAGGCAATACTCAGAAATAACGCCCCCATCATTACTACTCTACAATTAAGTCCTGAGACCCAAAATACTCTATTCCACTTCCATCCCATTCCAACCTCAACTGTTAAAAAACATCTGCTAATATTAAAAGAAACAGCCCTAGCAGCCGACAACCTGCCAACAAAATAACTAACAATTGCAGCAGATCCCTTAGCATATCTGATAACTATCTTTAACCACTCTGTCAGTAAAAACTACATCACCTCACTCTGGAAAACATCACATATAATACTCATATATAAAGGAGGAACACATATGGATTTCTTAATGACACACCCATAGCTAGCCTATCTCCAGTAGTAACAATTTCTGAGAAGTTTATACATTCCCAGATAATGGATTACCTAACTAACACCAGCCTTACCACAGATGCACACCATATTATTTCTGACCAAAACACAAACATCATAAATAAGGAGAGGAACAAGAACCACCTAGTTTCTTCCATCTTTCTAGATCTACACAAGGCTTTTGATACAATTCCACACCAAAAACTAATTGATGAAGCAGATTCCCTAAATCTCTCCCAGTCAGCAAAATCCTGGTTCTGTAGTTACCTTTCAGATAGCAGACAGGCAGTCAAATGGCAATAAACATATTTTTCATTCCTCTCTGTCTCAGTAGCTACATCTAAAGGATGAATTTTAGGCCCCCTATCTTTCTGTAACTTCATTAATGTAGTATCAGTGGAGCAGCAGGTACCACATTCACCTTTGGTACTGGAAGATGAGAAAGAAGGCTGTGGGGTCTATTCCCTCCCCAAGGGCATGGATTAAGTTCCTGTACTGACACTGCAGTACAATATAAGGGGTGGGGGATGGCACTTCTGAGTGTGCCATCATTTGGATGAGATGTTAAACCAAGCCCCCATCTGCCTAAGTTGGTGTCAACTTGGATGGATGGAAAAGATCCCACAGCACCTTTTAAAAAGAGTAGGGGAAGTTCCCCAATACCCTGGTCTAAATTTTCCTGTGTTGTGTAAATACTGCCTCAGGTGTTTTCTGAAAAGTGGTTACTAGCCTAGTGGAACTCACCTATTCAATAAAGGATAAAGAAAACAAAATAAAAATAAAGTACACTTCACAAGGCCTCCAAACAGTCCTCTGTTGTACACTATGCAGACAATTCTTACCCTTCCCTGCTCTGCTCCAACCCTCAGAAAACTAAAACAAATTACTCAACCCAAATAAAACCAATCTCATGTTACTCACACCAAAATATGTCATAGACCTAAAACTCTCTTTCACCATTAACTCTAAAAATTACAGCCCACTTCAACTTGTATCCCAAACAAAATTGCTCAATGCCATAACAGACAAAAAACATGACATTTGACTCTCAAGTAGGGCAATTATGCCAAAAAAAAACCACACCAAAAACATGGTGCCCTATAAAGATGCAAACCATACCTGACAAATAACATGAGAAAAACAACAGCAAATACCTACCTACTACCTTCACTTCTACATGCATATCCCATACTTGTAAATATTAAATCAATACTAAAATCTAGACCGGACTCATCTTACAATCCAATTGTTGAATTTACAATAATCCTGCCCTTCATCTCCTATCACTGTCAAAGGAACTAAAATTGCTAGAGGTCCCAAATCCACCCATCTGTTCACAGTTACTGATTGCTCACACTCCAATCCATCACTAAGAAAACTACCCTTTATTTCAAAATACTAACACAGCTACCAATCAACCACAGATTTTGTTCCACTAACAAATTTGTCTCTATAACAACCAAACCAACAAATTCTGCAGGCAACTTGTTATGCTCTGACTATGTTCCAAAAGAGTGGAAGCTCATCTCACTCAATCTAAAGCAAATTGAAAATCTATCGAAGTTCAAGCTTCACTCAGAAGAGCACCTTAACCAAACATAGCTTTACTCATGCCATAACCCTGTTTAGCTACAACCATAACAACATCACATCTCCCCTTTATTGTTTCTACTAAGGTTCTCTACTCTTTTGACATTAAGGCTGTAATTCTCATCTATATCATATGAAGTCTTTGCTCTATTGTCTTGATTTAAAAACTGAACTTTATGGTATTTGTGATTTCAAAAGAAAATGTTCTGTCATATAGCTTCTACATTGTTTATTTATTCAGATAAAAAAATGAACATTAATCACTTTTGAACCAAGCTTACCATAATATGTTGTATAACTTCTACATTGTGTTAGTTGCGTTGTAATAGGCCTGTAAAATGTTATATGATGGTACTAGGCTGCTGCTGAAAAGGGGAATGCAAGTCATCCTAGTCAGACTATCTTTGTAAACAAATGCCAGACAAGGAAAAAAAAATAAATAAAAAATATAAAAAAAAATCATTTTGCAGGGATATATAAACATATACCTTCCTGAGTTAGAAACAGCAGCTGCTAAGAGGATAGTGGGATTATTTCTAGTAGCATAGAGGACGATCTCTGAGTCACCACACAGTTCAGCTGATATCTTAAGAACATCTTTGTTGCAGCCAATTTTGGTGAACATCCTTGATTAGGAAAAATCAAAGGTAGTGTGAAAACCCCATGGGAGGCAAGAATTATAAGATGATCAAAAGCCAAAAACTTGGCAGGCCAAGTCCTGAAGCAATAATATATCAAACAAATGCACAACTGCTGATCTCATGGTAAAACAGTGGTACTTAATAAATTTATGAATTGACATCCAAGTGGATATGGCACAAATATCTGCAATAGTAACATTGTTTTTTTGTGTGCGCACGTGTGTGTGTGTGTGTGTGTGTGTGTGTGTGTGTGTGTGTGTGTGTGTGTCGGCGTGGAGCAGCCTTTAATACTGTTTTCAAAGGAATAATTCACCATCTAATGACAATACACATGAAGAAGTTATATTTGGCAACTGCTAATACTAAGAAACAGTGTATTCCTATGAAATACTAAATACAGTGAACTATGGCGTGTTTTCAAGCAGGTTATATTCCATCTTCACATGGGTTAACTGCTTGCAACTAATGCCTAAATGTGTATTATGTATTCAACTTCTAGAAAGCATAAATGCATATCTCTCTCTCTCGTGTGTGTGTGTGTGTGTATATATATATATATATATATATATATATATATATAAATATATATATATATATATATATATATATATATATATATATATATTTACATGCAAAAAATGGGGACATGGGAGCAGACCATCCATGTTGTACACTGCAGAGGCTGCACAATTTCAAAAAACTTGTTTTTTAACCTCAAACAATTGCAAAAAACTTTTATGAAAAACAGCTCTTGTACTCACTTTCCTCACTTATCTAGAGGAAAATAGTTTTTTATTCAGGCATGTCCAAGAACCAGCTCCCACTGTTCTCTCCTATCTATCTGATGAATCTGGACATCTTGGGGCAATGTAGAAATTGCCTCATGTACAAAGACAACCCTCTCCTCCTACCACCCAACACTACAACCTGTGAGAGATGCACTTATCTAGCCAAACTGAAGATAAAGCTCTCTCCAATCAAGACTGAACTTGACAGTCAAGAGGAGAAGGTAAACACTTGCACAACACCACACTTATCACATAGTCTCACTAAATCTACACCACCAAAATCCACACATAGAAGCACAAAAACATTCACGGAGGCTCTCAATAATAATCTGCTCAAGCAACACAGAGCACCAAAGCAGAAATGCAAGCAACCTCCACCCCCAAACACAACCCAAATGACACATAGCCCGCAGACTCAGTATGCCACTCAACCACACCCAATAAGGCAAAACAACGTACCCAACACACTAGTCATAGGTGACTCTATAGTCAGGCACACTGATGTCCTACTCAGGCTAAACAAGGAGAAGGTTACTGTCAGCTGCCTGTTGGGTGTCAGGATCCACCACATAACCCACACACTCAGGTCACTCCACAACAAATACAAATATGACTCTGTCATTGTCCATGTTGGTGTGAACGACCTGAGAAGTTCCTCCCTGAACTACATGAAAAGCGACACGGAAGAGCTCTCTGATCTTGTAGCCCAGGCAGGTATGACCCTGACCCTGAGTAGCATTCTGCCATCACCCAGAATGATACCGCAGTACAAGGACAAAATGATTGACTTTAACAATTGGCTAAGCTTCTGGTGCCATTCTAAAGGGATCCAGTATGTGTCTGCCTGGGATGACATAGTTGACAGACCACAAAGCTTTATCAGAGATGGCCTGCAGCTGTCACCCCTGGAATTCCGGATATTGGCTAAGGTTCTTGCCGCCCCTATAGTGCCTTTTTAGGCAAGGTTCAAATGACAAATTCACCACTGTAACAGGAACAGGCAAGCAAAAACTGACGGTGATGCTACTCAATGCTAGAAGTCTAAATCTCAAATTGCACTCACTCGAGGCACTCCTTAAAATGGAGAACATCGATATCTGTGCAGTGACTGAGACCTGGTTCAAGGCTCCAGAGAGCATCACTGCACTACCAGGCTATAACTCATACCACACTTTTCGGCCATGTAACCTGGACCAAAACACTAAAGGCGGAGGTGTGTCTATATTTATTAAGGATATCCACACCTCCAGGCTAGTTGCTCAGTATAATGCAGCCGAGGTTATCCAAGTGCAACTAACTCTGGGCAAAACTGGAATCCAAATTGTAGCTTGCTACAGATCACCCACCATGCTCAAGGATTCCCACTCCTCTTTTCTTGGTGTACTGGAAAATATTAGGGTTCAACCAAACACCCTAATAATGGGCGATTTCAACTACCCCACCATTAACTGGGAAAACTACTCATGTACCAACTCCTTCGCTCAGTGCTTTCTGGAATTCATAAACTCTAATGCCCTGGACCAACTTATCCACACCCCCACTAGAGGCAACAATATCCTAGATCTGGTCATTACCAACATGAGTGACCGGTGTTCCACACCTGAAGTCAACGCCTCATTGGTCCGATCCGACAATAAGCTAATTACCCTAGATATCCACATCCACCCCCACCCCCCATTAAGGAAACCACGGTAAAAAATTTCTCCAAAGCCAACTTCATGCTTCTTAAGACAGAAGTTGTGAACTTCATGACACTCATGCAGATGGACAGTACAGTTACCACTACTGAATCCTAGACAATTACACTTTATAGGCACTTACATGAGTGCATGGATTGTGCTATCCCAAACAGAACTGAAACACTATCCTCCAAAAAAAGGAAGCCAATCTGGTGGTCCCCTGCCATAAACAAACTGTACAACAGAAGGAAGAAACTGTTGCAAAAGAGAGTAAAATCCCATGAGTAGAGGAGCTTCCTGGTCAGCCTCAGTAAGAAGCTGCGATCCCTGATAAAATCCTCCAAAGCTAGTTACGAAAACAAAATCACCACTAATTCTAAAGACAACCACAAAGCATTCTATAGCTATGTCAATAATCACAATGGCAACACTCAGACCTGTTCTGAGTTACAGCACAATGGCACTAAATATACAGACCCAACTGATATTGCCAACATCCTGGCAGATAGGTTCAGTGCTAACTTTACCCCCCTCTCACCCCCTAAAGAGCCCATCTCTATACTGCAAGAATGTAAAGTTCCTGTAATCACGGCTGCACAGGTAAAAACCACACTCTCCAAAGCCAAAAACACAGCATCCATGGGACCAGACAACATCCCAGGCTGCATTCTACATGAACTACAGAACAAACTGGCACCCCACCTAAGTACCATGTTCAGTCATAGCCTCACCTCAGGCTTTTTGCCTGTTGAATGGCACACAGCAATGGTTATCCCACTCCACAAGGGGGGAGCCACCACGGACCCCAGGAACTACTGCTCCATTAGCCTGACAAGTCTGGTCTGCAAAGCAATGGAAAGTATCATCATGGAACTTATAAAAAAAGACATTAGTAATCTCAAAACTCTGGACCCCACCCAGTTCAGGTTTGTAAAAGGCAGATCATGTCTCCTAAACCTGAAAGACTTTTTTGAAACAGTCACCAAAGCCGTAGACAAGGGTAAGGTGGTTCACACAGCCTATCTAGATCTTGCCAAGGCTTTCGACACCATCCCCCACACTGGAATTATAGATAAACTCACTAAACTAGGTATAAATCCCTATGTTACAAGATGGGTTGCCAACTGGCTCACTGACAGAACCCATACTGTGAAAGTAGCAGACTCCAAATCCAACTTCAGACCAGTGACGAGTGGAGTACCACAGGGTTCAGTCCTGGGTCTTCTCCTGTTTGGTATCTGCTTCTCTGAAGTACAGGCTAACACAGAAGGTCTTTGGCTAATGAAGTTTGCAGATGACTGCAAACTAGGAGCCATAATCGAAACTCCTAACGATGTGGACATCCTACAAAAGGGCCTCACTGAGATAGATGCCTGGTGTCAAAGCCATGGCCTCAAGCTCAATGCCAAAAAGTGCATTGTCATCCCCTTTGGTAAAAATTCTGTTCCCATGAACTACAACATAGGCAGTAGTATACTTAACACCGAAAGTGGATAAGAGACCTTGGGACACAGGTGGACAGTAGTCTCTCATTTGATAATCACATCACCACAGTAGTCAGGAAATCCTTCTACATGGCACACCTCATCACAAAAGGTTTCTCATCCAGAAAAAAAGAGGTCATTGTTCCCCTCTACTCATCACTCATTAGATCCATTATAGAGTACAATGCCCCTTTTGGTATGTACCTCACAAGACATCTACAGCAACTGGAAAGGCCGCAGAAATACCTCACAAAGAGGATTACCAGCCTCAAACAGATGCCCTATGCAGACCGTCTCAAAAAACTCCAGCTTTACTCCATCGCATATCGCCTACTCAGAGGTGATCTCTGCCTAACATACAAAGCTATGTCAAACCGAGAGCTGTTGGACATGCTCCACTTAAAGAAATCCCAAAACCTCCGAGCTACACGCTCTAGGGACATAAACCTTATCACCACAATAAACAGAACATGCCGGAGGGATAGATTCCTGTCCCAGAGACTTCCCATACTCTGGAATAAACTACCTATCTATATCAAACAAAGCTACTCATTAGCACTCTTCAGATCTTGATGATTGGATGGGAAATAGGAAATTCACCCCGGGGATCACCTCTGTGGCTCTGCTCAACAGTGGCACAGGAAAATAATTTTCTTGGGTGGCAAAAGCCAGGGTACCTTTTTGGCTGGGCTTGTATAGGCCCCAGGGCCAATAGCCTACTACCTACCTATGAACCTATGAGTGACTGTCGTGAAATAATGAGTCTCAAGCAAATAGTGCTTGAGTTCTTATGTTAGTTCCTTCCCTTTATGTAAGGGCGTTCAGTTATTAGATCATGAGTACAAGCATAATGGCCAATATGAATGTATCTTTGAACACTTGAGCTTAAAAACTTCTGAATCTTCAGGTTTAAATGGTGAAGGGGCAATACCTTTAACCATGACATTCACGTCCATCCAAGTTAAAGGGTTCTTCAAAGCAGATGACGTGCAGGTCTTGTCTAAAGAACTGTTTGACTTGTTGGCACTCGATGATAGTTCAGCTCCTATGGCTTATGACAGGCAGAAACAACTAAGACATGCACCCTGACTGTCAGGTAGCTGAGACCCAAGTGTTATAATTGCTTTGTTTAAATCAGATATACTTGCATGTTTATTTTTTGATTTAAGCTTTTTGGGTGGAACAGTCCCACCAGGCCTGTGGCCCCATTTTAAGGGAGATCTTTGAACCTTAAAGGTACAGCAGATTATAACTCTCATTCATGTTCCTAATGAGTCTGTGTATGATGCTCCTTTCATAGTGCTTTGGATTAGGGCATATGTTTAACACTGGAAAGATTTCATAATATTCATCCCTGGGGAACTTTTCCTTTCAAGCTTTGACAGCCAATTCTAGAAGATTGGTACATGTATTTTTCAAAACCAAAGGTTTAATGGAATCAGTCGTTTGACATACATTTTACTCTTTATGTGCTTAAATTTATGATGTTGTCAAAATTTTTGTTAAAATACATTTATGGACTGGAGTTTGGAATTGTTTATTGATTGAAATTTACTTAATAATTAGTTAACCTGCTTACTATTGAAATTAGGAGAGGGTGTAGTTTGCTAGAGGGGTCAGCCTATGAAATTGTCTATTTGCAATGCTGAGCAGCATTTATCTAAGGATTGTCTATATTTTGAATATGATGTAGGAAATGGAGTACTGATTCCTCGAAATGTGACACTTCTATCTCTAGATAATGGAATGCAGATCGTTTTTGGCTAGACTCCTTCCCTAAAACACCATATGATTAGGAAGATATCCCTTCATTTGTGTAATTTAAATAGACTGCTCACTGTTAAAGGCTGAAAGGCATAGTTCTCTATGCTTTCACTATCAGTGGGGAAAGATTAACCTGACAAACATCGGAATCCTTGAAATAAGTACTGCAAAAAAAAAACATCAACCAAAAACAAGTTTTTTAAGTGATTTTGCATGGTGGTCAAGCCCTCAGTACACCCTGATATGGGAAGTATGTCCCCCACACTCTTAGAACCTATATATTTTATTTATTTATTTACTGGAAAAGTCCGACTGGGCACAGGTGCCCTTTTTCAATGAAGACCTGGGGAGAATAGCTCCAAGATATATTTAATGCAAAAAAAAAAAATTACAATAACAATTTTTATAATGCAGTTTCAGTGAATACCGAACATAATTGACATCATAATAACATTTTAAATGTGTACACAGAATGTATAGTGCAGTATGAAATGTGGCGTTAGTGTCTCACATGAAGTTTATCAGAAGGAAGATCTGAAATCATGTAATAAGACAGAGTCCAGTTATGGCTAACCTGTGGACAGCAACATGTGGCTTATACCTTATGGAAATACTTGTTTTTAAGAGATAAAAGCTATGTCTGGGAGACACCTGCAGCTTTGCATTTTTTTAGGACAATATGGCTGAGTTGAAAGGGGTGTGTGGACTGAATGCTGTCCTGAAGGTACTCTTTGCTTTATTTTGAAACTGTAAACCTAAATGAATTAATATTTTAGTTTGTCAGCAAGTGAATAAAACTTTCACTAGCCACATACAAGTTCTCCTAAATTGTAAACTGCAACAAAAATGAAACCTGTAGTTATGGAAAAGCATCTAAAGATTGAATGAGATGGTAGTAATTGCTCATTCAAGTTGATGAATCAAAGCAGTTATACTGATGATGGAATTATTAATTTAAAGGAAATACTGGAATATTCTTGCTTAGCTGCCACCTAAAAGCAATTCTGACAGTGCCAACAGCTGTCTTATTGTACAAGTTAAGGGGTGCTCTCTGGGAATCAGAAACATTCTTCACATCATGGTAAAATATTTTACTTGATGAGTGGCCCTGTGCAGGGTGATTTGTAGACACACTAAACATGAGTGGGGAAAGCCAAGAAATTCTGCCATCTGCATAGTAGGCAAATAGTGGTTTAATGAGTTGGTAATGATTATGAAAATGTGTCTTTATTGATGCAAACAACTCAGGGAAGTGGTTCAGAGACACACACACAGGCATACATTACTAGAGGAGCTAGCCCCAGAGTTAATGGGTGCAGTAAAATCCTGCAGTTATAGGAAGTAAATCATGGAATGATGGAATTATGTATGGGGCAGCCAGAGCATTAACAACTCTGTGTATGCAACAAACTTTATTTGACATTGGTAATCATGGTTATTATGTCATTCTTGCACCTAACATGTAATGACTCTACAACACTGAAATTGTGGACTCCTTCTGTGTGGATAAAGTCACTATGCAGGAGCTGGTAGAGATGTCTTGTCATCATTTGTAGGTTCATGGAATGTGTGGCTTAGCTATTCGTGTGCATACCAAGGTATGTGCAGCTCTGCAAATGCTGAATTCTAAGTTTATTTTCTTATGTAGACACCTACCTATCATATATAGAGCATCTTACCCTTAAGAACTTCAAAAGTTGTTATGGGCTTTCTATGGAGTTCTTCTTATCCCAGATGTGCCATGAATATCTTATGGGATCTGTCACTCATGGAGGTCTGAAATTACCGGACCTTCTGATATATGCTATTACATTAGCACTTTCCTAAATATTACAAACCAGAACATATCTGGCTGTGGACAGAACTCTGCCTAATTCATGTACTTCACACTAACCCATGTCAACAGGAAAGAGGAAGGATTGGGGACCATGGGGTTCTGGACAGGTGGGTAGGTAAACAGGCTTGTTTTTTGGCACATATAGGACACGATTTGAGACCAAGCCTGGTATTAACCGAGGGGAAGCCTTTCTATTCACTAGTGTGGACAGAGAGGGAGTGCTTTTACTAGAGGGATTTTTTTGTCTCAGGACCCAGGAGGGCTCTTCTCTTCCAAGGATTTCAGCACACAAATCTGAGATTTTGGCAATACCTACAACTAAGGTCAATCTTTCTACCTGGTGGAATAGGGATATCAGTGGGCCCCTTATGTTTACTTCTTAATAAGCAGTTCTTATCTGGGCTGGCTGCTAGACAATTCCCAAAGGGTATATGCTCAAAGCTCTATACTAGCTTAATTGACATATGGCCACAGGATAGTATGGACTCAAGGGACAGATGACAAAAGCAGCTGAGTAGGCCATTAGTGAGTAGGGTGTGGATACAATTACTAGGAGAATGGAGTAAGATGCCCTACATCCCAAAATGTTTTTTTACCAAGTACAAGGTTATACATCAGTGGCTCTACTCTCCCATGATGCTTCATAACAGAAAGGAAAGTGTGACCCACACATACTGGCACTGTAAACTTCCAAGTGCAGACTATTTTCATATGGTTTGGCTGTGTGTCCCTGTTAAGAATATTTGATATAAAGTCTATGACAATGCTTCCTGGGCTTGGATAGAGACTATACCAAATATTGACCATCCAGAATTTTGACTATTAGATATATTACTCAGCTGTTTCCAAAACAACACCATTCAGCAAATATGACTCATTGAGCTTTGTTTAACTTTCTTGGTTACTATCTGTAAGCAGTGGAGATAGGTTCCCATGGTCTTTTTTAATAACTTTTGTATACATGAGCACAAATTGTGGTCTTAAGTAATCATAAAGACAAACTGATGCTTTGTGAATACTGAATGATCTTCTATTATTATTGGCACTATTTGGACTCGTAGTTTTATCATGTATAGTCTCTTTTGGAGGTTGTCTTTTCTCATGGTTTTGAAGGTTTCTCTTTTACTGTTAATGTAGTTAATGTTATTTGTTGGCATTTAAATGAAAATACTTTGATGAAAAAAGTGACAGCCCTGTGTAGGCTCAAGGAAGAAAGAAATCAGTAACAACTGGAAAACCTAAATCAAAATGATTTGCCAGTAAGCTGATGTGGTCTCTACCTAGCTAATAAAAGCAATGAACCATGGATAGTCTAACTCAGTGGATTCAGGTGCAGCAACTGTAATAGCTACAGCTAATCAAATAATATGAACTAGTCACCTGGCTACAGACATAAACCTTCCACTCCTGCTAAGCCTGTGAGTATGAATAGAAATGCCCTGGGAATTGGTAACTGGGACAAGGATGGGGGCAGGGTGACAATTATTTATCTCTCCAGCATCAGGATTATGTGGGCTTTGCAATTCTTCCTACTGGAAAAAATATGTACCTCCTAGAAGTTGCCCACATGTGTGTGTGAATGACTTGTAGCGATGGTATGGTGTCTGACAAATTCAACCTCAATGGACGTGCAGCAGGACATGTTGGATATTTGCATGCATGTTTTAATTGCAGGCAAGAATTCATTTTTGAACAGAATCCTATCATCTCTCAGAGTGATGTCTATGTACAAGGAAATGATTATATCATTACAAGGTGTCCAGCAGTATGAGTCATCCTGTAACAAGATGGTAGACTGGCCAACCTGTTTCTCAATACATGGCCTGTGCCTTTCATTCCATGGCTTCCATTTACTGGTGAAAAACTTTACTGCCCCATAGTGCCTTTTTAGGCAAGGTCTGGCTACTGGACAACCAAACATATCAGATAAAAGTACAGAATTCAAAACTTTGACTATATCAAGCTAGCTTTTATTCAATGCTAGACATCATAATAATAAATTGCCTGGTTTTGAGGCTTTCCTTCAACTTCAGCACATCCATGTCTGTGCCATAACTGAGACTTGATTTAATTGTGAAGACAGCACTTCCCCAATACCATGATTTAGTACTCATCATATAGTGAGTCCTTAGGGAAGCTGCACTCTATTTTCATATTTGTCAGACACCATACCATCTCTAAGCAGATTCCCAAAATCCCACAGAGTTGAGCACTTGATACAAGGTATCAGTTCATTGCCTGCTATAAGATACCTGCCATCTATCCAGATGATCATGAGAGCTTCCTAAATGTACTCAGTGAATTACCTATAAAAATATTTTATGGAGGGCGATTTCAATTATCCATCAATAAACTTGGTGCAACTATACCTCAAAAGTTGGATATGCGCAAAGATTTTTTAGCTTAATAAATGTTAATGCCCTAATATAAAACTGAAAAACTAATGGTCTAAACACCCATAGGCATGAAACCTTAACCCTGTTACTCTGTCTCTTACAGACTCCTGCATGGGAGGTCTTTGTCTTGTTTTCTATGCCATTAAGGATTCAACTTTTCTTGAGCTCTTGTACTTCAGGAAAATTAAGCAGCCCCAAAATCAGTGATACTGAGTTTTTAAATCTCCATTTATACAGACATAAAACATGCCAGGGGTACAGATATAATACCTATCCAATCACTGTAACAAACTGGTCTTACATGTAAAACAGTGACATTCTCGCATCCTTCAGGTTAAACCTTGACAAGTGACTAAGCATCTACAAATTATTTCAGGTCTGGACTATTTTGCCATTCTAATATCATTATATCAGCAGGTGAATAATATTGCCAAGGCATACATGGCTTCCATTTTTATTGCCTTGTAACTCCTACATTCCAGTGATTATATAAATTAAATATGTACACCAAGCACAAAGCACTGTCTTACCTTTGCATACCTATGATGCTCAGCTATAGTGTAACATACTCTTGGAATGGAGGACATTTTAGAGTTTCTGTGCATATAAAGCATACTTACTGGCCATATCCTTGAGGGCATCTTTGTCTTTGGGCTAAGTTAACTAAATCAATCCTTCTGTATAGTCACACAATTTTTTGTATGACTCCTCCAGTTTCTAGGTTATTAGCTAAGCATAGATCATCTGTGTCATAGTTAAAGCTTCAAGCAAGGATCCCAAACAAGGCAGTAATGATACTGGGATCATACCATTGTAATAAGTATGATTTATTATCCTCTACCTATGTGTACACATAACTGAAACAGAGTTTTGCTTGATATGCCTGTTTAAAGAACTCAGAGCCCATTAGAATGAGTCTCAGTGGTTCTGTTTTTACTTGCAGAAGTCTGTAAGAGCTAGAATAATACAGATTGGGTTTCATGTATGTCTTGACATCTATGGGTCTTTAGACCACTTATCCTTTTTTGATAGGAACTTCTGGGGCTTTTCTAGCCATGAGCTATTTCTTGACAGGTATGTATCAAATGGAACATTATATTCCATAGTTCATGTAATAGCTTACTTTGGGTAGGAAGTTTCAGAATGTTGCAGATCAAGATCAAATCATAAGTCAAAATGGGAATGTATTTCTGCCAAATGTGGAATTGTGCAATTTACTAAAAAAATGCCAGCATACATAGATTAAATGTTCTGCTTGTCACCATGAGAATGGTAATTACAACATCATCCAAAAATTGTGCTATAGTCAGTGAAAATGTAAGATGAAATCATCTACATGTATTAGTCTGCATAATTACAAAATGGAGCATTTGAATTATTTTACTTAATTTTGTCAGTTTTAAGAGTCCACGTGTTATTCTTATTATCTAAATGCTTTGACTGTATATCCAACTCATTTATTTGACAGATGATTAAAATCTACTCGTGAGTTTCAAATATGTAAAATAATTTAGCTCATTTTTTTCTTCACAAAATGCCAGAATTGTCAGATATTTTAAAATAAGTGTTATAATACCATGTGGAAAAGCATGACAGTATGTGGAGAAGGGAAGACGTACCTGTCATGAGCTGAGACCCTTGGGAATTGTTTTTGCTCTTTGAGTTCTCTTTGAGACTTACAGTGCATAATAAAAAGCTAATTCTACTTAAAGTGTATAGTCATATCATGTTATTTAATTGAAAGATGTGCACCTTGTACTTTTTTCATTTTTTCACATTTCTCATATAAAGCTATTAGTCTATGGGCAGTAAAAGTAATGTGCAAACAAAACCCTTGAGACTGATTCTACAGTTTTAGGAAGCATATGGATATGAATTCTCTTTCAGATATGTATAAAGATACCTAGATGTGAATGAATAACTCTCAAGTGGTAAAAAAATTACAGCTAGACGCTGTTTTAGAATTCAATTTGCACTAAATCTTGAATATGACAATTAGACTAAATATATAACTCTGTCCATCATAATGTGCATCATGATGCAGTGAAAAAATTCACAGTACATTAGTATTTCCCCTTTTATGTATGGTATTCTGAGTTTTGCAATGTTCTGTTTCCAGCTGCTGTGACACACAGATCTATTTTGAGAATGTTTTTCTATTTTATACAGCCTACTTATTACAATGGTAACTAACTACTCAGTAAACTGAACTGTGTTGATTGTGACACAATGCCATACTTAATAACTGAAAAATACTAGAAATATAACAATTTGGGACATAGCCATTATAATGTATGACGTGGATTTAAAATGGCAGGCACAGGAAACAGACTATGTTGTAGCATTCATAACACTTGCGTAGGTAAGCTGTGGCACTCTTCAGTGATACTTGAAAAATTACAAGACACTCTGAATAACTGCAATATGTAGAGTGCTGGGTACCTAGGGTTTTCCAAAGGAATGCTGTATCAGGGAGGTGAAGACCCTGGCAACTAGTCAGTGCATTATTCAGTTCATGAGACATAATGCTATGGACAGAGAAAAGAAGCCATAAAATGTAAATATTTTACTGGTCAGCACTGAAACTGCCTTATGCCATTGTTAATAACACTGAGTAGGTTATATAGACACTAAATGGCTGTCCACCAGGCCTCTCAATTGTCTCTGGTTTGGAGGAATATTTCTATTTTCAGGCCTGATTTACCCCTGTACATGATATACATGTTTTTGGAGGTATGCCCCTATTTTTTAGAGTTAATTTACTGATTCTTACAATTTTCTGACTTCTCCCTCATCACATGTAATTTTGAAGGTGTCATGTACACAGAAAACCACACTACTTGACCAATGTATACTAGGGCATCCAATAATTTAAAGAAAGAGGACATGCATCTTATATCTTCCTTTTTCAGAAGGAAAAATAAATTACCTTGTATTATAGAATTTTGCAATGCAGTTAAAATCTACAGATTTTACAGTCTCTGATAATATACTTGGATGTTATTGTTTGTTTTATAAACGTGTTTCTGAGTAACATTCCACAGTTTACTGGAAGTAGGAAGCATTATGTGCTATTTTGTATTCAAACTGTGTGCTAATTAGATGTCCAGATTGTTGGTTAGATGTACCTGCTTTTCCACAGTTTTGCACCTACTTTCAATGCCTGCAGGTTGAGAGGTCTGCTTCTCACAACACCAGCAGGCATGCAATTTAGTAAATTGAAAGATTCAGGATGCAACATACTATAATTATCTATCTGCTCACAATACAGAACCTAGGTCATCGTTTTATGACACCTTTGATCAATGACATATACATCTCCAAGTGGGCATATTCAGTGGACTGTCACGTCAGGCTAGATAGAAGAGAATCCATACAGAATCAAATGAATAAAATAGCTTCTAGACACCTTACATGTTGCACATTTAAGACAGCTAACACTTTAAAAATAAAGCACATACTCTTAAGGACATTTCCAAGTGCTGACATAAGATCTCCACACAATGCTAATAGTAAATGCTCATTACATATCCAATCCCAAGACATTAAACACACACACAGGAGGAAGACATAGATGTGGTATAATTTACAGGTAAATAAATCCCTGGAAAGCATCTGCAGCTTGTAGTGAAAGTAGTGAATGGGCATTTTTAAGGTGGATATGGATTTAAAATTGCTTTCATGTGGTGTTTGATTGCCATTGACAGAATTCCACATTGCAGATTCACTCACAAGAATGCAGTCAGTGCAGACTCACAAGACAAGACTAGACTGTGCCACATGCTAGTCAATGCATACCTCTTTAGATATAACAGCAATGCATTTAATAAACCCTAACTTATGCCATATGTACCACTAACAGAAAAAGGCAAATGTACTCTTATTGTGGGGAAACTGAGGTAATTTTTTTTCAAAGCGCATATGTTGGGTGGAGAACGGAGAGTAAAGTCTTTGGCCACATAAGAATTAACATGAAATAAACCAAGTTCTGTAGAGGAGATGTTGTAGCTATTGTATTGAGCACAATTGCAAGGATATGGCTGTGTAGCAAAGTGGTTGAGGTCCTGGTTTTGTAATCTAAATGTTCTAAGTTCAAATATCGTTAGTGCAGTTTTAAGAGGTTTGATGCATATAATTCATGTACTCAGCAGATTTTTATATGTCTAGGAGATTGGTATAATGGTTAAAATGTTTACCTCACAAACACAAGGTGCAGGCAGTTGCTAAGGAATTATTGAGAAAGTTTCCAAATATAGTTTAATGTTAATGTTTACTTGGCTAAAAAGGAATACAGCAGGCACTGCAGTATCCAAACTTAGAAATATTTCCACGTATCAAAGAATGACAGCTGCACTGAGGTTTTCTACAAAGGTTTGCCAATAAACACCATTATGCTATTGATGGTGGTAGTGAGAAAATTCGAACTTTCAAATTATTAAAGTTATATGTGGAGGGATGAATTATCCCAGAGGGGAAAGGCAGTGACAGAGAGAAAGAGAGAGAGAGAGATGACAGGATGAAGTGTATAAAGTTGAGGAAAAAGGAAAACCAGACTTACCTTAGCTTTAGCACTAGCAAGATCAAGCATCCCCTGAAACCTAACTTTAATGCAAATCATCTGAGTTGGAGGAGTTAGAGGAGATGCATGCAGCATGATTTTCAACCAGAAACATTTGGAGCTGTAAGTACTCAGAGTCCACTGCTTGTGTTTGACTACACTGGATTTCTTCATTTAACACTTTGGATACTTCCATTTTTTTTTTGTTATTTTTGCTGTTATTCTGATGCAGTTTGTTTTATTTTATAATTGTGCTTTACCTTATTTTTTTCTTGGATTTTTAAAAGGTTTTAGCTAGCTATAGTTAGAAAAAAATCATTTTCCATTCACTGATGGCATAGGAATTAAATCTAGGTAATTGGTAACAGGCGGTAAGAATTAGGATTTCTTGTTTATGGCAAGCAAAACAGGAAAGGACTTAATCACTGGAAAGTGCAAATGCTCGGAGAGTACTGGTAGTGTGTATCTGCATTGGATTTTTCCCACCCACCCAGTTTTTGTTGTCTTTTTAAACTTGGCACCTTTTGAACTTCGCATCCTTCTGTTAATCTGATTTTTGGAAGATCGTCCCAGTCCCATTTTATCAGCTCATACTACAGGGCACTAAAAGAGCTAACTGGGAAGGGCTTCCTCTTTGAACATTAAAGCTTGAGTTTGCCTCTTTTTTATATCATCCCACTCACTTAGTCCATACTGTAATACTCAAAGTATTAATCCATTTTTTCCCATCTTACTTTTAAAATTTGCAACATCTAGGACAAGGCTAACAATCTCTTCTGAGCCTACAAACTGCTCCTCATGAGCCAGCTTAGGATTAGTGCTTTGGTTTTGCTCTTGGTAAGAGAAGGAGCAAAGAGGCATTATTTTCTAGCTATAGTATAAATTAGCAATCGCTGGAAAGTCTGATAATTGTATTTTAAGAGCCAGTTTAGGATTAATGCTACTGCTTTATTACTGATGTGAGAAGGCACTGAGGAGCATTGTTTTTTGATGGTCTCATATTGGGCAGCATGTATGGGACTTCCCTGATTCATCTGGTGGTGGCTACATAGAAACCACTTCAGAGCTTCTGTGTAGCCTAGCTTTCTGTTGTGTCAAGCTGTTGTACTTGCTATTCAGTATACCTACCAAGAGAAGACTTATACAAGTGTATTGAATGCAGCAACATCTGAGAAAATACTTTTTCTCAGAAAACAGCTTGGGATTGGTGCCACTGATTTGCTTCTTGTGAGAGAAGAAACAAGGGATTGTTGATTCATAGTTGCATGCAGCTACTGTGAGACCAGCACTAGTACCCAAGAAGTAGACAACAGCTGAAATCACCCTTAGTCATCATTCTTATATACAGATCTTTCAAACAATAGACCAATTTCCATTTTATTTCCCCTATCAAAAATATTTGAAAACTATTTATACATAACTTCACAGTTACCTAACCAGCTTCTGTCTTCAACACATTATGGCTTCTGTCCTCATAACAGTACAACTACAGCTTTTCTGAATTTTGTTAATACTGTCAACACCCACAGAAACACTGGAAGCCTAGCCTCCACCATCTTCCTAGACTTAACAAAAGCTTTTAGATACTAACACCCACCAGAACCTCTTACATAAACCCTCATACTTATGGCTTACTGACTGTTCACTGCAATGGCTCCATAGCTACCTCTCAAGCAGAGAATAAGCAGTGAAATGGAAAAATGATCTCTCCACCATTTTGCCAGTAAGTATTGGTGTCCCGCAAGGATCCATACTAGGGCCCATGGTTTTCAACATATTCATCAAATGATCTCTACACTGCTACAAAAATGCTACCATAGTTCAATGCACTGATGACTCAACCCTAATCTTCTTTGCTAAATATCTCCAAACTCCAAGACCTTTCACAACAATCCTTATCAGTTGAAACATTGATAAGTAATTCACAGCTACTTCTGAATACCATAAAAAAACTAAATTACTGCTCTTCATCCCAGGAAGTATCTCTAGCAAAACAATATTATTTACTGTCATCTCTGCCAGCAACACCTTGATAGAACAAGCAAACGACACAAAATTAGTGGGTGTCATTACAGATAACCATTTACAATTCGACCGCCATCTATCATACATGGTTAAAAAATTCATCAACAACTAGTAAAATTATACAATGTAAAAATCTATGCCACTGATATAGCCAGAAGACATACAGACTTTATTTTTTTATTGCCATCTCTCCTCCATGTTATCCTGCTTTTCACTAACCTTCATGTCTCACAACTGTTGAAACTTGAGTAATGTTCTAATAAAACAGCCAAATTTGCAGTAAACTTTAATACTAGGACACACTACTGCATATCCCTTAAGGTAGTTAGAACCACCACAACACCTAACTCTTTCTCAGTTAACCACAATATACAGACTTTTCTATAAGAGAGAAAATTTCCCATCCCTTCATAACTTAATACAACACAACTCACTAGAATTTTACAATCTAGAGAAAAATCACTCATCACTATTACCAAATCATCTCATACTGCTGGTGAGTCTCAATATTCAAAAAGTGTAGCTAAATTATATGTAAGATCAGGTATTATTTAACTGTACAAAAATAGAGTATTCTTTTTGCATAAGTATAGAAGTGCAGCCATATTAAAGCAGGCCTTCACAGTGTGCATACAGTTTTAGTGAAAGCACTTTTAATCAGTGAAAATAACATTTAGTCAAAAATACTGATAAGAACAGAATGTGCAGTACATTGAGAACCAACAGATCTTACAAAGCTTGGGAACCAAGGCTAAAGAGGCATTTAGATACTTACAGGATTTTGGTATTATTAAAAAATACTTCAGACACAGTTAAGTTAACTTTTTTGGACTGATATGCAGAAAGCCTTTGCAGTACAGACACTCGAGTATAAGTGCAGAAGTCAAATATCCAGCATTCCAGAATATTAATGATATTATTCAGGAGGAAAGGAATACAGAATTTCTAGAGACTGTTTCCGTTTATCAGCACTGTTAATGGAGACAGTATTTGAATAGTGTTGACATCCACCTTCCCTGTTAATAATAAAAGATTCTTAACTGAACAACAGTGTGCACATAGGATCATAGGATCATAGGGGTTTACTAGGCTATCGACCTGGAGGTCATTTTAAGCCTAGCCATTTCATTCCGATGTAATACAATAGATAAGCAAGTCAATATTCAGGATTGCATTTAGTAATGACTGCACATGTCTAGGAGGTTGTAGGCTCTATCCCCGGTAAGAATGTATGGTGTTCTATCCACTTGTCCAGGTTCCTTTTAAACCGTGTCATAGATTTGCTGTGTTTAACATGAATTGGCAGCCTAATCCAAAGATGTGGCAGTCAATGGAAGACAAATCTGTCCCTCCAGCTTGTTCTATTTAAGTTGCAGGCCATATTTAGGTTCCTGGAACAGATAGCTCTAGTCCCGATTGATTTATGGATGTGCAGAAGTTCATTAGGTTTGGGTCTGAGATTGCTATGTAAGCCAGGAATAAGTCTCCCCTAAGAAGTCTATATGATACAGAATTTACTGAATGGGACTTTAGTTGGTTTGTGTAAGGCATGTGCTGAATTCCCTTGATCTTCTTTATTAGAAGCCTCTGAGGTCTCTCCAATTGCTACAGGTGTTTTGTATAGTACATGCTGAATTGGGCATTATATTCAATTATGGGCCTGATTAGTGCCAAGTATAGAGGGGTTATAACCTCCTTTGCTCTTAAGGTAATGTCTTTACAAATCAAGTGTGCTGTGTAGAAATCCTCCCTTACTACAGTAGACACATGGTGGTGAAAGTTAAGGTTGCAGTCAACTCGTGATCCCAGATCCCTTACCACTTTGTAGGTACTTAGGGTGTTGTTGTTGATTTGATAGTGTGAAGGCACATTGTTTTTGTCGAAGGGAATGATGATGCATTTCCTTGCATTCAGCTGAGACCGTGACTAAGACACCAGTTGTTGGTCTGCATAAGACCCTCCTGGAGTATGCTGACATAATTTGGGGGTTCAATAACTGCACTTAGTTTGCAGTCATCTGCAAACTTGGTCAGCCACAGCTCCTTAGTTTTGGCCTGAATTTCTGAGAAGTATACACCAAGCAGTAGGGGTTCCAAGACTGACCCCTGTGGCACCCCACTGGTGACAGGTCTGCTGGTTGATGTGGGGTCAACCACTTTGATAGCATGTGTCTGGTTTGTGAACTACTTGGCGACCAGTCTTACAACAAAGAGATTTACATTCAGTTTGCTAAGTTTATCAGTAATGCCTGAGTGTGGGATTGTGTCAAAAATCTTTGCCAAGTCAAGGTATGCTGTTTGCATAGATTAGCTCTTGTCAATGGCCCTGGTCACATTGTCAAAGAAATCCACCAGATTTAACAGGCAGGATCTGCCCTTGACAAAGCCGAGTTTGGTTGCAGCTAGGGTTTGGAGGTTACCTATGTTTTTATTAATGAGGTCCATAATGATGCATTCCATGGCATTAAAGATGAGTCTGGTCAGGCATATGGGTCTATAATTCCCTGGGCCTGTTGTTGTTCTCCATTCTTAGGAACAAATCCTGTGGTTAAGCTATGATTGAAAAGGGTAATTCCGCTTTAATCACCAAATTCCACAAAACTTAGCGCTTTCACCATAACACATATGGCTTCATCAGAGTCAGTGGAAAATTTAAAAACACTCATATAAATAGTTACATCATCTAGCAACAACCAATCAACTTCCTTATTACATTAATAAATAATTAGTCTAAAATAATTAGTCTAAAATAAAACTTCTTACTAAACTGTTCCAGTTGCTTTAAACCCAACACATATATTTTGTAAAAATGTGTATGCATATATATATATATATATATATATATATATATATATATATATATATATATATATATACATATAAATAAAACCGCTAGCACATTTAATCTAATTTGCCAAGCTGCTTCCACTACTGTCATTTATACCCGGGTACTGGGTGGCATTTAATCTAATTTGCCAAGCTGTGTCCAAGTTGGAAGCAGCTTGGCAAATTAGATTAAATGCCACCCAGTACCCGGGTATAAATGACAGTATATCTAGTTTCCCTATCTGAAGTCAAGGAGTTATATTATTAATTAACATAGTACATGATTTTTCACATGCAGCTTTACTATATAATAATTGTTTTTTATAAGTTTTTTTATATGTTTTATAGTGGCCATTATAATTGCACTTAATTATTTATTTTTATTATTATAAATTATTTTGAAATGAGTATATATGTTGAGTATTTATATATTTATACAAAAACATATATATATATATATATATATATATATATATATATATATATATATATATATTTGTATTTAGTACTATACAATTGTATAGGTTGATATAGGTGTAGTAGTATAATATATACATAACATTCATAGAGTTTTTTTTTTCCAAAATCTCTTTATTTCAGTTTTCTTCCATTCATAGAGTTCTGAACGTGCTAGGAGTTTTATTTATATATATGTACACATTTTTACAAAACATATGTGTTGGTTTTAAAGCAACTGGAACAGTTTACTAAGAAGTTTTATTTTAGACTAATTATTTTAGACTAATTATTTATTAATGCATTAAGGAAGTTGATTGGTTGTTGCAAGATGATGTAACTATTTATATGAATGTTTTTAAATGACTCTGATGAAGCCATATGTGTTATGGTGAAAGCACTAAGTTTTGTGGAATTTGCTGATTAAAGCGGAATTATTCTACAGTTTATCCTTGCTTTAGTTATTTTACAAGTTTGGCTCTTATTGGACTTCTTTTTGTGAGTTTGATGATTGAAAAGGATACTTAATGGTAATGTTCGTTCATGTTTTAGGCTATTTAAAAGACACCCTGGGATACCATCTTTTCCCATAGAGGCTGTGTTTTTTGCCATGGACAAGGCTTTAATGACATGCTCTTCAGATATATAGGGTGGGATGGGGATTTGGGGCAGGGTTTGTGATAAGTTTGGTGGGGATAAGGGAGTGAAATTTTTGCCAGATCTATCCACAAGCAGGTTTGCTATCTCTGTGGGGTCAGTGTGTGTGATACCATTAGTTACTATTTCGGCACATGCTTGGGTCCTACGTTTTAGGCTATGCACATAGCTGTAAAAGGCCTTATGGGTATCCTTGGCCATGACTGTTAAGGATTTCTCAAAGTTACTCATACAGGATTTGTTATGTTGTCTTTTTTGTCTTTTGAGGCTGAGGTGGGTCCTTTTCCATTGTAGGGGCCTTGCATTTGTTTTATTGGATAGCAACGTTTTTGCATTTGTTGTAAAGTTTGTTGATGTTGGATGTCCACAACGGCAGCTTGTTTTTTCTTGCGGCTCTGGTTTTGATTCTTTGTAGTACAGCTGAGTCTATACACTTAAACAAGTGACTGTACAGGACTTTCGTGTAGGCTTTGGTGTAGTTTTAACTTTCAGCTAAGAATGGGCTTGGAATGCATTAATACCTTCCACTAGGAGGATAAGGTTTGCCTTGGTGAAGGTTTTTTCATCTGACTTCACCCTTTGTGAGTTCTGGTGTTAGTGCCAGCTTGACGGTGACTGATTTGTGATGAGATTTAACTAATGAGGGTCCAAGAGTTATGCAAGTGCATCTGTTAGTCATGTTAATGAGGACCAGATCTAGTATGTTTGTTCCTCTTGTTAAGATATGAACAATTTGTTCCATGGCATTTGAGTTAGCAAAGATAGGAACTTTTGCACTAGTGAGTAAGGGCTAGAGTAGGTTTCCCAGTTGACAGTGGGATAATTGAAACTAGAGTGTTCAGAAATATTTCGATTGACTCCAGTTTGGTCAAGTAGGCTTTGTGTGTGTGTCATGATCAATGGAGGGGGATCTATAGCTGGCTATGACTTGAATGGTGATCTTACCCACAGTAACCAAAGTTTGGAGTAACTCTATAGAGTTGCCCAGTCTCACTTGACAGGAGGTGAATTTATCTATAATATAGACAGAAATACTACCGCCTTTGGTTCTCCCACTCATTCTGAAAGGTTTAAGAAGATTCGGTCTGTCAAGCAGAGACTGGCACCTGATCAGCATGTTTGGGTAATTAACAGATAAAGACATTCAGTCCAGTCTCATTCTGGTATCCTACAGTCATATCAATTCTTACAGTAGTGAGCTACCATTGATGGGGGAGATGTGTATCCTGCAAACCAGCAATGTTCATTTGGAACACTCCTTCAGAAAATCTCCAGTAAACTCACAAATAACTTCAAAAAAGAAGCAGTGTTCATACAAAACATTACTAAAGAATTCTACAATAGGTCTCCAAAAACTTCAGCAGAACAGTAGTGTGCATTAAAAAAGCTGTGAGATACCAGGCCACCTTTTTAAAGCAATGTCAACTTTCTTTATGTGAACATGCATTTTTGTTACAATACATTTTCTAGCTCAGAGAGACAGTAAATCTCAAAATAGTTTAATACATCAGTAAATGTCAATGGTACAGTAATGACACCAGTAAATGTGTTTATTAAAGTTAAAAATTTGATAAAGCAGCCTAAAACCTGTGTTTGAGAAATGTTCATTTAAATTTCAAGGTTAGACTGTAATCAGTACAGCAACAGATTCTCAGAGTGAGTCAGCTTCTATCAGTATGATTTCAGACTTGACACATATTCTTGTTTGTAGTCTTCAGAAATCTGTAAATGCTGCAGCAAATGTAATTCAAAATATCGAGTTAATTCACATTATTCCATACACAGATGTAAACACAGACAGTTCATGTAACATGCACATTTCCAGACAAGACATGAAGCAAACATTTGCAATGCCTCAAGTTCATGTTATTTCAAATACAAATGTTCAGAATGTAATACGTTCTAGCTTAATGTTTTCACAAGCCAATGCAAATTTTGCATGGGGGGATAACAGAGATCAGAATGCAGATTTTGATCAGTTTGATGAAGTAAACACCAGCATAAATTATATGCTAACTTCCAGGAAAAATAAAAAAAAGAAATACATACCTTAGCTCAAGTCAATGTTATTACTAGTGTTTTAGGGCAAAATAAAGAAGAACCGTATACCATAGCTCAGGTCAGTGTTGTTGCTAGTGTTATAAAACAGGATTTTCAGCTTATCTCTAAAGGGTGTGGCAGTCCAGCACCAAACCAGATCATGTATTCGTCAATCTTTAAGGTTAAAAGAAATGATAAATTTCATTGTTTACAGAAAAAAATTATGGAATAATGTACTGATTAATACAGACACATTGATTTCAGTTACAAATAGACCTCTACTAGAAGACACAAGTGCAGTTATGTCAGGATTAAAGGTAAAACATTACAGAGGTGAACAGTTCTAAGTGTAACAACTCTGTACAAGGTATGGACATGTCATCAAAGTTACATGTTGTTTTAATCTTCAGTAACAAGATTTTATGAAAAAAATGCCTCATAATGTACAGTAGTGAACACAGATGACACTAGAATTTGCATGCAGTAGATTGTGCAAATGTCAAGAATTTTAAAATTGGTTATGGCATAAACATACAGATTTATGGATTAAAGATAAAATAAATTCTAGTTCAGCTGCCACAACTGAAGTGTGGGGAGTCAAGTTACCACGTTTTCAGAAATAGTATGTTTTTCTCAGAAAAGTTAAGAGAGACTGGGAGTGGCCAGTAAGAAAACAAAAGTAACAGTACTCATTTACCATTCTGGAAGCACATATGTAGGGTATACCAGAAATGACTGCCAAGTTAATTCACAGAGTAAAAGGTTTACAGTCACAAATCTGGCAAATGATTATTTTGTGGCATTGTTTTGTTTATCAGACATTGTTAAGACCTATAAATTATGGCAGTAAAGTGTTGCAATGCATGATAACATCTTGATACAGACAAAGAAAAAGGTTCACAAATATTAAATGATGTTTTGCTATTTTACAGAATATAAAATTTAAAGTTAATGCTGCATCTTAAAAGTGACATTACAGTCAAAAGTTCAGATCCCATGCAAGAAAATAGTGCAGCAAAAGTATTATGAGTCATTGAAGCTATAAGTTCATATAAGATGTTAAAAAAACTTCACATACTTGTATAAAGGAAAAACAAGTAAAGTTCCAGAGATCAGTTCAATTCTAGTAATAAATGTGTATATGTAAAACAGTTTAAAATTGTATATATTTCATGCAGAAATTGCAGTTTACCAAGCACACTAGATGCACAGATTTTGTAACTGAGTTATCAGATTACAGGCCAGCTCAGCAAGCTGAATTAAAGACAGTACTGCATGCTATAAAACAGTATGGTAAAAATCAGTTTAATATTATTAGTGACAGTTTTATGATATAACAGTTCTTACAATTTATCCAAGAAAATTGCAGGCACTAATAATAAATCCTTGCAGTATTCTGTGGTACTGAAAAAATAAATGATGTCAGCTAAAAAATGGATATGTTAAATGTAGAAAGTTCAACAGTTAAAATTAATTTTATAAAGGTACAGAAATGCATAAAATGTTAAAGTATTAATAGTGTCAGATTACTACTTTAGTTTATTTTAAGTTATATCAAGAAAAGCAGTGTCTCTGAGGTTTCTGTTTAATTTAATAATAAAGTTACAGCCTTTCCATTTCACTGTAGTACATTATTGGTTCAGTTATAGACTTGCAAGAATGTATTTATTAGTAATGTAAATCTATTTCACTATAGTACATTATCAGTTTGCTTACAGAATTACAAGAGTTTATTAGCAGCATGTGTTTATTTCATTGAAAAAAAATGTAAATAAAGTCAGGGCAAAAAGAAATGCTATCAGTTTATAATTATTAAAGCTGCAAATGTTATTTTAACAACTTGATACTGCTTTTATGTGCTTTTCAAATATTACTACAAAAGACATGCTGTCAGTCTTGGATATTTAAATAATTTCCAGGCTGATTTTTCAGAACACAGAGTAAATACATTGAAGATTGCATCAGCCACCCAGTCTTGCACAGAAAACAGGAAAGGAAGGTTTGGAAGGTATATATATAAAGCAGCCCTTCCAATAACTCAGCAGTGACTGGGACAATGCAGAGTAAGGCCTAAACTTGGTAAGAGCTGTGATGCACAACTCACATATCTATTTATTTATTTATTTATTTACATTTGTTGACCAGGAGTGTCCGACTGGACGCAGGTCCATTTTCAGCGGAGGCCCGGGGAGAAAAGCTCCACCGTTAAAATAAACAGACAGTAGTTACATTGGATTACATAGCGATTAACAATTTAACATAGCAATTACTTACAACATATTTACAGATGAAGAACATAGTACATCAGTAGACAACTAGTATCTTTATCTGTGAAGTACATAACAGACATTAACAAATGTTACAATAAAAAGTTCCTGCTGTATAATAAGTACTAGGCTTATGAGCATCTGAGCTTGCTATAATCAAGGTAGTTAGTGGAGTGGAAAGAAAGGTAGTGGCTGGATGGGGTGGGTGATATTAGAGTGGGAGTTGCAAGGGCATAGTCAGCATGTTTTTAGGTGCACTTTTAGTAAAGTTTTGAAGTGGGTGCATGATGGTATGGAGGTAATTGTGGGTGGGAGAGAGTTCCATAATTTGGCTATGGTGTAAGAGAATCACCAGCAGAGTTATTGGCTTTAGTGATCTGCAAGTGATTTTTGTTGCTGGATCTTAGTGGTCTGGTAGTGCGATAGGGTTGGAATAGATTCTGGAGGGATGGGACATTTAGTGGATGGTTTACTAGTTTGTGGATGAGTGAGAGTTGATACCATTGAAGGAGGTGAGGGAGTTCAAGCCAGCCCAGTTCAGCAAGTGAGAGACAGTGGTGACTACGGTAGGATGCCCCTTTGGCAAATTTGGCGATTTTGTCGTAGCAAGTCTCTAGCTTGTTTAGATCGCATATCTAAAGAAAGACAAGACCACCAAAGATACCTTCAATTTTTGTTTAAATGTGTTTCAGTTATCTAAATTCTTTAAAGTTAAAATGTGTTTATAACAGATGTGCATTTGTGCAAATTAGAGTTAAAGCAAATATGCAAATATTTTCATAGGTTCATACGATGATACTAAGCTAGTGGCCCAGGGGCCCTTATAAGCCTAGCCAAGAATTTCACCCATGTTCCCATAAAGTCAACACCTGCTTTCCCTGTCCAGCAGGGACACAGGTGGGATCCCAGGGGTATATTTTCTGTTTCTCATTAAGTCATCCAGGTTCCTCTTAAAGAGGGCTAGAGAGGTACTCTGCTTGACATGGAGAGGGAGGCTATTTCACAGATGGGGGAGTCTTTGGAATACAAATCTATCCCACCAACAAGTTCTATTAATGTCACAGACCAGGTTAAGGCCTTGTGTGTGGGTTACGCAAGTGGAGTTTGTCTTATGGATATGCAGCAACTCCATCAAGGCTGGGTCTGAAATGGCCTTGTATGCTAGACACAGGTCACCTCAGAACAGTCTGTATGAGACTGAGTAGAGGGACAGGGCTTTTAGCCTATCTGTATAAGATCGTTGTTTGAGACCAAAATGAAAAAATGCCAGCACCAAGAATGAATTGAGTAATAATAGCTTTATTTAAGCTGAAATTCTAGACCGGTTTCAGCACATGGCTTTCATCAGTAGATTGTTACACATAAAATGAGAAGGTCCTGCTATAAATACCTTTATAACCGGAAGTAGAAAGACATCATTTCCTGTCTCAAGAAGAAAATGTAATTGTTACAAAAATAAACATAAAAAATAAAAATAAATATTGGTATACATAATGTAATACAATTCAAAATACATGTGCTTTGAAGATATACATATTCTAACATCAATATTAAAGTCAAAAAGGAACAATGTTTGAATTATGATAATTTGTCATTAAGTCCAGGGGAAAACAAACTCCCTAATTTCACTATCCATCTTTTCTCTTTGTTATTCAGAATATCATGCCATCCAGTTTTGAAAGCACGGTTGCCTATAATATTATCAATGATAGTAAATGAAAACTTAGCAGTGGGATGATTCATAGTGTGTCTGTATAAGGCATTTGTAATCCTACCATTTCTGATATCCCCCAGGTGTTCAGATATTCTAATTCTGAACTGTCTGGATGCCTGTCCAACATAAAAAGCTTGACATGTGCATGTTGCAAGATAGATAATCCAATCCGAACTACAGTTACCAAAAAAACCAATATCATATAAATGACCAGTGTTTTTACTAGTAAAAGTTTTTGTTTTAAATATGTAGCCACAAAAGCTGCAATGACCACAAGGGTATATTCCAACTAGTTTCTCACCTGTTAATGTTCTTTGGGATAAAGTTTCATCCCTAGAGTTGATTTTCTTATAATGTGAGAAATGAGATCCCAGCGTTTTCCCCTTTCTGTATGAAAATGAGCATTGCTCCCCCAAATAGTCCTCTAAGAGGGAATGAGACTTCAATATGTTCCAATGTTTATCTATAATATTAAGAAGATGTTTAGTATTTCTACCATAGGTTGTAACAAATCTGCAAGTTTCTTGATTTGTCTGTTTTTGATGTTCTTTATATTCCAGTAGTGAATCCCTAGATTGGTTTCTGCTCCATTGCATGGCAGAACTGATAGTATGTCTGGAATATCCTCTAGTGAGAAACCTATTGCTAAGTCATCATGATGTTGTTTTAAATCTTGCTCAGAGGAACATATCCTTTTGAGCCGCAAAAACTGTGATTTAGGAATGTTATTAATTGTATGTTTTGGATGTAGACTGTTGGCATGGAGCAAGGTATTAAATTCGGGAAATTTTCGATATACAGAAGTTTTTAGTGTATTGTCTGGTTGGCGCTGTAAAAAGACATCCAAGAAATGTATTTCATTATGATGATAGTCCACCGTAAATTCTGTACCCCAAATATTTCCATTAAGATGTTCAACAAATTCTTGAAGATAATCACTGCCACCTTTCCACACTAGCCAACAGTCGTCCAAATATCTTCTCCAGATATCAATCTCTGGTATGTATATATTGTGCAACTCATCATAGATGATGTGTTCCTCCACATAACCCATATAAAGGTCAGCATAAATGGGTGCAAATGAGGCACCCATTGCCGCATTCTGTATTTCCAATAGCAATCTTGTTTGAAGTAAAAGACATTCTTGGTAAGGATGTGTTCAGCCATGCAAATAAGTAATGTATTAAATCCTGGGGAATAAATATTAGCTTTGTTTAACCAAAAATCCAAAGCTGCTAATCCTGCCCAGTGTGGAATACTAGTATATAGAGACTTAACATCTAAGGTACACATTAGCCAATCTGGCTCCAATTCTGATTCAGAGACAATTTGCAAAAATTCAGTAGTGTCATGAAGTCTGGCTCTAATTAAAGATAGAAGGGGTTTCAGTTTTTCAGTTAAAAAAACAGAAAGTGGTTCTGTAAGTGATCCAATCCCAGACACAATAGGTCTGCCTGGCGGTTTATGTAGAGATTTGTGGATTTTCGGTAGTAAATATAGATATTGTTTAGCTGGATCTTTGACCATCAAATGTGATTTAATCTTATCAGAAATAATGCCAGCCTCCACAGCCTCCTGTAAAAAGTCATCTATTTCCCTTTTGAAGTTAGGTGTAGGGTCGGTACTCATTTTCATGTAATGATGATGGTTAGACAGCTGTCTATTTCCTTCATCCCAATAATAATCAGCATCCATGACTACAACCGCACCTCCCTTATCAGCAGACAGAATGACTATATCAGTATTATTCTTAAGATGTGTTAGGGCAAGTTGTTCAGATTTGGATAAATTATGCTTGATATTGTATTCTGATCTCAAATGAAAATGTAAATCTTTGATAACTGCCTGTTGAAAAATAGCCACATGTTTGTCCATTGGAGGATTAAATGTTGATTTATGAAACCGAAATTCAGAAGATCTTTGAGGAGGATCAGAATGATCCTGTTGTCTGAAAAATAAATTCAGGTTAATCTTTCTACAGAATGCAATAGTATCTGATACTAGAAAACTCTCATCAATAAAAAAGCCAGGAATAAATCCAAGACCTTTATTGAGCAATGTATATTCATCTTGTGATAAAACATACTTTGAGATGTTGAGCACATTAGTACAAGGTAAATCTATTTCACTACTGACATGAACAGATCTTCCAAACTTTTTACCCTTGTGTTTTCTGCCTCCCCTATGTTTTCTACCCCTAAAGGGTCATCTGATGTTCGTCCCCTCTTAACATTTGGTGAGTCACCAGTACCAAAGGATTCTGTGTCTGTTGTTGAGGACTCCTCACCAGAAGTAGTGTTACTGAAGCCTGCCTTTTTTAAAATAGACCTAGGCCTCTTTTTACGCACATAAGTCGAATTCTTTGTACCCTGGGCAAACCTTACCCCCCCTGTGTGACTCAAACTGTCTTCCTCTATCATAATCCTCCCTGTCTCTTGAGAATTTATGAAGTTTTTTAGTTTTAAAATTATTTTCAAGAGTCAACAGTTCCTTAGATAATTTGCTCAGGCCACCCTTGAAACTGGCCTGTTCTTCAAATTTTTTAAGATCATTACATGTCTTTTCAACTTCCAAAATATTGGTCTGAACAGTTCTTTCGTAAAAAGATTCCAATATATTCACAAATGACATGGCTGCCTCCTGCTGTGCTAGCTGCCATTCTTTGAGTAACATATCATCTGGTATTCCAACCAATGGTTGAATTTTTGACCTTAACCCCCAGGGGATATTTTTTGGTTCTGATAAGCCTTGAACAATTTGTGATGCCAAATGTTTGACCTTAGAGTTTTAATTTGCTTGCCTAACTGGTTAAACAAGCGGGAGCAACCGTCAACTGGATCTAATGTTGGACCACTAACCGTTTCCATTGACATCATGCCAATGCCAAAAACCTGTATATCATCTTTATCCGCACATAGGCCGGATAATAACTTCTGTAGATCCATGACAATAAGTTGCCTAAAAATGATATTAATTGCTTGCAAATCAAAGCCAATCAAAAATGTGGCCTGAGCAAAAAACCAGGAACAGTATCACTATCCCAAAAATAGATATATGTATGTGAATATCTATATCAGTTTGAGTCAGACAGGGACGAAAGCATATAACCCATAGATAACCGAGAATAAAGATAAAGATAGACCTAGCTATCAAAGTGACCTAAAATTATAGTTGTAATGTCAATTTAAACAATAATACTGATATGATATTGTCATATAGTATATTTAGGTCAAATTAGTCCTACATGTGGCTAGCTTCTATCAATGTTCCCCCTGAAATACCCCATCCAACAAAAGAGGGAGACTGTTCAGATTTCTGTCAATGATAAGGTATATAAATAATCATGTAATGTTAATAAATACTAACATAGTATATTCCTACTCGGGAGCAAAAATAAGGAACAATGTAATATGCTTGGTAAGCACGAGATATCATAACCTGCTATAATTGTACCAAAATGTATATTTTTATATTAACATAGCAAGTATCTGTAGTATTGACCTAAATTGTAAGCAATGCCCAAAAATGAGAATTGCATGGGTTGTAATCAATCCAGCCACAACATGAATGTCCCTATCTAGATACTGCTAGATATATAAATAGTATACAAAGCCTGACCTACACAGCTTATATAAATAGTCATATAATATTGATGAGTACTATCATGATAAATTCCTGCTGAACAGCAAAGGTGTTAAGCCGTATAATGTGCTTAATAAACACGATATATCATACCCTACTAAAATTTTTCCAAGATGAATATTTTAGTATAAACATAACTAGTATCTGTAATGTTAACCTAAATTATAAGCAAAACTCAAAAAATGAGAATTGCATAGGTTATAAACAATATAGCCACAACATGAATATCCCTATCTGGATATTGCTAGATATATGGACAATGTACAAAGCCTGACATAAACAATATATATAAATAGTCATATAATATGGTATATTCCTTTATGATAGCAAAAATTGTGAAGCAATATAATGTGCTTTGATAAGCACAATATGTCCTGCTGAAGTCTTACCGAAATATATATTTTTTTATGTAAGCTTAGCAAGTATCCTGAGTTATAAGCAATGCCCAAAAAGCAAGAAATAATGACAAAAATCTACATCCTGCTAGATATATAAACAGTGTACAAAGCTTGACATAAATAGCATATAATCCCATGAAATGAGAAATATAAATGTAAGGGCTTCTTGACAGAAAGCAGGAAGTATTAGTAAAAATCCAATACATTAATCTACTTGAATAAAGACATTCTGTTGCTGTTCTAATACAACATACCTTTTCATAAAGAATCTATAATAGTAATATAATTAGTTATTCTCACTGAAAAAATAATGTGGCCAATACACTAAATATAATAATGAGTATCGTTGTGAAACAAAAAAACAATCACGAGTACAAAGACATATAATAAATTGTATAGTCCCAAATCCTGATGAACAACTCACAAAAAAAAGGTCCAAATTCTTCAAAATGAACTTGCACGAAAATACAGTAGCTGTAGAGGAAACTGCAGATAAATAAGTGTCAAAAATCATTGCGTTTATATTCCCCACAATGAAATATCCATCCAATGATAATAAGGCAGCCAAAATGTTGATGTTCTTCAATTCAAAAGTCCAAAAAGGAAGGCAACTATCTCAACAGTCCACAAAAAAATAATAAAATAGCAAGACGAGGAAACTATTTATGTAAAAGTACCTGAATATGGATTTATTCAGTAACAGTAGTCCAATAGGGAACTCTCTAATCCCTGTGGTGTTGAACGAAAATATTCGCCTCTGCCCGTTTGGAATCACCAACTCGTCTCCCTGTTTGTATCAAGCACCTGAATAATTCCAGAATTACCAAAGGACATCTGAAATAGCTGAAACCATGCTTTCAGAAACCCAAGCATTGCAGTCTAAAAAATAACTTCACCAAAATCTTCGCATCTGCCCGTTTTGAAGCAATAGGTCGTCTCCCTATTGGTATACAACACCAAAGTAATCCCAAAGTTACTTAAAAAACATCTCAAATTGCTGAAGCCATGCTTTCTCCAACAAAAGCGTTGTGATCTGAAAAATGACTCCACGTAATGAAATCCAAGGCAACAAAATAGTAATCCACTGGAACCCAATGAAAAAGCACATGCAGAGAAAATATACAAAAAGCAAAAGCGGTGTGTAACACAAACGCCAACTCCCGATGAGGAGCCCTCCTCAACAGACACAGGAATATCACAAAATGGCACTTCTCCTTCTCCTTAATCCATTCAAATGCCAACAGCCAGCAAAAAATCAACGTGAGCAAAAAAGGAAGCTAGCAGGTACGGCTGGTGCAAGGCAAGCAAGCTAGTTAGACCAAAATGAAAAAATGCCAGCACCAAGAATGAATTGAGTAATAGTAGCTTTATTTAAAAACAACATCATGATGACTTAGCCAATAGGTTTCTCACTAGAGGATATTCCAGACATACTATCAGTTCTGTCATGCAATGGAGCAGAAACCAATCTAGGGATTCACTACTGGAATATGAAGAACATCAAAAACAGACAAATCAAGAAACTTGTAGATTTGTTACAACCTATGGTAGAAATACTAAACATCTTCTTAATATTATAGATAAACATTGGAACATATTGAAGTCTCATTCCCTCTTAGAGGACTATTTGGGGGAGCAATGCTCATTTTCATACAGAAAGGGGAAAACGCTGGGATCTCATTTCTCACATTATAAGAAAATCAACTCTAGGGATGAAACTTTATCCCAAAGAACATTAACAGGTGAGAAACTAGTTGGAATATACCCTTGTGGTCATTGCAGCTTTTGTGGCTACATATTTAAAACAAAAACTTTTACTAGTAAAAACACTGGTCATTTATATGATATTGGTTTTTTTGGTAACTGTAGTTCGGATTGGATTATCTATCTTGCAACATGAACATGTCAAGCTTTTTATGCTGGACAGGCATCAAGACAGTTCAGAATTAGAATATCTGAACACCTGGGGGATATCAGAAATGGTAGGATTACAAATACCTTATACAGACACACTATGAATCATCCCACTGCTAAGTTTTCATTTACTATCATTGATAATATTATAGGCAACCGTGCTTTCAAAACTGGATGGCATGATATTCTGAATAACAAAGAGAAAAGATGGATAGTGAAATTAGGGAGTTTGTTTTCCCCTGGACTTAATGACAAATTATCATAATTCAAACATTGTTCCTTTTTGACTTTAATATTGATGTTAGAATATGTATATCTTCAAAGCACATGTATTTTGAATTGTATTACATTATGTATACCAATATTTATTTTTATTTTTTATGTTTATTTTTGTAACAATTACATTTTCTTCTTGAGACAGGAAATGATGTCTTTCTACTTCCGGTTATAAAGGACCTTCTCATTTTATATGTAACAATCTACTGATGAAAGCCATGTGCTGAAACCGGTCTAGAATTTCAGCTTAAATAAAGCAACTATTACTCAATTCATTCTTGGTGCTGGCATTTTTTCATGTTGGTCTAACTAGCTTGCTTGCCTTGCACCAGCCGTACCTGCTAGCTTCCTTTTTTGCTCATAGTTATTTGAGACCCTGGATTACCTGGTCAGGAACCTCTGTGGTCTCTCCAACTGCTGCATGTGCTTGGCAAGGTATATGCCAAAGGGGATATTGTACTCGATAATGGGTCTGATAAGGGAGGAGTACAGGTATGTTTTGACTTCCTTGTTCCTGGATGTAATACCTTATTTATGAAGTGGCCCATGTAGAAAGGCTTCCATACAATGGAGGCAATGTGGTGTTCAAAAGTCAGGTTGCTATCCTCCTGGGTCACCAAGTCCCTCAAAACTGATTGCATGCTTAGTACACTGTTATTAATGTGATAATTACTGTGGATGACATTTTCCCCAAAGGGGATAATGATGCATCTCTTGCCATTCAGTTTGAGGCGAAGCTTCTGGCACCAGTCCTTAGTTTGGGTAAGGCCCTCTTGGAGGGTGTTCACATTACTAGGGGAATTTAAGACAGCTCTCAGCTTGCAGTCATCTGCAAACGTGGTCTGGTACAGATCACTGGTTTTGACCTGTAGCTCAGAAAAGTATATCCCAAACAGTAGAGGCCCCATGATCAATCTTTGGGATATGCTGCTCATTTTGGGTCTATTTCTAGAGGTGGCTTCCCCTACTTTGACTGAGTGAGTTGTATCAGTGAGACAGTTAGCTACCCATTTGGTAACATATGGGTTGATGCCTAGCTAGGAGAGTTTAACTATTATACCTGAGTGGGGAATAGTGTCAAAGTCTTTGGCTAGATCAAGTTAGGTGGTGTGCACCATCTTCCCCTCGTCCATGGCTTTGGTGAATGTTTCAAAGAAGTCAACCAAGTTTAGCAGCCATGATCTCCCTTTGACAAAACCAAACTATGTGGGGTCAAAAGTTTGGAGGTTACCAATGTCTTTCTTTATAAGGTTCATGATAATGCATTCCATGGCCTTGCAGATCAGGCTAGTTAGGCTGATGGACCTATAATTGCCTGGGTCAGTGGACACTCCACCTTTCTGTAGAGGGATGACAGTGGCTGTCCTCCATTCAGCTGAGATGAAGCCAGTGCTCAGGCTTTGGTTGAATAGGGTGTCTAGTAGACCTGAGTGCTCATGCCTGAGCTCATGTAGGATACAGCCGGGGATATTATCGGGTCCCATGGAGACTGTATTTTTTGCCTTTGAGAGGGCATTAAGGACCTGCTCCCTGGTGATGAGGAGAGTGGGGCAGGTGCTGGGGATGTCCTGGTTTACTGATGGGGGGAACAGGGGGTGCAGTTTTCACTAAACCTGTCTGCCAGCTGGTTGGCTATATCTATGGCATTTTTGTATGTGGTGTTATTGACCACCAGTTCAGAGCAGATTTGGGTGTTGCCTTTGAGATTGTGGACATATGTGAAGAAGGCCTTGTGATTGTCCTTGGTGGATGTGGCCAATTTGGACACAAAGTTAGCCTTAGATGATTTCACCAGTGACCTTATTTGCTTGTTCAGACAAAGGAGAGATTGCTTCCAACTTGGCACCTGCTCCTTCTTGGCCCTCAACAGCAATTTTGTCCTACTATCATAGAGTTTGTTTATTGCTGCTGTCCACCAGACAGGTTTGCTCTTCCTTAAGGAAGATGATTTGGTCCTGTCAGGTATTGGTGCGTCCATGCATCTATGTAGGTACTCATATAGTTTTTTGGTGTAGGCTTGGACATTAATGCTAGTTCCAACAGGTGGCTATGAAGCTGCTTATATCTACTCTGAGGGAGAATGTAGTCAGCTTTGGAAAACTTTTTTTGTTTGACCCTGACAAGGGGGGGGGGGGTCAGAGGAGGTAGTGACTTCAAAAGTAATCACTTTATGGTTGGATCTTACCAAAGAGGATGACACTGTAGGAGTGCTGCAGTGGCTACTCATATTGGTTAGGACCAGGTCCAGGATATTTTCACCTCTTGTAGGGGTTTCAACCTGGTTATCTAGTGCATTGGCATTGGCAATGTTGAAGAATCTCTGGGCATTCATGTTTGGGCTAGAATAGGTCTTCCACTCTATGGTTGGGTAGTTAAAGTCACCCAGGATCAAGGTAGAGGGTTAAATCTTGATGGATTCAAGTAAGTCCAGATAGGTGGAGTGGGCGTCCTGAGTCATATTTGGGGGTCTGTAGCTAGCTATGATTTGAACAGGTGTTTTGTCAACAGCTGGAGTGTCTCCTGTGCATCATAACATTTGACCAGCCTGGAGGTGTGTATGTCTTTCATAAATATTGAAACTCCACCTCCTTTAGCTCTGTAGCCTTCTGTTTGCAGTCTGAAAGTATGGTAGGATGAGTAACCTCATAAGGCTGGGGTGCTCTCTGCAGCTTTGAACCAGGTTTCAGTGACTGCACAAATCTCAGCATCCTCCAGGGCAAGGAATGCTTGCAATGAGGGCAGGTTCATGCTAAGACTCCTAGCATTTAGCAACATGACCTTTAAATTTCGTTTAGAATAATTTTTCATGTTGGGAATTTTGTGCTCATTACTTTGTCTAAAAAAGGCTCTATGTGGGAGGTAAGAGCCTTTGGCAGAAGCGTAAAGCCCAGGAGATACAGATGAAGGACATCTCTGACAAAGCATTGTGGTCTCTCAATCATGTCCTCCCAAGCTGTCAGGTACTAGATCCCCTTGAAATGACACCATAAACTAAGCCAATTGTTAAAGTCAGTCATTTACTGTTTGTATTGAGGTATCATTCTGGGTGATGGTAGGATGCTGCTTAAGGCTGGAAACATACATGCCTGGGACACATATTCAGCTAGCTCAATCATGTATCTCTTCATATAGCCCAGAGAGATATGTCTCAAGTCATTCATACCAACATGGACTATGACAGAGTCATAACAGTACCTGTTGTTAAGAGACTTGAGTGTGTGAGTGATATGGTGGATTCTAGCACCTTGTCTAGCCTGGTGAGGGGCACATCTATGTGTCCCATGATAGAGTATACTATGACTAGTATGTTGGGTTTGTGGTTGGGCCTTACAGACAGTGAGACACAGATGTGTGTACTATGTGTGATGCTTGGTGCTGTGGGTTGTGGTGTGTATGTGTGTTTTGGCATCAGAGGTCTCTTTTGTCCAGGTATGTTTTTGTTGGGAACCCCCACATATGTACTAGTGTGTTGTATAGATGTGGGTGGTGTTAGAGGTGTGGTGTACATAGTGACTGTGCAGACAACCTTCTCAGTGCCAGATGTACTGATTTATGACTGAGACAGCAAGGATTCTATGTTCTTAATGTGATTGCATCTCTCACATATTGTGTTGCTAGGTGGTAGCAGTAGAGAGTTGTCTGTGTACATAAGCCAGTTGCTACACTGTTTCAGGATGCCCATATCAACTAGACTAGCAGGAGAAACTACAGGAAATTGTCCATCCATGGTTATCAGCATCTGTGGAAGAGAAGCCAGGGATAGTAGAGTGGGTACTATCTGAGGAGAATACCTATAGGTGTGAGCAGGGCTGAATAAAATCAGTACAGTAGCTGCAGGCAAGGGCCTCACTCACTTACTGCTGCTAAGGGAAAAATGCAACTGAGATATCTCACAAAGGGTTAAAACAGCACAGTGGTGGTGTGCAATGGGCAAACAAGCACAAACCCATACAAATGCTGGGTTTGAATACCACAAAAATGAAAGTAAAATAGAAACACTGGAATTGACCAATCAACCCTTGTCCCTGAGCTCTTAGCTCAACATCCTATGCCAAATCAGTTCTAACCAGATCACTTACTCCCACTAAGTGCAGGCAGGCCCTGACCAATACAAGATGGCATAAGAGGAAACACAGGAATCACACAAACAGATCTGAATACAGCAAAGCCTGTAACTATGCTAAAATATTTAAACTCTGTTTAGGTCAATTTAACACAGGAGAACAGATACACACTTAACTATAACAGTAGCAAACATGAGCAAACTGATTTAAACAAATTAACTAATAAAAAAGCTCAAAACTGAGCCCTGTTCCAGCAGACTTCAATCAGACAAGTTCTAACTAACTGCACAGTCCTGCCACTAGGGTGCAGTGGAACCTTCTCTAAAAAGATAGCCTGGATCAGTGCTCAACTTATACAAACAAAGCAAGATTCAGCAGGTCTGAATCTAGTCTATGCTACAGCAAACAAGGCCCACCAATTTCAGAAAGAAACTGTTCAGATAAATACTCACAATAAGCCTTTAACCAGCAATTCCCAGCTCAGAAGGACAGACTCTACCTTCTCCTCACACAAGAGTGCAGACCACAAACCTTCTTAATGTAAAATAACTGGTCTGAAGCCCAAGTGCTTAAACCAGAACTAAAACACATTTAAAATAACAGACACTAAGCCTTCAACCAGCAACTCCCAACTTAGAAGGATGTAAGCTACCTCTCCTGTCACAAGAGTGCAGACCACAAACCTTCCTAATGTAAAACAATTGCCTGAAGCCCAAGTGCTTAAACAAAAATGCTTAGAATAACAGTTACTATTTAATCAGGATACTAACAAGCAGTAATAAATGCAGCAGAATAAATGCACTTGAGTATGTTTAAGAACAGGCAGCAAAAGCAAAATAAAGTAATAAAGTAGGAAGAAACACAAATACAGTAAAAGCAGGTAAATAAAGTGCAGTTTTTTTATGTTAAGTGCGAAGGTATGAAACATGATAATTTAAGGTTGAGAAATTAAGAGGGGGGTGAACAGAAAACTTAAAACAAAACAAATGTAATACTAGAATAAGATATGATAATAAGATTTCAAACAATTGTATAGCAGTATTAGTTTTCAGTTTACATGTGTTTCAGTTATTTAAAGTCTTTAAAGTCAAAATATATATATATAACATATGTGCGTTTATAAAGATTAGAGTTTAAACAATCATGCAAATGTTTTCAGACAATTGTATAACAGCACTTGTTTTCAGCATATGCTTTTATCTGTGTTCGGATAATACTGACAGAAAAAAGTATTACTTTACTAATAGTTTAGTCCCCAGAATATAACATTTACCAGATTTCAGTTTATGTTTTTTTCTGTTTTTAGGTAACACTGGCAGAAAAGGTATTCTTTTAATATTATGTTAGATAGTTTCTGTAATATAACATTTATATACATCTATTTTAAATGTTCAACATAAAAATGTATCACGTTTATGTATATTTCACTCAAGTTTCAGAATATGGCATTCAAACTCAGTTTTGAGTTCTGTATAGTACATTTCAGTCAGCTTTCACAATATAACATTCATGCATCACACCACATTATTCAGTCATTAGTTTCAAGAGTAAAGTGAACACATTATTTCTAACAGGCTTATTACATCATACTTCAGGTATACATTTCTAACAGCATTACTACATTACTCTTCACATTATTCAGTCATTAGTTTTAAGTGTAAATTGACAGAATTATTTATAACAGGCATGTTAAGTTATCTAAAGAAAAGAAGTAATTGTTATTTAATATACCCAAGGCATAACAGTTCAGGCCTAATTCGTTAATTAATTTACAGAATACAGAGCACCTTACGTAACAATGATTGTACATTATTCAGAAAGTTTAATATACCCAAGGCATAACAGTTCAGGCCTAATTCGTTAATTAATTTACAGAATACAGAGCACCTTACATAACAATGATTGTACATTATTCAGAAAGTTTAATATACCCAAGGCATAACAGTTTAGGCCTAATTCATTAATTAATTTACAGAATACAGAGCACCTTACATAACAATGATTGTACATTATTCAGAAAGTTAAAAATACACTGACAAGGTATGCAAGGTATAATATATGTCTGAAATACAGAAAGCATAGGTTTTAGTAAAGGTGCTTCTATTACAGTACATAGAAATTAAATAGGTAAATATAATTATTAGTGACAAATCTAGATGAAACTTTACAGACATAAGTTAATACTGTCTATGATAATTATGTTTCATAATGTGTATATTATAGGTATAAAAAATAAAGTCTGCAATTAAATCATAAAGTTAAGAAACCTCAATCCAAACAGACCATAAATGCTCAAGTGACACCTAGAGGTCAAAATTAAAAGTACAAGTTTATTTACCAGATACAGAAAACATGTTTTTATTGGTCCTAGTAATCATTATAGTATACTTCGCAGACCATATTAATAAATTTATAAATTCATTACAGAAGTTAATCCCATTTAAGTAATTTCAAGGACAACTGTTACAGAATAAATCCTACAGAAATAAAGTTAGTAAAACAGACCTTGCATAGGCCTAAAATGTAAGGTTAGACTTGTGTCTCATTTTATATTTCATATTTTAAAGTAACTACAAAAAGAAATACCTGTGTGTGTTAAGGTATCTCTGGAAAGTTGTAAGATAAGTTATTATTTAAATGTACAAAATACATTATTCTCTTTGCATAAGTTTAGAAATGCAGCCACATTAAAGCAGGTTTTCACAGTGTGCATACAGTTTCAGTGAATGCACTTTCAGTCAGTGAAAATAACGTTCAGTCAAAAATACTGATAAGAACAGAATGTGCAGTACATTGAGAACAAACAGATCTTACAAGGCTCGGGAACCAAGGCTAAAGAGGTGTGTAGAAACTTGCGTGCTTTTGGTATTATTAAAAAATACTTCAAACACAGTTAAGTTAGTTTGTTTGTATGAATGCAGAAGTCAGGTCAAATATCCACCTTTCCAGAATATTAATAATATTCAGGAGGAAAGGAATTCAAAATTTCTACACACTGTTTCATTTATCAGCACTTTTATTGGAGACAGTATTTGGATATTGCTGACATCTATCTTCACTGCACATATAAAGCATTCTTAACCAAACTACACAGTGCACAGACTTTATTCTGAAAGGTTCAAGAAGATTTGGTCTGTAGAGGAAAGAATGGAACCTGATCAGCACAAGTTTGGGAAATTAACAGAAAAAGGCATTCATTCCAGTCTCATTCCAGTTTCTACCAGTTAAATCCAGCTCATACGAGTATCCTACAGTCATATTAATTCTTACACATGGAACCACATCCCACCACTGAAATCCATTCAGAATGCAAACTCATTTAAAAGGCAACTAAATTTAACATATCAAATCAATGGATCTGCTCGTGTACATCTCCAGGATAAATGCCAGTGTAATCCTTAGTTTGCCATATTGTCAAACCATTTCTCTTCATTCAGAATCCTATGTCCCATAACCAGTCTTCACCAATACCTACATAGTTTTACTATCATCTCCCATCTATATACATTGTTTTGTGACACTGCTCAACCCCACCTTTGTACTTCTAATATAAACCTTATGATAGCCATACATTTTATCTTAACCTAATTTATACTCCACCTCTTAACTATAATATTTACCTTTTCTACCCAACAAAATTTCTTCCCTCTCCTCCATTTCTTTGAATTTCTAATCACTAATCACATAATACATTACCTATCTAACAAACTAATATACCTATTCAAATACTCAATGCTCAACAACCAGTAATACATAAATATCTTTTATACTGTAACAGTTGCCTCTGTTTTCATAGGAATGTAATCTAATTAGCAAGTGTACATGTAATTCTTAATGTATATTACCGAATGTTTGTTTAAAAATGTTTTCAATGCTGGAGCTTTTCTTCCTGGGCCTCCACTGAAAAGAGTTTTTGAATAAACCCAGCTGGACACACCTGATAAATCAAAGCAAAATAAAATTAAGTACTACTAAATTAGAGGATGGCCTAATGGTTAAGGTGTTTGCCTTACAAACAGCAGATGCAGCGTTTGAGTCTCACAAGGGATAATTAGCTAAGCTTAAAATGGCTCGCAAGGCAGTCAGCTTAGTAAGAATCTATGAATCTACCATCTAACTTAACAGTATCAGCCTACATATTTCATCCATACGCCTTCAGATTTTTCTATAATAGTCTCCCACCAATCCTTGGGTACTGTAATGAACTCTAGTTCTCCACCTTCTGCCAGTGTGGCTCAACAGTCTGTTTTTACCTGCATACATTTGATCACACTAGTTGTTCCAAGGCAGTGTAGGAGCAGCTTTATGCTTACTATTTACTGCTTCTACCAGTTGATAGTTCAACCTGTGAGTGATCTAAATATTTAAGCATCATGGCGGCAAACCCTTTACATCAACCCACTATTGGTAAGCATCATATCTCTATAATACCACATCTGTCGCAACACATAATTTAATCCATTGCCTATGCTGATTCTGTAAAGAAAAAAATGTCAAAACCTGATAGAACACTCTAAAAGCTCTCAGCCTCTGGAAGTGAAGGCAACAGCTACTCCCACTCCACATGTGCATATTGTAAATCCACACATCTCAACCAAACATTATCAGGAAAGCAGACTGAAGACCTTATGATGCACTAAGTCTGTTTCTATACAGGTAAATGTTTGGCATAGGTGAGTCTATAGTTTGGTGTACAGGCTCTACACTCACATGACTGGAGAAGAACAAGGTGATTTCACAGGGGCCCTAAGGATACTTACACCAGACAAATATGCCTATAACTCTGCCTGCGTCCCTGCATCCAGAGGGCTATACAGCAAGACATGACAGCACATGCTATGCATTTGTTAAAAACAGGAAATGCATTAGTCATGCATAGTACTGTGCCCTCACCTGGGATGGTGCCTAGATAATAAGACAAGTTAATTGGCTTTATCAATTGGTTAAGTAGTTGGTATCATTCTAAGGGGATCCAGTATGTCTGCCTGGGATGAACTGGTAGCCAAGGCTTCCTGTTTTTCCATGCATGGTTTGTACTATTCACATAATGGATAAATCCTTTGCTGCCCACATAGAACCTTTTTTTTCCTCAGAGTACCCCTGTTGGACATTCCTACATAACAAATTCAAACTCCAATTCAGACAAAATCATGGTGCGCTATTCAGTGCTAGGAGTCTAAATAGAAAGATGGCTGAATTGAAGGCTCTCCTGCAACAAAAACACATTCATGATTGTATAGTTACTGGGACATGGTTTCAGTGCAGTGACAGCACTACCTGTACATGTCACTGTTTGTAACACTGCTCACCCCCCCCCATTCCTTTAGGCCCTTGGGCAACTGTGGGTGAGTATCTGTATTTGTCAGAAATACTATCACCTCACATGAAATCATCCACAAACATAACTTGGAATGTCTGGAGATCCAAATCACCATTAGCAAATCCAACAATTATTTATTTGCTAGATAAAATCTGCCCATCAGTGTCCCTCAAACATTATGGAAATTATCTTGGCACCATTGAGTGGTTAAATATCGAATCAAATGCCTTTATGCTAGGAGATTTCAATTACCCAACCATCAAATGGCACACTTACACCTCTAAAATGGATATGCCCAGTGTTTCTTGGACTTTATTAATGCCAATGATCTGAAGCAAATTTTAAAACTACCCTCGAGAGGCTCTAATATCCTTGATCTGGTCCCCTACCTGTACTCTACCCTGCATCTCCTCATCCCTAGTTAAAACTGAACACAAGTCATATATCTTCTCTGCCAGACATTGTGGTACCTCCCTACTACTAAATTATACTGTCTTTATTGAGTTCACCAGGTCAAAGGTATTTCAGATTATACAAGATCTAGGCAAAATTCCTAATAATCCCCTACAAAATGACTTATTTGAGAGAGCTGCCACATTCACCTCTATCTTTTACCAGTACCTAAATATCTGCATAGAGAAGCTACTACCTGCCCACCCAAAACATAATGGTAAATTCAACAACAAACATCTCTGGTGGAACCCCTGAAACATGTCAACAAGGAATTTAAGAGTACTATTAGAAAATGCAAAGCAAAGTATGAGTTGAGGTCACTGCAGATACCAAAAGAAATTGCAGCTCTTTCTTCATTTGTGTCAGGAAATTAAGGAACAATGTGCAACAATATACTGAACTCTTCTTTAATGATATCACATATTCCAATCTAAAGGCTATAACCAATATTATTAACAGACAAATTTAGTGATAATTTTATCCTACCTAGCTGCATTACTGCCCCACTATCCCTAAAAATTACCTTGGAATACATAAATCTTAAAATCCTTGTCAAAAACTAAAAGTAATACTTCCATGTGACCTCCAAAGTTAAGTGCTTTTAATTGCAAATCACACTCATATAAGCTGTTTAAGATAACTGTTGTTGGTATCTTGAATTATTTATTGCCTTTACTTATGTTTTTATACTGAAACGTTGCAGCTGCCTCTCACTGTCCTTTCTGCTGATTTACTTAGGTTCATAGGTAGGTACGAGGCTATCTGCCCGAGGGCATTTATAAACCTAGCCAGAGTGTGTCGGCTATTGCCGACCCATTGATTAATTAACTGATCGTTTGGCAAGTAGAGCCAATGGAGTGATCACAGGGGTGTATTTTCTGTTACCCATCCACTCGTCAAGGTTTCTCTTGAAGAGTGTTAGTGATGGGCTCTGGCTGATGTAATTTGTAATTTTGTTCCAAAGCATGGGGAGTCTCTGTGACAGGAATCTATCCCCCCAGCATGTTTTATTTATTGTTGTGGCGAGGTTTAGCTCACTAGAGCACGTGGCTCATGGTGACTTGGATTTCTTTAGGTGGAGCATGTCCATCAATTCTGAGTTGGACATGGCTTTGTAAGTCAGGCAGAGATCGCCTCTGAGTAAGCAATATGCCACTGAGTGCAGCCGGAGGTTTTTCAGTTGGGCTGCATAGGACATATGTTTGAGGCCGGTAATCCTCTTGGTGAGGTACTTTTGTGGTCTTTCCAGCTGTTGGAAGTGTCTTGTGAGGTATATCCCAAATGGGGCATTGTACTCTATGATGGGTCTAATGAGCGATGAGTAGAGGGGAACTATAACCTCTTTATTTCTAGATGCGAACCCTCTAGTAATTAGATGGGCCACATAGAAGGATTTCCTAACTCCTTTGGCAATATGATTGCCAAAGGAGAAATTACTATCTACCTGGATCCCCAGATCTCTTATTACCTCTTCTGTATTAAGGGGCTGCCACCTATGTGGTAATTTGTGGGTGTTTTGTTTTTCCCAAATGGGATGACTATGCATTTTTTGGCATTTAGTTTGAGGCCATGACTTTGACACCATGTGTCCATCTCAGTAAGGCCCTTTTGGAGGATGTCCGTGTCAGCCAGAGAGTTAATTATGGCTCCCATTTTGCAGTCATCGGCAAACTTGGTTAGCCATAGTCCTCCTGTGTTTGACTGTACTTCTGAGAAGTATATGCTGAACAGTAGGGGTCCCAGGACCGAGCCTTGTGGGACACCACTTGTGACAGGTTTAGAGTCGGACCTGGAGCCCGCTATTCTTACTGTGTGAGTTCCGTCTGTAAGCCAGTTGCAACCCATCTCTTGATTTAGGGGTTTATGTTTTTCTGTAATACCCGAGTGGGGAATGGTGTCGAAAGCCTTGGCGAGGTCAAGGTAGGCTATGTGAACCACCTTTGCCTCATCTATGGCGTTGATGACTGTCTCGAAAAAGTCAACCAGGTTTAGTAGGCATGATCTGCCCTTAACAAAGCCGAACTGGGTCGGGTCAAGTGTTTGGAGGTTCCCAATGTCTTTGTTAATGAGTTCCATGATGATGCGCTCCATAGCCTTGCAGACCAGGCTAGTCAGTCTTATGGGGTGATAGTTACCAGGGTCAGTTTCGACCCTTCCTTTGTGGAGAGGAATAACCGTTGCTGTGCACCATTCTTTGGGCATGTAGCCTGTGGAGAGGCTGAGGTTGAACAGCGTGTTTAGGTGGGGGGTTAGTTTGTTCTGTAGTTCATGCAAGGCGCAGCCTGGGACACCATTTGGTCCCATTGACGCTGTGTTTTTGGCTTTTGAAAGGGCTGTTTTCACCTGTGCGTATGTGATTTTCAGGACACTACACTTTTTCTCTATTGTTGTGGACCCTTTTGGAGGTGAGAGGGGGGGTGCAGTTTGCACTGAAACTATATACCAGGATGTTGGCAATATCAGTAGGTTCAGTATATTTTGTGCTATTTTGCACTAGTTCAGTGCATATCTGCGAGTTGCCACTTAGATTCTTAACATAGCTAAAGAAGGCTTTGTGGTTATCTTTTGAATCCTTGGCTATTTTGCTTTCTAAGTTAGCCTTGGATGATTTCATGAGGGACCTTAGTTTCTTACTGATACTGATCAGGTATGTCTTTTCTTCTTGGGATTTGCTTTTTTTCTGAACTAGTTTCCTCCTTCTATTGTATAGCCTGTTTATGGCAGGGGTCTACCAAACTGGCTTCCTTCTCTTAGAGGAGTGAGTCTTGGTTTTCGTAGGGATGGAACAATCCATGTATCCTTGTAGGTGCTCATAGAGTGCATTTGTAAAGGTTTCTGCATCTTGGGCAGCATTATCCTTTAGTGTGGGGGCTGTGAAACTTACCACCTCTGTCTTAAGTAAGGTAAAGTTTGTTTTAGAAAAGTATTTTACTGTGGTTTCCTTAGTTGGGGGTGGTGGTGTATGGACATCCAGAGTGATTAGTTTATGGGTTGACCTCCGGTGTGTAACACCTGTCGCCCATGTTGGTGATGACCAGGTCCAATATGTTTTCACCTCTGGTAGGGGAGTTTACCAGCTGATCCAGGGCATTTGAGTTGATGAATTCCAGGAAGCGCTGGGCCTAGGAGTTTGTACTCGAGTAGTTTTCCCAGTGAATGGTAGGGTAATTGAAATCACCCAATATCAGGGTGTTTGGTAGGACCCTCATGTTTTCCAGTATCTCCAGAAAGGTGGAGTGGTGGTCGTGGGTCATGGAGGGTGATCTGTAGCAGGCCACAATTTGCATTGCAGATTTGCCCGATGTTAGTTGCACATGGATGATCTCAGAGGTATAATGCTGCGCCACTAACCTGGAGGTGTAGGTATCCTTGATGAATATGGATACACCCCCTCCTTTTGTGTTTTGATCCGTGTTCTGTGGCCGAAACGTGTGGTATGATTTGTAGCTGGGGTGCTCTCTGAAGCCTTGAACCAGGTGTCAGTTACTGCACAGATGTCGACGTTCTCCATACTGAAGAATGTTTTGAGCGCGTGCATTCTGAGAGTTAAACTCCTAGCATTGAGTAGCATAACCCTCAGTTTTTTGTTAATTGTGCTTTTTGCGGAGGTGGGTTTGACTTTTGAGCCTTGACTAAAAAAGGCACTATGGGGGCAGCAAGAGCCTTGGCCAGTATTCGAAAGCCTAGGGGTGAAAGGTGCAATCCATCTCTTGCAAAGCAACGTTGCTTGTTGAGCATGTTGTCCCAGGCTGACAGACACTGGATCCCCTTTGAATGACACCAGAAGCTTAGCCAATTGTTGAAATTGATCATTTTTTCTTTATACTGAGGTATCATTCTTGGTGAGGGCAGGATGCTACTCAAGGTCAGGGTCATACCAGCTTGGGCTACATGATCAGAGAGCTTTTCCATGTCTCTTTTCATGTTGTCCAGGGAGGTACGTCTCATGTCATTCACACCAACATGAACAATGACAGAGTCATATTTGTACTTGTTCTGGAGTGACCTGAGTGCTTGTGTTATGTGGCAGATTCTGGCTCCCAACAGGCAGCTAACAGTAACCTTCTGCTTGTCCAGCCTAGTGAGTGGGCCGTCAGTGTGCCTGACTATAAAGTCACCTATTACTAATGTGTTAGGTATGTTATTTCACCTTAAGGGTTGTGATTGTGTGGCACACTGATTTTGTGTTTTATGTGTTGTCTGGTTTGTGACAGGAGGTGCAGGTTGTTTGGGTGTCTTCTTTGGTGGTCTCTGATGCTTTTGCAGGTTTTTATTTATAGCCTCCAAGTATGATTTTGTGTATTTATGTGTATTTTTTGCCAGTGCTGTTTTACTAGGTCTGTGTGTGGCTGGAGGTGTGGTGCAAGTGTTAACCTTCTCCTCTTGACTGTCTGTTCCAGTCTTGGGTGGAGACAGCTTAGCTTCCAGTTTGGCTGTATAATTGCATCTCTTGCATATGTTAGTGTTTTATGGTAGGAGGAGAGGGTTGTCTGTGTACATGAGGCAGTTGTAACATTGCCTCAGGATACCCAGATTCACCAGCTGGACTGGAGAGTACACCAGAAATTGCCCTTTGGTCATGCCTGAATAGTAGGGTGAGCTGCTTAGTCACTTGGTTGGTGAGGGGTGAATAAAGAGCCGAGCCCTGCTGGGCAATCTGTGTCAGGGTATATTAGTGCTTGCTATTAGGTCTGAGCAAGTGCTGGGCTGTAGGATGCTTTTTGAGTGCTTAGATTGAGAGTTAGACTAGCTTCAAGGGAAAAACTGAAGAGGAGACTTAGTGGAGCAGGGAATAATTTAACCGTAGGTAACCGGCACTGCCCGGTGCACAAAACCATGCAAACGAGAGAGAAATTAGCCCAAAATTGCCAATTAACTACTAACTTCTGGACTGGAACCACTCCTCCAGGTGCAGATAGATTGCTCAAAGCTCCCCTCTCTCACAGATGAACTGAGAAACTTCCTTCTATCCAAGTAAGGTATGGGCAACTCAGAAACTAGGATCACAGCCCTGAATTCAGCACTAGCTTGAAAACTGGACTATACTAGCTTGGAAAGGCGGGAAACAAGAAATTCTTTTTTTGTTTGTTTTTTTGAAAAGATAAGGCAAGAACAGTAAAAAATACACTTAAAACAGCTTTAAACGACTACAAACAATCAGAAAAGGCTATCACACTTTAGTGCGTAGCCTACAACAGTTAAACAAATTATTTAAACAAAAACAACTTTTTAAAGTTTTTTAAAGTGCAGGCAGTCAGATAAGTACAATATGTGAAAAAACAAGCTTTTAAATCACAATAAACACTGTAAAATCTGCGTTTAGGCAGAAAACAGTTAAGTACAGCAAGAAAGTACAGAAAACTGATACTTAATCACTTCAAAGTCTCTCTTCTAAGCTAGAAGGCTTGTATCACATTTAAGGCTTTCTAGTGCTACTCAGTAGGTTAGTTACAGGAAAGATGGGAAACAAGCGCAGATGTGGTCTTTTAAACCAGAAAGTTGAAAGAGACGGACAAACTGTCCAAATGGTCAATAAACTACAATTTCTGGGCCAAGAACCTCTCCTCTCGTGGTAGACAGGCTATCTAGTGCTTACCACTCCCACTGATAAGCTAGAAGGCTTAATTTGCTGCTAGGTGTTAATTATGGTATATTTCACTTGCAGGAAGCTCTTTTCGGTGTTTTTACATTATGAAAACTAGGATTATTCATCTAGTGTTAGTAGATGATGGCCTGGTCTACATAGGTTGGGAAACACACTAAAAGGCTCTTAGTGTACACATTTTATTGATCAGAGGGCTTTTTAGTGAGCTTACTTTGCTTTCAGTACTTGTAATAAATCTGATGCCTTTTGAAGGCTGTTTACTCATTTCTGTGGAGCTCAAAGCTTGGTGTCCTCACCTGTGTTTCAGAAGTGATTTTCTTGAATCTGATCCAGCCAAAGTTAAGTACTTTTAAATGCAAAATTGCACTTATGTAAGCTGCTTAAGAGAACTGCTGTTGATATCTTGAATTATTTATTGTCCTTATTTGTGTTTTATGTAGAAAAACTGCAGCTGACTCTCACTGCCCTTGTTGATTTACTTGCATTACATTTTCTGTTTAAGTGTTGTCTAGCTAGTTGTTGGCATACCTGTGGTATGTTTACACTTGCAGCAAGCTCAGAGGACTCCCACAGGGATATATGGCTTCTGTTTGGCATCTACTTCTTGGAAGTCAAGGCCAATGTCAAGATCCTCTGGCTGACATAGTTTGCAGACCACATCACTGGAGAATCCACCCCCCTCCACTCAGTTCAGAAGTACATTACTTTTATTCCCGACTTACATATTTCACCCCGGCCCACATAACCCTTAGCTGCCTCCTTACAAACATTCACAATCAAATAGGTGTCCAAGGTACTCAGAGACAAAACTGGGTTGGGTTGCTCAGATAGGCTTGTAACGACCCTGGTGGTCATTACTCTAGTAAAACCTATGAACCTATGAACCACAGGAATCAGTGTGGGAATGTCTCCTATATGGCAATGAATTTGCAGACGTCCGGTCCAATATCCCAGACGTTTGGCTGGCCATGTTTGCTGATGACTGCAAGCTGGACACTGTTATTGGTTCCACCAAGGGCAGGAACATGCACATACCTGATGTACTTAAAGCAGTCTCACAGTCAGTGTTGTAACAAGTAGCACACTTGCATTTGATAATAAAAAAACAGAATGCTGTAGGTTCTATTCCCCGTCCTGGTTACTGGATTGCTAATATTGCAGTCTAGCATTGGGGGAGTGCTGCTTTCCTGAGTGTGTATCCTTTGGATGAGAAATGAAACTAAAGTCCTATTTGCTTGAGCTGGCGATAGCTCAGGTGAAAGTAAAAATTCCATGGCATCTATTGAAAAGAGTACCCCTTGCACCATGAGGGCTATTAACCCTCAGAGCTAATGATGTTTGAATCTTGTGTTGCATTGTGCATGCTTCATATAGTTCTTTCTTTCTTTCTTGTGGTAAAAGTTAACAACTTAACTAAGGAAAGATTACACAACTGAAAGCTCAACTTCAGTGAAATACTAACTGCTAGTATATAATCACAAAACACTCTCTCTGTGTTTCCACTCATTCTCTCTCTCTCTCTCTCTCTCTCTCTTTCTCTCTAACTTCCTCTACTTTTAAATGCAACTCCCGTTATCTAGCCGTATGTGTTTTGTATACAGCTGTACATATTACTTCTATATTGCCTACATATTAATGCATATCTTTAGTTTACTATATTTGCTTTTTGTTGGGCATATTAATGCGTATCTTTATTTTATCGCATTTGTTTTTGCATTACACGGATAATTTTGTATATTCTGTTACTTTTGTTCTGGGAAGAGACTGAAATAGGTCAGTTGTAATAAATGATCTACCCTAGTTAAATTCAGATAAAATAAAATAAAAAATAGAAAATAATTAAAATCTTATATTTTATCAGAATACTTGAATAAAACTAGAAACTGTTACTAGCGTACGATTTTACTAGTTAACCTTTTATAAATAAACCCACAATGATTTGTCTCTAGGAGGTAGTCATATAACATCTACTCAACATAGTAGGAACAGGATCTAAAAAAATGAGGTAGTATAACTTTTCTAACAATTCTTGTTTTGGAATTAAAGAGAGGCATGCAAATTCTACATGAACTAGCTTTTAAGTACCTCTTGGATGAAGACGATCTAAGCAGTATAACTTGTGCAAAAAGCTGACAGAGCTAATTCTACTTGTTGATGTCTTCAGGATCTGTCTAATCAAAGTCCCACAAAGAATATTCAAACATCATTTGACCCAGTGGCCTAGTGGAATAAAACCATTACTCTGCCCCAGATGACCCAGTTTCATCTACCAGCACTGGCATTAGTGTGACTGGACAGGAAAGCGAATTCAGACATCAGAAATTTCATCCAAATAATTGAGTGCAATCACATAATTCAAGCAAAACACTCAAAATAGTGTTAGGGCACAGTTAAAGAGTTACTTTCCTGGGGCACTGTACAAAGTGAAGAACATGCTAAACTTTGTAGTAGGTCTATTACACTTAACCTGACTCCTAAACCAAATACTAACTCCAAGCAACAATTTGCCTATGATCAGTGATTTAAAAGTCCAAAAGTAAGGCAGATATGTAAAAAGCAAATAGCTGTGACCTTTACATATGTGATAAAATTGCAAATGTAGCTAACAGACTACAAGCTGTACATAACATGATCCTAGTTCACATGGTGGGCGTAATCTTTTTTTAATCCCTAATCTATCTGAGCATCTGATAATTGAGTCTCTATAATTCCTCCATATAAACATCTATTCCACTCATTAAAAATGAAATAGCATCCTATTGGGGTATTTCTCTTACCCAACCATTGACTTGAAAATTATTACATTAAAAACAAAAGTTCTCAAATATCAATGGATGTGGTAAATCAAATTATATTAGAGTAAACTGTTCATTGTCTAACCAGGGACAACACTATAACTGTAACTATTAAAACAAATGTTAAATCAATTTCTTCTTTCCTAAAAGTTTTGCCTTCTGTACTAAGCACTGAATAAGATACTGTCATAAGTAACCTGAAAAATGGTGCTCACAATGAGGGAAAAATCTCATATTTTTTTCACAGTGTTAGAAGTAATAAATCACAAAAAATACTCCACATTATCATCAGCTTAGATACATTGATAAGAGGCATTACACCTCAGGAAATTTATGCTAGTTCTAATGATAGTACTTTATTTATTAATTTGGTGATCATTAAACTCAGTAGTCACAAGTGTCACTTTTAAGGTGCACAATAGCAGCACTGTTTGATTCAGTGATTTCGCTCAAAGTCACACAGTTGGCAAATGGAGGCAGAAGAAGTAAACAAATTAAGCCAGTGTAAAAAATGTGCTGGTTATTAACAAAAATAAATAAATACATAAATAAATAAATAAACCATAACAATAAAAATGAGTGTTTGTCATGATAACTGCTAGCCCAAGGAGCATTAGCAGTGTTTTATTAGTATGTAATTACAGAAAATATTCTGTGGGATATTTTGATTTACATTAGTTACTTAATAATGTTGCTGTTCATATAACAAATGAAAGAAAAGTCAGACAAAGCTCAGTAATAAGCATTTTTTAACTGTGTGATAGAATGCTACAATGGAGGAATTACAACATAACAACACAGTAATTCTTTGTCATGGCTTGCATTACTAAATGTCTGTTACATTACTTTGAGTTTAATACTGGGATGAAGCACCCTGCACAGTGATGCTGAAAGCCGTGACATTTAGTTTAGTCCCTCATGCGTTCTACTACAAATGCTCGCATGCTATATGCTCTCAATGCACTTCCTCGATGTTACTTGCTCGAACAGGCAAATGTTTGAACTCCCTCTAACTCAATATCCTGGAACTACTTAGCTCCCATAGCCCTACCAAAACCCTAACTCTAACCCAAAAATGTCCTTCCCACACTGTAACCCTAGAACTCCCTTTCTGCTCCCCAAACCTAAAACTCCAACCCCCCTCATTAAACCCAAATCCCTCAATCAATCCCTAACCCTAAAACTCCCTTTCTTCTTCTTAAAAATAAAATCATCCTTGTGCTCCCTAATCCTAAAATCCCACTCCATCCCCATAGCTGCTTGCCTATACTTATATCTGAGTATAAGCATGTGTAACCTACATGAGCTACAATGCTCATTATACAGTCTAATATTGCAGAGAATGACCTAGACTGGACAACTGAATAAGTAGGACAATAAATCAGCATTGAAAATAAAGCCATTGCAATGACTTCATAAATAACTAAGTACATATGATTCTGATAGGAAAATGGTCAAAAGACTCTAGAACTCCTGTCACCATTTAGTGTATGAAAGTAAGCTTCTCTCTACAGCTGACCTGGCCTCAGTTCAGTTAGCAAAATGCTGAACATGAACAATGATAGTATAAAGAAGTAAAAGATGCAAAAGCAGTAAAATAGATGGCCAGTCAGTTTTGGAAACAGATGTCAAAATTCAATAAAAGTTATATAACTGAGTTAAGACAACAAACAGGCATTTTTACCTGGACCCTTCAATCCTCTTGAGGGACGGTTACCCATAGTAACTCCATTATAGGTTCATAAATAAGTACAAGGCTACCTGTCATTGCAGGCCATTTTAAGCCTAGACAATGTATTTTTTGTGCTCAAATCAACCTTTCTCATTTGGTTAGACATTGGCCTGACCCATCGCATGGTCGATAATTATATAGTACCCTAATGAAAATAACTGGGATCATACCATAGATACTTTGAGGGAACTCATGCATAGGTTAAAGCATTTAGGAGCTGCCTCTGTGAGTGGGAAAGTGTGTCAAAAACTTTGGCCAGGTTGAGGTATGCAGTGTATACCATTTTCACTCCGTCCATTGCTTTGGTGACTCCTTCAAAAATTCCCACTAGGCTAAGTAAGCATGACCTCCACTGATCAATACAAACTAGACTGATTCAGTGTTTGACATTTCCTGTGTCCTGACCGATTAGCTCCATGGTTAAGTCTTTCCATTGATTTGCATATGAGGCTGGTCAGACCTATGGCTGTGTAATTGCCTCAGTCTGTGGAAGGTGCTCCCTTATTATATATCAGGGTTTTGAAACAGGGAAGCAAAGACACTTTGTCCATAAAATAATGTATTTTTAATAACTAAAATACAAGGCAAAATAACAGTTCAATGGTTCATAGTATTTGTTAAAACATGAAGCAAATATGTCACTTAGTCCATATTCTGTCATACCAGTTTAGATTTAGACAGAAAATAAATTCAGGCAGTTTCTTCCCAGATGGCTTCTTCAGCAGAATATCTCCAGATTGTCTCCAGCTCCTGCAGATGGTATTTTCTCTTTTCTTTTGAAGCACACCTACCCGAGGCCAACTTCTATGCTATTCAGGGCCTAAGCCATCTTTTTTTATATATTACAGAAACAAGATGATTGTTTATCAACACTTCTAAAGGAACCTCTCCTTCAAACACAGAGACACACCTGTCATTCTTAAAGAAAAGTACAGAGTTAACATATCATATCACAATGCTATTTACAATATTATTTACATGACATCAGTTTTGACATATCCTTGATTGAGATCTACCACACCATGGTACAATTAATCCCCAATTTGAAACACTTGATTTCAGGTCCATAGGAAGAGATGGTCTCTAGACCTTGGGCTTACCATTTGTGGTTTGGCGAAGTGAGCCTGAATAAATGCTTGACCGTGAACTTGAAAGGTAGTAATGAAAGCACCAAATGACAAAGCCTAGCTTTCACTGCTTGTGTAGTCACATTAAGGTGCATAATCTGTGACTAGTCAATGCCCAATAGCTAATACTTTATTGATGAAAGTACTCAATTCTTCATCACGCTTTTCCCCTGACAGTGCAATACTTGGACTCTGCTATGCATAGCTTGCAACTTAAAACTCATATAGGATGTTCTTCTTCTTGAAAATCCTGTGAAAGCACTGCCCCTATGTCTACATACTATTCATCAATTTTAGCTATGACATGTTTACTGAAATCTAGGGATGCTAAAACAGGTTTTGAACATAAAACTTCAATCTATTATTTACATGCATTATATTCCTCTTGTGTCCATTTTACTTTAAGGTGTACCTTCTCCTTTATAAAGTCTGTATGATGGTATGCAATAGATGCAAAACAGGGTACAAATTTAGCATAGTACCAAAATAACCCCAACAACTGCCGCTGCTTGCCTGCTTATGTCTTAGTGTCATGGAAAGGCCAATTTCTCACTGCTCCTCGCTTTTCTTTCTGGGACCTGACAATTCCATTTCCTGATATATGTATATATATATATATATATATATATATATATATATATATATATATATATATATATATATATCTATATACTAAATATTTTACTTGCCTTGGAGGCACTGCCTATCAACCTAACTTGTCTCAGACAGTGTAACATATCCTGTATCTTAGCTAAATGGTAGTCACATTCCTCAGAGTGTGTTATGACATCGGGCAGGATTCACGATGGCTTGCAAGGAGTCTAAGAGTCGTGTAAGACTCCATGCAGCCATCGTGATCCAGGAACAGCCCAAAATCCCATGTAAGAGACCAGCTAAAACATCTCTTACGGGCGAGCGTCAGATATGCTAATTACCTCACTTGCGGCCGAAGGCATGCAAATGAGGTAGATTAGCGATCCATGAAGCTGAAACCAGCC